>NC_134403.1:107091093-107433176 GCF_038048845.1 Mixophyes fleayi
GATTGTCCTTGAAAACCTTGAACATATTGGATGCACCGACTAAGTGGTCCTTTAATGCTTTCATTTATTGTTGTAAACTTGATTAAATATATGTTACAGCTTCATGTACTCTATGATTAGATAGATATAAAACTTTTTCATAGTTTTTTTTATCTTTCCTCACATTTTGTCTCAATTTTATATATGCAATCTGAAGATCTAGTCATTCTGCCACTAGGTGGCACTGTTGATCTTTAAATAATCCAAAGAATCACTGCAGAACTTTTGGGTGCAACATTTAGTTTTATAACAAATGTTTGCAGAAAATAAATGTTCCAACTTCATGCTGGTCATGATAAATAATTAGAAGAATGTTTACAGCCATAAACGTGTAGCTCTGTGTACAGTTTTCAAGCATACAATCAGTAACATTGTGTTACAAAAACACATGCACGCTCTCAAACACATTACCACATTACAAATATGTTAAATGTGAAATGCAGACACTGCAGAATCATCCTCGGGATCTATTCAAAAGAAATAAAATAATATAACTTTGCCTGCACTGAAATGTTTGCAGTTTTCTTACCTTTTTTAAAACTATTTGTTGAACTATTCTTAAATGTTTAGTTTTTTTTTTTTTACTTACTGTATTTATGTTGTGTTATCGTATGGTATATGAATGTATGTGTTTGTGTTTGTTTATCAAGTTGCATGCATGAGCTGTTTTTCATATTAAGGCGTGTTACAATGATGTGTGACTGGATATAGAAATGATACAATCATACTTATCCTTTTTATTTGAAAACACTATATATTTCAAAAACACCTTTTATAGCCATCTCCTGTGCTATTAAATCTAAACTGGATAGCATGGTTTTGGAGAGACTAACAGTCTTGGCTAGGGTACCTGACAACACATGAGAAATGTATTGCTGCATTTTCTAAAGGGGAAACCACCATTAAAATGGACATAAAAAGCATTTTTAAAACCACCACTTTACAGATTTCTTGGGCCATGTCTTGATGCCTTTATCCTGAGGCAGTCAGCACTCTCTGCCAATACTGAGAGTGAAGAAATGCTGGAGGGATGGCTTTTGGGTATGCAAAAGGAATATTTTGAAAGCTAACATATGTGTCTCATTTCAGGTGACTCAGGATATGGATGTCACTCCTGACTGATATCACCTCTGCTCCAACCTCAGACTCCTGCCTAGGGCCGGATTAAGGGAATGGAGGCCCCTGGGCTAAGGGGGCCTCCATTCCCCCGTGAGGGACCCCCCCGTGATCCGAGCCACCGGCTCGGTGTGCCGAGCCGCCTCCAAGGCACTTACCTCCTTCTCCTGGCATTGCAGTTCTTCCCTGGCGCGCTGTGCGCTCTTTACTGAGGAGATCTCGTGAGAGTGAGACTCACGAGATCTCCTCAGTAAGGAGACTACAGAGCGCCGGGGAAGGACCGCAGTGAAAGTTCTCAGCAGCATTGATCGCGCCGGGGGTGTCCCCGCCCCCGACCGATCAATAATGCTGCTGAGCACTTTCAAGGGCCTCCTGGATGCCCGAGGCCCCTGGGCTGTAGCCCAGTTCACCCTAGGGTTAATCCGGCCCTGCTCCTGCCCAGCACAAATATAATGTGATGCACATAGCCACTAGAGGCATGATAGAACATAGCTTTGGACTATTGAAGACCAAGTACAGGAGCCTTAATAAATCTGGGGGTGTGCTTCTCTGCACCCCTGCAAAGGTGTCCAATATTGTGCTGGTTTGCTGTCCACTGCATAATCTGGCTTTACAACAACATAGCTCTTTGACCATTGCAGTGAACAAGTAGGTGTCCATGAACCATCTGGCAATGTGCAGACTACACAGGGGACACAGATTAGAGAACTATTTATTGCACACTATTGTACATGAAAGTTGTTAATAATAATACTAAAATACATTTTTCATTAAATTAAATGTGTTAGCAATGCATTCTAATATGAGCTCATTTTTTAGAGTCGGTATTGATTGAGCAGAGGGTAGTATGTCCTCTTCATCTGCATCCTTGAAGATGGTTTTGTAAGAGACATAAAAATATTAAATGTATTTTTGAAAATCTGACTATTATATTTGTCCACAATACACTGATGTTTAAATAACACAATCAAAGTTTTGCTAGTGTCAAAATGATTTTATTTGTTGGTCTGTAACATAAATTAGAAAAGAATTCACAGGCACAGCAATGTGCACACTAGATTGCTGACATCATAACTGTTAGCCTAAAATAACAAACAGAAATTGGTCAAAACCAGATCATAAACATGATTATTATTATTATTATTATTATTATTATTATTATTATTGCTATAATTATTAAAGATTTGTAAGGCAGCACAGTGCTCTGCAGCACCATACAGTAAGGAATACAGGACATACAAGTTAGACAAAATAAATACAGACATGAAAACAAAGGGTATAGAGAGCTGACATTATATGTGTAAGAAGGTACAGCTGAAGCAAGAGGAGCAAATGTGGCTCAGAGTAGAGACTGGGGCAGTTGTGAGGGTGCATTAGTGTAAATAGTATTATCGGGTAAGCTCTAAAAATTAGATGAGTTTTCACAGAGCATCTAAAGACTTAAAGGCTGTGGGAAAGTCTGATTGAGCATTGTAGGGAATTACAAAATTGGAGAGCAGTACGGGGAACATCTTGTAGGTGGGAGTGAGATGTGGTTATCAGAGATGAGGCAAGATGCAGCTCAGAGGTAGATCTAAGAGGGTGGGGAGGGGGGGAGTGTTTTAATGTGAGATTTGAGATGTATTAAAGAATGGTATTGTTGATGGCTTTGTAGGTAAAAGTAAGTAATTTCAATTGAATACTGGAGTACACAGTGTAGGAATTTGCAACGTGGTGCATAAGATATGGAGCAGTAAGAGAGGAAGATCAGTTTTGTAGCAGCATTTAGAATGGATTGAAGTGTTAATACTTGGGTGTCGGGAATGCCAGATAGCACAAAGTTGCAGTAGTCAAGATAGGAGGTGATGGGAGAATGGAGAAGAGTGAAAGGACGATGAGGTGAGTATGCAGTGGAGGAGAGGGTCTGGTGAAGTTGGGATGGAATAGGGTGCAGGGGACAGGTTGTAGGGTGCGAAGATGAGATGGAAGTGGGTTGAGGAGTGTACACAGTAGTTTGAGCGGGTGCAAGGAGCATGAGCAGTTGGTGGGATTTATATGAGATGGGGTTAGGGTTAAGTGAGATGTCACCAGCAGCCATGAGGAGCAGGCTGAGTAAGAGGACATGCGAGGAGCATTGGTGGGTGTGGTCTTTAGTTCTGTTTATGTCGACAGGTGAGTGTGTGGGTGCAGGGCACAAAACAGTTCATGTGTGCAGTTTAGCGAGGAGGGAAGTAGCGAAGGAGAAAAAATAGGGGAGGGAGAAATCCTATGATGGAGAAAGAAAAGGAGTTTGGAGAAATATATGGTGACAGTGAATATGAGAGAGTGTAAATTGAGAAGGTGTCAATGATGGAGAGATGTGAATGAATGTGTATTAGCTAGGGTAGGTAATGAGAGAGCGGAAAGGATCAATGGATCCAGATTGGGCAGGGCAATGGAAGAGGTGATGTATACATTACCGACCCAGGCTGGAGTTAAAAGAGTAGACAGTTCCTACAGCTCTAACAGGACAAGATCCAGGATGCTAACAGTTTGGTGCAGAGGGTCCAGCTGACAGAGATGGAAACCGCAATCACAATTGAGCTCTATGGGCAGCTGAACAGATGTTGAATAGCAATGACAGTCTAGCTGAACAAAGATACACTATGAAGTCAATCCTCAGCACTGATGTTACGTGTGTCAACAGAATTCTAAAATAAGCAATGCTTTATATTTGTGATAATAAGGAAAAGTTGGAGTTTGAGCAAAGAGCTCAGCCAATGTACAGTTTAGCCTGTTGTCCACATGCCACCTTTTTATAATAATATAATAATAATGACCCAAGAGCAGTATAACGGTGCTGTTTGGCACCTACATATGTGACAAGATAAGACTTTTTTTCATATTATACTGTATGTGTTTAGATTTTTCCTTTGACAGCTTTATGCTGGCTTCTTTCGGAACGCTGCCCTCTTCATCTACCACCCCTAGTGTAAGGCCCTTGCCCTGTTGAAGTACTTTGGGGTACTTGTAAAACTTGTCTCTCCAGAGGAACATCGAGTAGGTAACCTTGCAAATATATGTACACTCATCCTTAGCATGTTTGCATTGACCACCCTTACCATGGTGTGTATTGTTTCTACTGCGCAAGTCATCTGCATATGACTCATATTTGTTTGTTCGATAGCTGAAGCAGTTCTATTTAGGACAATGTTGCTTGCAGTGTTCATGCGGTAGCCACCTTTCAAATGTGTCATAATTTGTGACATGTGCCTAGTTTGTGTCTCCATAAACTTGGACTGTTGCAGCTTAAAATTGGCTATTGATTGTGCCTTCTCTCTTCCCGTATCCATTGTGGGAGGTTGTGTAGGCTGCTGCTGTGACTCTCCAGCTGGGTCAGTGGTAGAAGATTGTACCTTTAAATAGGTTAAGGGTCACAAATGTGTTGTCTCATTACTCTCAGAAGATGACATCTATGCTGCTTCAATCAGAACATCATGTTGGTGATGTTTCTGTTGAGAAATAAAGCTATAAGCATTTTGAAAGATACATAATAACTTCTTTCACCTTTGACACTGCAAATTCATAACATTTTTCCTATGGTCGTAGAACATTTATAAATATCTTAAATCATTACTAGTAAATGAACAGTAATATATATCCTATTGATGACAATGTACTACACATCCACACTTGCCTCCTATAAGATGAGTGAAAATGATAAAAGCAACATATGAAAATGATGTCACACATTGGTAACACCAGCCAGAGACAGGAGTCAGTTTTTATTGTGAATAAATATTGGGAAGAGGGTGGAGTGGTGTGAAATGTGACCAGATGTGTGAGTTTCTATGGAGGTCAGCAGTATACAATACAACACAATATTAAAATGTTGCATTTATTTGCTATGTGCAAATGCAGCTGACAAAAATAATAGGCCATTGAGCACATCCTAAGCATTATATTTTGTACCACATGGTTACATTCACCAGTTTGCCCTTTCTGGGGCGGCATGACTGATTGAAGGAGGACGACTTATCCTTTGTGATGACTCTGTTTAATGGCAAATGTTTTAAATAAATAAATATTTTTTTCAATATGCAAACTAGTTGTCAGCAGTGTAAAAAATTGCTTAAGGCCATTAGGTGTATATGGCTGCATTTAAACATGTAGCTGTAACAATAATAATAAAAAAAAAACAATTTATTCTCATGGTGCATGGCATGTGCATTAATATAAAAATTATTATTTTTTAAAACACTCACCAGATTGTTGTTGTAATGGAGGGGCATCAGTGCCATGTACATTCACCCCTTCAATTATTTCAAGGGGAAGGATTTGACACAGCACCTACTCATACGATGTGTAATCCACATGAACAGGTCTCCCACCATCTGTGCCTACTGCTGCCCTGCTATCCGAAGACAGCTTTTCTTTCAGTCTCCTCTTGATATCTGAGAAGTGATTCCTACAGTGGGCACAGTCCGCTTTTTGGGCCCTACTGCATTCACGGTATCACAGATCATCATCATCATCATGCCCATCATCATCACCATCACCAGATGTGGCTGCATACTTGCCTTCTACGCATTAGAGAAGTTTGGGACACCTGACTATCTAAAATGATCATATAGGGTACTATGGGATGTTCTAAGACACAGTTTTCATCAAAAGAGAAACAAATATTTCTTCCTGCCTTGGTCTTCTTCCTGTCATCTGCCTCCTCTAACTCTTCCTGTTCTTACTCTGCCCTCTTCTGCTCATTCTCCCTCTCCTCCTAAACAACCAGCCTCAGCCTTCCTTTTATCTCACTCCATAACTCTGAACAATTAACAAGGATGTACAAAATAACTCAAATTACTAACAATACTAAAACAAAACATAATAAATACATAGAAAGCACTAAGCAATCAACAAAATTATTCTAAAATGCAAACAATAAATAAATAAACAGGACAGAAAAAAAACACAAAACTACCCAGCTGATAATTCACCAGATAACTACTCCAAAGTAGCTCCCACAAAATACCAAACTCTCCTAGCTCCTCACACTTAGCTCCTCGCAACTCTTTCAAAGTTGAGGAAGTGCCCAGGCTTTTATAGTGCTAGTGAGGTAAAATCTCCTGATAGGTAAGCAATCCAAAAGGAAACCAGCAAGACAAACGTTACCATTACATTTTTGCACTTCTAACACGAACCATCGGCTTTTACAAACCAGCATACATAAACGTTGGTTTTAAATTGAAGCCTCAAACTGCCCAATAGTAATTGCACTGGTTTGGAACCTTAAACCGCTTGAAAATTTTGTCGATAAACGGCAATTGCAAATCGCCGCCAAACACAATTTTTAGTAAATCTACCTCTTGAAGGGTATATGTACTGACATCACAGACCTCAAAACCAATTGTGTTTGGTGCAAACACAATATAACTAAACACTGGGAAACAAGTTTATAATGCATATTATTACACTGTGTAGGCTGCAATTTTCTCATTTGGTCTGTTTGATATTGTGATCTGGAAAAAAAATATTGAAATATCTTTGCATGAAACCAGAACAAACAAACCTTTTGAAAAAATTAAGTGTGACTGATGGGTTTTGTGGGATCAAAGGTTCACCCAAAGGTGCACCTGTTAGGGTTATAGTCATTGTCTCTTATCATAAATTCAGATGCATTTAGCTGATTTAGCACAATTGAAGGGGAAGATAATTGTCTGTAAATATGCACTTTTGCCACCTATATATAGTACATTTAGCCATTATTACAAATTGCTGTTATGTATTTTATTACATTGTACTTATTTGATTTATTTCTGCTTGAATGTTAAAATCCTGTTACTATGATATGCAATGTAGAAGAGCACAACATTTTTGTATTTTTGGCTTGGTGAGAAAACGCTTTTAATAGAATTAAATATAGAAAATTGATCAGTTCCCCACTAATAATTAAAAAATATACGTACAAAATTGAAGTAAGATGGACGATTCTAAAAGGACAATACAAAAACCTGGACTCCAAAGTAGCCATTGTGCACAAAGGCAGTTTTGTCCGATCAATTTGTGATCAATTACTAAGATGTGTATTGAAACTGACAGATTAATACATTTCAAAGAACTGAGATCCTACATAAAAGATAACTGCAACCTCTAGTAGATTGGATCAAGTTAAAAAAAAGACATTCAACTCCCTGTAGATTGTTTACAGACTCCATGCAATAGAATGATATTTGCACATGAACTAATAAATTGTAGACTAGCCTTCAAATAATATCTAATTTATTACCTAGTTTACCTGATAAAAGCTGGGGAGTGTCATTAATATTTCATAAACATTTTTGTGGATGCACTTAATGCTTTAATGTTATTGATATATTTTCTAGTGATCGATATGCTAATAAAAAAAGACAACTGTGAAAATGGAAATATTTTTAATAATGTATTAATGCATCTTTCTCCAAATATACATATTTTAAACATGAGCATATTAATAGATGATTTTATATCTTATTTTTGAATAAAAATGCTAGGGTACTTAATATAATATCTCAGTAAAGGTCTTTTAGAAACATCAAAATATTCAGGAGTGTCAAGTTCACCTAGTTATCCAACTCACATTTAACAGTCCAACGCATACCTTTATTCTCGATTTTGGAAACATCCCAATAAAAAAAGTGCTGCACAATGTCTTGTGGGTTTGTGGGCCTGGGTGGAAATGTGCAAGGTGAAATCCTTCTTGTTATAAATTTATGGTATTATTATTATTATTATTATTATTATTATTATTAGAGTCATATAATTGTTTAGTGTTGCAAGAGAATACAAAAACCAACAAGCAAAATACAGAACAAAATATAACAATAATAAGTACTGTCTACTATGCCTACAGGACCACCCCTTTATTCATTTAAAATGTTCAGTTTTTCCCTTAAAATATAGCTTTGTTTAGCCTTATTTAGGACAACAATTAGTTAAAGGAGTGAAGGGCATCTGCATTATCTTTATTACAATTTACATGTTTGTGTGTTTTATCATATTAACAAATTAACATATTAACTGCAAAATGCCGTTAAACAGGGGACATCCTCATTAAACGTGCCTCTTCACCCCTTGAATATTTTACATAATTGCATCAAATATAAATCTAGTTTATTTATGTGGGTGCCTACATTATCTTTATGCATTCATCTGCTCAGCCTACAGCCAACAAGAAATGCCCAGATTAATTTAGCCTCATTTAAAGATGTATATTTACTTCACTGCTGTTGGGGACAACTTGGATTGCAATTTCATGTAAAAAAGCAAGTGCGTTCATGCAAAAATAGGAATATAACATAATAAAATAGCATGTGTACTATGGACTTCTCGTTTTGCACATTCATAAATATGCCTTACTGACTGTGCATTTAATTTAAGGTTACCTTTTTCTAGCCTTTTTATTTATGTATTTATTTATTTTGAGAATTGTCATTATTAATGGCATATTCCTCTATAAAATGGCAACTGTACAGTCATGCAAGAATCAAGGAGTGTTCTGTATACACCACAAACTTAAACAGTATTCACTGCTTAAAATATTGAAATAAAAAATAAATTTTATTTGTACCCAATATCCCCTTTATCTTTCCTCCTGTCTATCCTGATTTCTTAATGTTTACCAACTTTTGTGGCAGTTCCTGTTGTCAAATAATGAACAATTATATTAATCACAAGATATATATCTTATTTTTAAAGTATCACATTCAATGTCAATAAATAATCCATTCACGTAAAGTTTGAATATGTTTCTAACTTTAATTTCAATGTAATATATATTTAATTATCTCTCTTGATTTGCCTATAACTTGTAATTTCCAAAGAGGAAATTTGGCAAAATTCATTAAATGTTATGTTCATTGCTTACAATATACTGTTGCTCTCAGCAGGTGTAGAACGCTATTGAAGGACAAGTGCTGTTATGAAGGGCCAACACTAATACTAATTGCTTATAATGAACTGGATACAATCTTCACATTTTTCATGTGAAAGCTTAAGCTTTAAAATTAATTATTTTACTTTTAGAGTTTGCCTTCTGTGTTTGTTCATTAAAGCAAATCTGCAAAAACCCCTGTTTGTTACAAAGCTAGAATTCAATATTAACATTCTATATGTATGCAATCAGGTTAGAAAATAAGAGCTTTTGGTTAGTTTTGTATCATCAATGATTGATGAGTATTCACGAGAGTATGTGTTTTACAAGGTATTGCTTGACTTGTTCTGTGTGCTTCGAAGGTTAGTTTGTTACATTATCTCACTGTAATGATTCTGATTGGCTCTGGTTGATCATATGAGAATTTATTGAGAGCTCAAATGTACCTTTTTTACACTAATTAAGTTTTTCTTCAATGATTTGGTTGCCTACTAATTGAATATTTACAATGACAGATGCACTTTCATTTGACTTATCTCCTACTTGTAGAAACCTTGGTAGAGATGCTGAATAAAGGTTACAGGAACATTGATGATTTGTATATAGTCTTTTCATATAGCTTAGCAGCTTACATATTTACAGGCCATATGATTTATCTAAATTTAGAATTGTGGGTACTGATGACTTTTTTGATGAGGTAGAAATGTAAAGCATTAGCTAGTTCATATCCAAATTATTAATGAGCCTTTTCTTCAAACTTAGCTACCTTATAGATGTGTGTGGTAGCTGCCAACATGCCCTTTTGTGAGACTTCATCTAAGGAATGTATAAGTGTAGCCATGGCAACATACAAGGAGAATTCATGTTGTTGTCTATGTGGCAACCTGTTCTTGTACTGAAAGCTGTGTGGGAAAAAATAATCATAGAATTTCAGTGTAGAATCCTTGAACATTAAAAATATAACCCTTCATTGGATTTTTGACTAAGATGCTCCTGTTGCCTGACCTATTTATTTTCTTTCATTATGAAAATTCTAAAAGTTTACATTTACTGGCCTAGACAAAATCAAAAATAATCAGAGTTGAGGAGACACTGACAAGAGATTAGTGCCATGCATACTGACATATTTAAATTAGAAATATATTGTAAGAGGTTTCTTAAACAAATAGATGAAAAGTTCCCTTTTGTGCTCCGGGATAAATGTGATCTAAATATTCCTAAAATGCTATAAAAATCCTACATATACATAGACAACTTAACACTAAGAATACTTACCTTACCTTATATAACAATGATATACACTCAAAACCCATGTGTGTGTAACACACGCATTACTAACATAAATGCACCCTGAATCTGAAACAGATTTATAACAATATAAAAGAATGCCCTGAAAGTGTACAGTAAATGAAAATCTCCAGAAACATATAACGTGTATAAAAAATGTGAACTAACTGTCTAATGTATTAATGTCAAATTCCACTCCACTTGTGCATTCAGCTGTTTAAAAACTCTGTTAATATGTTAAAAAAGGAAAAACAACACAAAAGTGGTTTTTTTTTAATATGCAATACACATAGTTTTGGAAAGTTAAAATGTGTAGTTCTCCAGAAAGTAGGCAAAGATTCACCATAGCACATTATAGCACAACCCATTTGTAATTGCACTCACATGGTGTCAATGGTTTCAGACATTGCAAAACAATTCCACCAATGTCATAACAGTGGTTCAAAGCAAGATGATCTCTCAGAATACACAAGTGTATCTCTTTTAGATGAAATTCACAGCATGGAAAAGAAAAGCGTGGGGAAAAGGATGACGTAATTCCCTCTATATTTTATTCAATTAAAGCATAACTCAACCCATTCACATTAAAATGGATTAAGACAAGCATAAAAACATATATAACAAGATGTTTCACTACTGGGGTCTATATAAGCTTCTTACCAGATGCCTAAAATTTAAGAGGAAAAAAATAGGAGTATGGGAGAGCACCCATGTCCATTTTCTCCTCCTCTCCAGCACTTGTGCAAAAAAGGAATATGCCAAATGTATCAAAGTAGGTCGTGATAAGCACAGTCCTGATATAACTACTTTCATTTTTTTCTGGGTCCTTCTACATTGTACTGTCTATTCTACTAAATTTTTCTGGAAGCTTGATCCATCCTTACGGCAATTCATAGGACTCTGTAAACAAAGAATTATGTAGCAAGTCATTTTTCTTGTATTAGCTAAGGTATTTACCATTTGTCTCAAATGTCCATTTCTATAAGCTGGGTACACACTACAGAATTTTCCACCAACTTTTTATGCCAATCGATTTCACATCCGATTGATGGTCTGATCGCTCGGTCCATGGACTGCATACACACTAGCCTTGTTTTAGGCAAAAAAACGGAAAAGAGGTCATCCTGTTAGTGACTTTTTACAGCCATGTTGTCGTGAGCAATGATTTTTAATTTCGTACACACTGAAGCAACATTTGCGGGGCATGTAACGATATACCAAAGACATTAGCATAAAGGGGCAGAGCTTTCACTATAGTTAACACCCAAAACCGCATAAAAAAAGAAGGCTACAATGTCTCTACATTTATTCCTATAAAATAGAAGTTTATTACCATTCATAAAATTTTGAAAACATTTAACTTGTAAAGTGAAATTCAATAATTATTCCCTAATAATAAAATCCCTTCGTAAGTAATGGAAAGCTCCATTCTCTGCGGGCATCATCGCTGATTGGTCCATAGCAGAAACAAACGCCCATGTCTGAGTGTACAAAATGACAGGAGCTTGTCTGGTGCTGAGGAGCGTGAGAAGATGGCAAGTGAGGAGAAGGTGTCAGTGGGGGTTGGAGCTATGGAGACGGAGACAGAGTAAGAGATGGTGCTGGAAGGGTTAAAAAATGTTGAAAACGTTAAAGTGGGGGATGGAGATGCTCAAGAAGAGCAAAGAACAAAGCCAATGTGCCCAAGAGAGGTGGAGATGATGGTAAAAGTACTGGACCAGTACAACTATGACATTAAAAAGGTGAGTAGCACGTGTACTGTACCTGTTTAAAGGAATTTCTTTCTTTCTAGTTTCAAACGCCTGATTTGTAACATAGATTTTTTTTTTCTCAGAACGAAGAATTAGCGGTGAGAAGGCCAGTTTAGTATCACTAATACCACTTATGTAACCATAACACCTGTTATCAAGCAAGAAAAAATGATGATGTTGAATACCAATATATCAAAGAAGTTATACCTTATACAAAGGTATTTCAGTGAACATGTATAGACAACTAAATGCTTTGGGCATATACCTGTACCATTATAATTGACCAAAATGGCGCCTGTTTTCCAGAATATATATAGGTTAAGCCCAACATAAACTGATCTTGAGCAGTGTGCAATATGAGCAAATTAGAGTATTTCTAGTGTAGGATATAAATTACAGATATAGAAGTTTAATGGTAAAAAATGTATTTCCTTGTTTCATAGGTAAAGAAATCAAAGGGAACAGATACCCAAGCGACATCAAGAAAAAAATGAAAAACCTTGAAAAAAATTTTGCTGAAATGTGTATGCTGTTTGGAACTGTTCTGCCACAAACCACTAGCCACTTTAAAGTGCAATACTATTTTTTTCACTTGTCATATTCTGCAATAAAAAATGTTGTTTTTTCCCTGCAATAAAACTGTTGCATGAACACTGTGTGGTTTATTCTGAGTATTTTACAAATATTAGCTAATAAAGGTTAATATGACTTTATAAGTTTAATAGTTTATAAAGATATAAGTTTATAAAGGGTAAATATGAATAGATTCCCAACATAGATGCAAAGGGTAATAACACAAGTGCTTTACACAAGTGTAATGGTCTGCAGCCAGACAGGTGCAATATACATCTATACAAGACACAAGTCTGTGATGTGCAGATACTGCACAGTGTGGGACTGGTACAGGCAACACAAATTTACATACACACGCCCCCCAGGTCGAGGAAGTATCGGAGGATTGTCGTGGATCGGTCAGAAATTTATACACACTCCACAACGGAAAGGAGATTGGAATGAAAATATTGAACGATATGACCAACCAAATGAGGCGACAATCATCCATTTTGGCAGACTTTCGACCATCGTGTCACTACACACACTGACCCGACTTTCGAACGAGCGGTCGTATGTCGGCTGGTAGTGTGTACCCAGCTTTAGATCTAGGTTGTAATAAGAACTATGTCTGAGTGACTGTTAACCCAAGTTAATTAGCTAGATCAACAGATAATCTGAGAGGTAATTAGATTAGAACTTTTAGATGATTTGCAATGTGCCTCCACAGTACTGACAGAAATAGCATTGGGAAATGTATCAATATGTATTAATGTTATTGTATATACTTAGACTTGGCATAGGATTAAAAAGTACATTAAACTGTGAGAAATGGGTGATGAATAAAAAGTCCTCAGTCCAGTGGGATCCCGTTTCATCACACTCATGCATACCAAGCATCTGTATATAGATTTTCTCATATCTAGAGTTGTAGCCCATTATGCCTGAAAAGGTGGAACAGGGGAGGGCAAGAATAAGTTAGGTACATTAAGGCTGTGTTCATGAAAGTGTAGCATGTACCCTGGCAAATTGATCGATTAAAATGTAGGTGCATCAAAAGATACGCTTCTTAGCAGGTGTGTCTTTTATGGGTACTTTAGGTCTGATGATGATGATTGATGATGATGGGTATTTTAGGTCTGGCATAAAGATACATGATGATGAAGATAACGCTTACAAAACTATCATAATCTGCTATTTATCTAGCGCCACTAAATCAACAGCGCACTTAGAGAACTCACTCTCATCTGTCTAAATTCCCTAACATACACATACTCATACAGAAAGACTACGGTCAATTTGATAGCAACCTACAAGTATGTTTTTGTACTGTGAGAGGAAACCGGAGCACCTGGAGGAAACCCACGCAAACACAGGGAAAACATACAAGCTCCCCACAGATAAGGCCATGGTCGGGAATTGAACAGTGCTGTGAGGCAGAAGAGCTTACCACTAAGCCGCTGTGCTGCCCTAAATATATATCTGCTTCTGATTGATTGCTTTTGTATTAATGACTCCAACTGACAGTACTTTCGGTAATATCATGGATATATTATCGCAGCTGTCAATTCAGATTACTTATTTGTCATTTTGATTTAGATTATTGCAGAACAGAATATTCTTATTAAGGACTACATGTAGAGTTAGACACATCTCCACACACATTTCCATCTAAAAGGCAGGCGTAAATTGTGCCTAAAAAGAAGACACATTCTACATATATTGTACATTATACATTATATATTGTGTATAAATAGGCTAATGTGACTTTCACATTTATAATTAAAACTGTCAAACTGCATCTCAACTCTATTGTCATTGGGTGGAAGTATATGCATTTGCATGCCTAATGTATGACTGACACTATTTTATTTAGGCTACATATTTTGAAATATGTATGGCTCAACATACACGCATAAGTGCACTTTTTAGCAACAGACTTTTTATGTGTAGTTTTGGAGCAGCCAACAAAGGAATGCAAATAAAAAAATATATAATATATAGTTATATTTTGTAAGCTTAATAAACAACTTTACAAGGAGCCACAAGCAAGTGCCAAGAATTTATAGGTTCACAATACAAAAACATAGGTCCCACTTTATTGTGGGCTGCAATTTTATGACCCAAGACGTAATATTATGCAAAATTGTAGCCTTACATGTGTATTTTGTATTGTATCTTAAGATACTACTCAAAGTACAGTATAAATATATGGCTACTACAAGATACATTCAGAGCAAAGATACAGCAGTCATCACCACCAATTAAAATATAATAATTAAATAAATAATAATTAAATAATAAATAAATAAGTGTGCCCCCTTATAAAATTAGGTAGCCTGTGCATTCTGTGGCCTCTAGTTAACCATGAACAATATTTTTTGCATTTAATGTATTAATGCTCACCCATATCCACCTCACCAGGGGTGTTGGAAAGGCCTTAGTGCATTTCAGCTCAGGATTGATTATACCTAGCAGGAGGCATGCATTTTTCTTGCAAGCCTGATCTCCCTAGGGCAGGGGTAGTCAACCTTAAACACTCAAGAGCCATTTGGACCCGTTTTCCAGAGAAAAAAAACCTCGGGAGCCACAAAACCCTTATTTATATTTAAGGGAGGGACACCCCTTTTTTCTTCCTGAGCAGCATCGTGTATTTGCATTTTCTTCCCCAGCAGCGCAGTTTAGTTTTGTCTATTTTTATTATTCAGCCCCCAAGAATTTTTCATTTTAATTTACTATTTACTTATCTTCACTTAGGTGGTGTCCCGGTCCTGGATCTTCTCTTCTCTGCTCCTCCTCGGCACACTCTCTGTCAACTGAATGATGCTGACACGACCTTAGGGTTACGTCAGCATCATTCCGTCATTCAGCCAGCAGGGAGCTGCGGCGGGGGAGGAGTGCTCTCTCCTCTGCCGGCTTCCATTAGTTTTTTATATTTTTAAATCGTAATTAGTTTAGCAAAGGGGGTGACAGGGAGATGCTCTGCCACCCCCTTTGCCACTGACAACTGGACTCCGGAGCTGCAGCAGATGGCTGAAAGAGCCGCATGCGGCTCCAGAAACGCGGGTTGTCGACCCCCGCCCCAGAGAATGCAGCCCCTAAGTGGCCTGTACCTGCAAACTCTCTGGGATTTTACCTCTTCCTATGCTATCACCCACTTTCAAAAGTATGAAGATTATTGCATAATTATAATCTTCATTGGTTCCTTGTGTTGTTTTCTGAATAATGGTTTGACCAATGCATCCAAAATTATTGTTCTAGTTTTATAGCATTGCTTTTGGTCCCCTTTGTTCAGAGCCCTCGGGACATAACATTTTCATTCACATTTACACCAAGAAAAAAAAAATCTGATTTGGTTACTGGGTTCATGAGTTTGATTCGTGACCAGAGCCTCATCTGTCTGGAGGTTGTATGCTCTCCATATGTTTCTTCTGGTTCTCTAGAAAAAACAGCAAGAAAATATAAGCATATACTAATGAGCAGATACAATTGTCCATGATGTTCCTAAGAACATTGCGGACACGCATTTTTACCTATATTACAGTAAAAAGTAACGTTCATTTTTACTTACACCTCTACGGGGCGTGAGCAAAAATGAGCATTACTTCTGTAAAAAAATATCCGCGCTAGGTGTCTTGCGGCAGTCCTTTTCGCAACGGATATTTAAACAATTGAATCTGCCCCTAAAAATTATACATATGTTTTTTATGAAGAGCTTACCATTAGAAATAGGACATGTGTTTAATAAATATGAGGAGTAAAATACACTTATTATTTATTATTTTAAATTTAAACCACAGAAGACCATTGCAAATTTTTGGACAGAAATTAAAATGATGATTAGGAAGATACATAATGTACCAAAGCCATAGAACTATTGCTGCAATGACTTCAAATTGAGAAATTTGTCTTGTTGACCTCTATGCAGCATTTTCAAAAAGAAAAAAAAACTGTAAGAGCAAGCAACAGAAATCTAAAATGAAGGTCAAACACTATTTGAAAACATCAGAGATGAAGCCACTTTCATTTTATTACTTGCAAGGCACGCAAGAAGAGAATAAACAACAGGACTAGCGGTAACATTGTTTGCTGAATGGGACAGATTAACAAATAAAATAAGACGTGAGTAGATATACTTTACAAACACTATTAATTAGGAGGCATAAAATTATGCACTGTATAGCTGCTGCAATACAGATCTTAGAAATTGCCTTTGGATTTTATGACTTTTCTCAATAAAGCTGAGCAATTAGCCAAATGTTCACTAAAGAAAGCCATAGCAGCAATAAGGACTGCACTAATGTCCCCTTTTTAAGACAAAATCAACAGGTTGAACATATACTGTATAAACCAAATGGTATAATAAAATAATATCTTCACTAAGACAGGCATAATAGCATAATCAACCAGATACAATACATGAACATAAGCTTGTGAAATTGTAATGGGCTGACGGAATGAGAGAATAACAGTGAGGAAACATTAAAACATGATTCTAGTGATACAGGAGTGGCTTACATATTTATTTACTGCACGCTAATTCTATACAGAAATACATATAAAATGATACCAAGGATACAAACTATTTTTGAAAATAGCTTGCAAACTGGGAAGGAGCACAAAGAATATATAACGCATGACGTCAATATGTTTATTACAAATTTCAGCCTGTCATTGGCTAACAGAAGTAAAAATGTCACTGTATAGTTCTGCCTTGAATCACTTTCGAGCTAACTTATTATTCAATATTTATTTTAAAAAAAAAATGGACCCTCATTTACAGCATGTAAAATGTGTTATAATTGTACATTTTAATGTTTTTTTAAATTGAAACTTTTGTACCTATAAATGCACTTTCATGTAGAAATTGTACCTGTCTCATGATCTCTAGCATTAAGAAGTAAATTGGCAGGAGTAATAATCTATGTCTAAGCCACAATAGAATTACAATAGTTCCAACTAAAAATATTGGTCTAATTTTTTTGAAAATAACTTTATTTATAAAGTAGCAACACACAATGTGTACATATAGCATATAGAGCCAAAGTAGGCCAGAATAGGTGACAATGTATATGTCTGGAAGCGGCTGTGTGAGAGCCGGAGCCTTTACACAGAGGAACGTATAAAAAGGTAACAAGCAGGCAAATACAATACACGTTCATTTAGATGGCCTGAACTATATCAAAGTAATGAATAATATTGGTCTCATTTTGAGTTGGATCTGTGCCTGTTTTTTTGTTTTTT
Organism: Mixophyes fleayi; assembly: GCF_038048845.1. Classification (NCBI taxonomy): domain Eukaryota; kingdom Metazoa; phylum Chordata; class Amphibia; order Anura; family Limnodynastidae; genus Mixophyes; species Mixophyes fleayi. Next base: position 107,108,947 of record NC_134403.1, read on the forward strand.
TTTTGCATAAGAAATGTATTCCTGTACTTTGCACGCATACCAAAATGCATACAGATTCATATATAGATTTTTTATGTGTCCCCTTACTTATCTGATCATCGCCATTAAGCACTGTGTGTGATGTCTCAATGTCCTGTTGAGAGAGACCTTTATTGGTTTTACAGGAGCCGGGGGTCCATTTGGATGTTGTGGAGGGAGAGAGGAGTTAGAATATGTATGATAGAGGCACGTGTGATAGGGAAGGAAAACATTTAGTAGAAGCAGCAAGATAACGTTCTGATGTAGGAACAGTCTAGACCAGTGGTTCCCAAACTTTTGCAGTTCGCGGCACCCTTAGAGTCTCCATAATTTTTTTAAGGCACCCCTCCAAAATAATTACTGAGCAGTCCTGTTTTAGAAGTAGTTGGGTCAAAAAATTGTAATAAGTATTTAGGTCAGGACAGAAATGCTTATTTAGTTGTATGCAAAAATGCCCCCTCTGCTTCCAGACACTCTGCCCCACTGCATCCAGATACTCTGCCCTCTCTCACACTGCCCCCTCTGCCCTCTGTCAGGCTGTCCCCCCTCATCTGCCCTCTGTCACGCTGTCTCCCTCCTGTCAGCTGTCCCCCTCCACTGCCCCTCATACGCTGTCCCCCTCCTCTTCCCTCTGTCACTGTCCCAGCTAATCTGACAGCTGCGTGAGAGAGGAGGATGCTGGGTCCGGGCGCCCGGCGGATTGGTAAGTGTTTCTGTTTGGTTTTTTTTATGGCTGGCCCGCGGCACCCTTGAGACAGCGCCACGGCACTCCTGGGAGCCGCGGCGCACAGTTTGGGAATCGCCGGTCTAGACTAAAGGGTATAGGAGAAGAATGGTGAGTTTTCCAGAAATGGGACAACATATAGGTGCATAGATTAATCAGAATGATGATAGGACCCCATTTACATAGCGCACACACTTATCTATCTTTACCTAAACCAAGTACGTTAGTGTATCTGTCTCTCATTTACGTTTGTAAAAACGGAATGGAAGAGGAATGGAGTGGGCAAGTGTAGGCTAAGAACAGTAAGGAAATATTCATGTGAATGCAACCTAACTAAATGTAAATGAAGACACCTCTAAAGAAGTGTATCTCTTGTGGGAACAGGAGGGTGAGTGCGATGATGATGATGATGATGATGATGATGATCAGCAGCACTTGCTGGTCACTTCTGATTGGCTGATTGTGGATTCTTCCTTCCAGCTGATAATACTTCATTCATTAGTCACAGTTATATCAATTTGTAGCCATATATTCACTTTTATTATTTATCATTTCTATTTGAACAACTTTAGTTAATCATACTGACATTATATTTAATTAATTTAATTATTAAACATGGATGTGGGGGGGTGTTTTTAATTTTACATTATCGTTAAAAATACAACTTTTGCATCTCAACTACCACTGCAAACTCGCTCTTATGGATATGAAAGTGTACTATTATACTACCATACATCTAATATTATGTGCGTAACATTGGGAATGATGATGTGTATTTGGATTGTCTTATTCTCAACAAACACTGTAAACACTCTCTTCTGCCTTGTGGATATGAAAGTGTATTATAATATACTGTTCAATTAGAATAAAAGAGTAGTAGTGGATATGATTTGTGTACTGGGATTGTCACATTCTCATAATACTGTAAACACTGATATAATGCTCCAGAAAGAACATATTTTCAATAACATATTTTGGGGGAAATGGACAATGCTATGCCGTCATGTAAGATATTTCTGTGCTGTTTATTTAGAGCACAAATGTGAAGTTACATTAGAGGAGAGTAAAGTGATATTATCAATTTCATTCTTGCACTCTCTATCATATATGCTGCAGAGATGTCATACATATGTATATACACATGTCTTAACTGTTTACATATACTTGCTTACAAACATATTACACAACAATGATAACTGGAACTTTTCTGTAATCATTTTTAACTGTGTTACATATTCAACACATTTGTTTGTGTTCTTTATCCATATAAATTATTTGCTAGTTATTGCTGACTCCATTTAGAAGTGCCTAATACATGGGTGAGAAGCTGGTAAAGACTTCTACCTCTGGTTATTTAGGAAACTTAGAAGATTGTGCTGAACAACCTTGAATCTTTGATTGTCATTCACACATCAGTGCCACCACTGACTAAATTATTGTTTGTGTTACATTTTTGTGCATCTGGGTCATTCTAGGCTAGAGTAGCTATAGCGAAAGGGATGTCCCTACCTGTTACCTGCTCTTAGTGAGATTCTGAAGAAGGTCATACAGGCATTCCTAATGCACATATACCAATTCATTAATTTGCCATTAAACAAGGTCTCTCTTTTGCAGGCTTTTAATATAACACATGTAGCCCTTGTTCCATTGGTACACAATTAATGGTATGCAATCAAACAAACAGTATATTACAATTCTATCTATGTACTATAATACATATGATGTGTGTCACCTCATTGGTTGCCTGGGTTTCCAATCTACTGCGAGTAACCTTGACTTTTTCATAATAATGCAGTTAGGAATATGTATTAGCTGTGAAGCAATGTGAACATAAGTGGCTTTTAGATACGGGATAATGTGCTAACTTGCCATTTAATTCTGTAAGATAAAGTAGTATGTATTTTTGTTTACTCAAATTAGGACACCTATATACACTCTATGGACAAAAGTATTTGGCAACACCTGTTAATTATTGAATTGAGGTGTTTCAGTCATACCTGTTGCCAGAGGTGTATAAAATCAAGCACCTAGCCATGTGGTCTCCATTTGCAAACATTTGTGATACAAAATGGGTCGTTCTGAAGAGCTCAGTGACTTCAAGCGTGGTACTGTGATAGGATGCCACCTTTGCAGTAAGACGGTTCGTGAAATTTCATTCATGCTGGATATTCCACAGTCAACTGTAAGTGATATTATTAGAAAGTGGAACCATTTAGGAACAACAGCAATTCAGCCATGAAGCGGAAGACCACATAAAATCACAGAGTGGGGTCAGCGACTGCTAATGGTGCTTAAAAGTAGCCATTGCTATGCTGCTTCCATAGTTGAAGATTTCCGAACTTCCACTGACATTAATTTAAGCACAAAAACTGTGTGATGGGAGTTTAATGGAATGGGTTTCCATGGCCGAGCAGCTGCATGCAAGTCTCACATCACCAAGACCAATAGCAAGTGTTGGATGGAGTATTGTAAAGTACATCGACTGTGGAGCAGTGGAAATGTGTTCTGTGGAGTGATGCAATAATGCTTCTCTGTTTGGCAGTAAGATGGGCAGGTCTGGGTTTGGTGGGTGCTGGGAAAACGTTGCCTGCCTGACTGCATTATCCCAACTGTGAAGTTTGGTGGAGGAGGGATAATGATATGGGGCTGTTTTTCAGGGTTTGGGCTAGGTCCCTTATCTCCAGTGAATGACAGTCTAAATGCTTCAGCATTCCAAGTAATTTTGGACAAGGCTATGTTTCCAACTTTGCTATGCTATGCTTTACAGCAGTTTTGGGAAAGACTTTTTACTACTCCAACATAACTGTGCCCCAGTGCACAAAGCAAGGACTACAAAGACATGGTTTGATGAGTTCAGTGTGGAAGAACTTGACTGGCCAGCCCATAGCCCTGACCACAACCCCATTGAACACTTTTGGGATGAACTGGAATGGTGATTGCGAGCCAGACCTTCTTGTCCAACATCAGTGCCTGATCTCATAAATGCTCTACAGAATGAATGGGCACAAAATCCCAAAGAACACTCCAACATCTTGTGGAATGCCTTCCAAGAGGAGTGGAAGCTGTTATCACTGCAAAAGGGAGACAAATTCCATATTAACGTATATGTATTTGAATACAATGTCATTACAGTCCCTGTTGGTGTAATGGTCAAGCATTCGAATTAGTTTGTCCATATAATGTATATTTTGCACATAGGGGCCCATTGCTACATTTATTTCATCAATTCTTTATCTCATGGCAATGGTGCTGCATAAGAAGTGTTGATGATGGTAACCAAGAATCCAACAAAAACAATTTAATCCATAATCCCAGTATATGCAAGCATATATAGTGGTAAAATATAGATAGCATATCCAATAAATTTAGCTCTGCTAGATCCACAAAATTTAAATTTACTAATTTAAATATTGAATGTTTTTGCATACTTTTTTTTTTTTTTTAATTCCTCTTAGATTTCAACCAATTTAAATAAAGATTATTCCAAAAATATAGATGTTAAAGCATTTTTTTTACCACTTTAGCACGCATGTTATGCTCAGGTACGAACAGGGCAAACAATGCTACATTTTTTGCTTTATTTGAAATTTTCAAATAGTGTGATGCTTACAAAAGCAGCACAATGCCGAGGCTGCAAATTGTCAGTCTTAAGGAAGAACATAGCCACAAATTAGTTATCTGTTTAAAAGGAGGTTCGATCTTTTTGCAGGTGACAGAGCTAACGCTTTATGGCTGTGCCTCCTCTCTCCTCTATTACATCCTGCTTCAGAGCAAGAATTTGCATTTGAACACATGCCTCCTTCTGATCAGTCGTCGAATGAAGTTTGGTGAATATATTTGGTGAATGTATTTTCAGTGAATACATTGGTGTGGAGGAGCTTTCATGAATGCACTAAAAGTTGTGTGCAACATAATTGCTCTGTATGTCATTTTTCTTATAAATATCTAATGATGAGGAGGAGGATATTTTTTTTCATGGAAAAACACCAGAGAATGAGGTATCATGTTATCCAATAATGCTTCTATTCAAAGTACACCATGAAATTACATAGAAGATGTGTCTGCAATATGGATGTGCTTAACACTTTGTACCAAGGACTATGTTATAATATGCAGCAAATGCAGTGGTTACCAAAGTGAATAATTCATACATATTGTTGGTGGGCAGCACGGTGCCTAAGTGGTTAGCACTTCTGCCTCACAGTGCTGGGGTCATGAGTTCAATTCCCAACCATGGCCTTATCTGTGTTGAGTTTGTATGTTCTCCCCATGTTTGCGTGGGTTTCCTCCAGGTGCTCCGGTTTCCTCCCACACTCCAAAAACATACTAGTAGGTTAATTGGCTGCTATCAAAATAGACCCTAGTCTGTCTGTGTGTGTGTGTGTGTGTGTGTGTGTGTATGTTAGGAAATTTAGACTGTAAGCTCCAATGGGGCAGGGACTGATGTGAATGAGTTCTCTGTACAGCTCTGCGGAATCAGTGGCGCTATATAAATAAATGGTGATGATGATGATATTGCACATATAATTAATGTTACCTACAAATACTCTTTCACAAACCCTCATCCTCCAAGTATTTAAAGGACACCACACATTTAGCCACCGGCAGCATAGCACATTTGTTTTGCAAACAAATTTCTATTTGGCTACTGCTATGACTATTTAAATTATAGAAAGTACATTTGTTCTATTTCTTGTTAGGGTTTTCTTAAATAAAAATGTTTCAAATCTAACTAAACTCTACTTACATAGCTTTTATTAGACATGCATATTGTTTATTTTTACATACAGAGTATGATGTATTTATAACATGGAATAAAGATTAATTTAAAATACCTGGTTTACTGAAAGTAGATAAATGGACCATATGTGTTTTATAAAAAAAAAAATTGTAGGACGCAAAGGAAATGAAAAGCATAAAACATAGTACCTAACATATTATTAAATAAAAATTAATAATAATAATAATAATAAGAGGCATAAGAAAATGATGCACAAGTGGACAAGGTGGGAGTGGACAGGAAAACAGGAAGAGAGCCCTGTTAGGGTAATTCGATAAAGACAAAATATTACCTGCATCTGTGCTGGGGTGCGATGCTATGGGTGGCATATCTGTATCCATGTCACTCACTCACTCAAATCATTGGGGATCAATGCACACCAATGCCTAAATCCAGCTCTAGTCTTGGCTCTATTTCCACTGGCATAATATTGTTGCTATGTCAGTTTACCTTCAAGTCTGCTCTTTTTATTTTACTTTCTCTATGTAGTGTTGTATTTGACCCCTTACATTGGCTCTGGTAATTATTCTTTGCCAGATGGAAAGTTTGCCTGCAGGTTCACTGCAGCCTTTCAACCTTTTAACAGTATTTCCAATTATTTCCATTGTAGCAAACCTCAAATTGAACTACAGTTTTTTGCCAGATTGCTGCACGCTTCGTCTTGGCTGGTTTTCTGATGCCACATGGCTGTCTATCTGTTTGTGTTGCTGAATAATTTGGCAGTGCATGCAAATTGTGATGCTAGTCATCAAAGTTGGCTGAGACACCAAGCCAGCTTTCTGCATTTAGTTTTTAAAAGGTTTTCAGCTAATTACTGTCTTGGTGGGGTTTTTAAAAAATCTTGTTCAGGTGCAAGCATGAGGATAACTAATATCTCCAAAAGAAATGCCCTTAAACACAGTCAGATGAAGTTTGTTCTCCAAACACTAAAGACAATTGCTGTGGAGCGACATAAATAGGCTTTCTCGCTCCAGTTAGTGCTCAGCATCTTCCACTATGCGGTAGACAGGTCGGTCTCCGCTTTTCACGATTGGATGGAATGCCAGTGAGCAAAGAAAAAGATATATTAACATCACACACATCTCCAATAGGATTAGGCAAGTTATGTACAACATTTTACATTTTAAAAGTAACATTTGCTGACCCCTTTTTAAGGTTTAGATCTAAAATTTATTTGGCATAATGTAATTTAGCATGACACTTGATTCTTGATGTAATGTAAATTGAACAGACAATTTAAAATTTGTCATTTCTTTAAGAACTGACATATTCAGAGGATAAACATATGTATACAAAACTTGACCAATATCACTTAGGTGAATACAAGGTCGGTGGTACCATTGGGTGAATCTTGGCAGTCATTCAGTGTTTTTAATGTTCCTTCAGCACCCCTCATATGTAGCATAAGTCGCTGACATAAAACACATGTTTCTTTCTGCCCTCATACCTACTTTTAAAAATATAAAATGAAACTATGCATACTGCTATGACTGAATTAACCAAATATTATTTAAACTGCATGCAGATGGTGTTCTACACTAACAAATAATTTTCAATTCAACATTAGTGTAGCTACCCATATGGATGCAATCACGTTGTGGCAGATTTATTTTTTTAAAAGTACCACTAAGAAGCTATTTTTTTTTTTGTTAAAAATTAGATATTAATATTATAGATTTTTAGATACAAATTAATTTTATTTTAATTATTTTCATGTAAGTTTCTAAAGTGTGCTCTTGGATTTTTGTCACATATATATATGTCATTTGATTATAGAGGTGCAATTGGTGGAGGAAGAGCCGTCTTAAGAAGGTGAGTTACCTCAAAGGAGGAGCCACCCCTTATGGAGGTGGTCATGGTGGGCATCATTGAGAAGTCACTCCAAATGATGTTGGAGATCATAGAGGAGGAGCCGAGAGAGGAACCCCAAATGGGTAATACTCAATATATCAATTAATAAAAATGTAAATGTTACATGTTCTATGTAGTATGTATATACAGTATGTATTTAGGTCACATGGCTGCATAGTAGATATCAATGTATTTGTGTAACTTCTAAGATTATTTGGGATTTCATATTATCTCCCTCCATAATTGCGGAATCATTTGTCAATTTAGAAACGATGAACCCAGGTACTGCATTTGCTCCAAAATCACAGTCACCACAAACTGTGTAGTAAACCACTTTTCATTTTTTTATTGAGAGAATTTTTGAACAGCAGTAGTCAAAATAATCACAAAGCAAGAGTTAATAAATATACAAACATATGTATATTATATATAAAAAAAACCAATTATGATTCTAATAAAAAAGAGCACGTTATCAGTTCTTGATATTTATTATAAAATTTGTACTACAATATATTAGATAGATAAGGTAGGGAAGGGGTTTGAAGGAGGTGGAAAGGTAAATGGGACCTGGAGGAACTTGACAACAGAGAATTCAACAAAGGTTAAAAGACTCCTATGATAGTCTAAGTAAGTAGGGGAGACAATAATAATAGAAGAATATGTTTGCTTAAAAATTATGATGGGGCAACAGCTTTAAAATATTCCCAACCATGGGCTCCTGTCATGATCTGCCTCTGTCTGATTGTGCCTGCAAGGGGTTAAGCCTTCATCATTACTCCTGGATTCTATTCACCTGTGTCTGGCCTTTTCCAACAATCTGGGCCAGTTTATCAATTGTCATTGCTGCTGGTCTCCCTATGAAAACTCATGTGATCTGATCCTTACTTCCGCCCTGGTATCTTACTCCTGCTTTTTTCCTACACTTTGCACCTCTTGTTGTAGCCCTGACCCCAGTTTCATTTCACCTTGCTCTTGCTTACTTCCTGGTATTATTGTGGATCTTTTGACTTCTGACCTTTGGCTTGCCTGACCCTCCTTTTGCCTGATTTTCCTGTGGATCAACCGGTTCCTCCAGACATCCTATACCTGCAGTCACACTTTATACCAGAGTATCCAGCTTCCCAGCTTAATCTGGCAATCCAGAACTCCTATACCTGTAATCACATGCAAACTTGGAAAACCAAAGTCATCAGCTTCCCAGCTTAAACTTCCAAACCAGACATTCTGCATTTGCAGTCACTTGTCATAATTGGAAACCTGAGTCTGTAGCTTCCTAGCTAAACCTGTTTAACCTGACAACCTGCACCCTCAGTCATCCTGTTGTGCCTGGTCTCCTGCTTCCCAGTCAAATCTGCTTACTCTGACTATCCTGTACCTACAGTTAACCTGCTGTGCCAGATATCCAGTACCTATGTTCCCCAGATAACCTGGGTGTCCTGGGAGCCTGTTTCTATGGACTTGTGTTAGTTGCCTTATTATTTACTGCATCTTATTTTTACCTGTGTGACCCGGGTTTAAAATAAACCACTTTGTTTCAATCACATATTGGAAATCCTAACAGCCTCAAGTAGTTGTGATTGGTTTATTGTTGTCTTTTTGAATACTAGTTAAGCTCTATATTGTAAACAAATCAAATTAATTAGAGAGGAAAGCACATGGAGTCATTATGCTGATGACAATTAATAACAATCTAGAATGGCAGATGAAAATTACATGGTAGTGCTGAAAAATGTCATTACACCAAGGATAACAGTGTTTAGAAGATCTACCAAACACCATTTCAGTTTAGCTGCTGGAACCAGTGAGCTCATCTGTCATTGTTGTCCACTGCCATTGCTGTTGCCATCTCTGTTCGTCTTTAGTGATCTCCACTGTCTCCTTGATGGCAGCAGCTACTGCTGAACTTAGGGAACAAATGTCCTGGCTTTATTACCAGCAGCGAGCTAAAGAAAACACTGAGCTACATACAGCAACAGAAAGTTGGCTGATAGTCACAATAATACCTGTTCCACATGGAAGCAACATCCTTTTCTATAACCAAAAGAGGACGGTGGTGCAGTTAAGATAACTGCACTGACTCCTGATTCCAATTGTACCGCATCATCTGTAACTTCACAGAATTGCCAGTCACCAATGGTCGCTTTATCATTATTATTGCATTACAATAACCACACATACTTTCTCCAGCAGCAACTACAATTGTTATACCGGTACCTTATCTATCAAGTGTCCCCCATACCTCTCGGATTGCAAGCTCATTTAGCAGGGCCACCTTTATCTTCTGTTTCATGCCATTGTATGTAATTTGCTTCTGTTTGTGATACTTTCAACATACAGTGCTGTGTAATGTGGCAGGACTTTATAAATAAATGATAATAATTGTAACAATGATAATGCAATGGAATTTATATGGTACACCATCCCCACTAAGGGAGGAGACAATTAATGAAATGTTAACATTTACAGTTATGTTCCTTTTTAATGGCAATGTGTCCAATGCTCGTATTTTTGGAAATAACTGATTAGCTTTAATTTTTTTGTTATAATGCTTTAAACAGTTTTGGGAGTATTACAGTAGTGAGTGATGCCTGCAACAATAATTTCACCTTCTTCCTGTTTGCCAGTTTTAACTAGTTGATTTAATCGGTTATGCATACTAAATAAATAATCATAGAAAATATATTTTAATTATGGAATCACAACTTAAGACAAATATCACTTGTGCTGGTAAAAAAAACATATATTTACACCTAGCATATTGCAAGAAAGTGAAAGTGCTGCAGTGTCTAATATATTAAAATAAAATCTACCTATTGTAGCCCTCTTTTAGTATCAGAATGTGGCATGTGGAGTAAGTTGGAGTTTTGAAAACAGTGGGAGAGGTGCAAGCAGGGCTGAGTTCTTAGAGTTTGGAAATTTCACGAGTGAGTGCTCAAGAGAGAGGTGCAGAGATAGAGAGATAGGAACATGTAAATTTCCAAAGTTTGATATAGATATTTTCAGGCAGTTTGTTGCATTCACTTTGTACTCTAATATCATCTCTTTCTCATAAACTTGACATTGTCTTTTAAGTTAATTGTTTGGCACAGTGTGGCTACATACTACCTCAATTTAGCTAAAATGAGGTCACAAGGATGATTAATTTAATTTGCAACTTCAAACTTCCTTAGACAATCTGGCCCTCTGATAGGGGCTGCTAGTGCACAAACTTTGTCATATGTTTTCCAAGGGATCTCCAATCAAGTGCACATTTCTTTAGAGAGCAGCACAAGCATCCATTTAGCCACTTTCCTTCTGATTTCTATAACCTGATCAAGTTATCACTTGCTCCTTTTCAAACTTTGGTAGACTTTCATACACATCTGCATTAAGAGGTGTTCTGTTCCTATTTGTGTATGTCTCCAACTGTAGCTGCTGCTTCTTCTTCGTGTATTCTATTAAGCAGTATGATTTGAGCACAAAGAAATTCACTTAGTATCTTCAAAATGGAAGAGTTTGGGTTTTCTATCAACATTTGTTTTGATTTTCCTCAATATTCTTGAGTTACTTTTGCAATGTCACAATGTCTGGTCAGAGGGATCACATTGACATTGTAGTACTTTGCCTGAAGCAATGAACTAAAGACTTAGTTAGACACATAGGGGTTCCATTGTGTTTCAAGAACTGTGATCAAATTTTAACCTCCTCGTTTGTGGTTCACAATATTCTTTCATAACACTTTATGCAACCTCCTTTAAGGACCAGACAATTTTTAAATTCAGGGATGTGTTCTGAATTTGGTGATATTAATTACTAAATCTAAACCTGATTAAGTACATCTGGCAGGATGAGCAGCCCCTCTTAAATACTTAATGCTTTGTTCTAACTTATTGGCAGCAAAAACACTAGTTGTACCAGTTGTCTCAGCTTGTGAGCTATGTATGCATGCTGTGTCTCATTGCGTCCATGTTTCAAATGTAACGTATTTTAAAATGTAAGCATTAGGGGGTCATTCTTTATATAAAGAATACTACTGTGATGCCTTTTTTTGGACATTTTCTCTAGACCTAGTACTATGTGCTGGCAATAAAAGAAGCTTAGCAGATGCTGACTGAACACGTGTTCCTTTGTTAGAGCCTTTGTTCTGATTTAATTTTAGGCATCAAATTTCCACAAATTGGTTTTAACAAATAATCCCAAATATATGACATGTCAAGTAGCCATTGCCATTTCCATGCAGGAAGGTAACCTGCCTTCTTTTTAAGTGCTTTTACATTACGGTGATAGTCAGAGTCTTTCTAGCAGAACATACCTTTGTTTTCAGTCTTTTGGAAAGCTCAGGGTCTCAGCTACTTCAATTTCATTTGTAAGTGTCTGTTTTCTGACAATAAACACAGCAGTGTCTTTTGTCCCATTTTCATTTCCATTCAGTGTTGTTCACTAGTTTATTTCAAGAGCCAAAATTGTGTTTTCCATGCATATGTGGAGACGCAGCTATTTTTATTTAAAAGGTGGCAGATGTAATGTAATTATGTTGCATTGCTTTTTAAAGAAAACTGCTGTTCTCGTGTGTATACTCCAGGGGCACTGCAGAGCAAAAATTGTTCACACACTGTCACACAGATATGCAATCTTACTGTCTAAAGAAGACTACTGTGATAATACTGCAGGAGAAAAGCAACTTGTATCTAGAGACACTCAAGGGTAGCAATTTTTTCAAATGTAACTTTTATTGTAAATATATTAAAAAGTGACATGAAAGCAAATTGACGGAGAGCAGAAGAATGAAAATGATGAAACAAACTGCAGTTGGAGTAGAATAAAAAATGCAAATAGAGTAGAAAGAGAATACAAATAGAGATAAATAAAAATGAATGAAAAATATAAAATAAAATAAATACAAAAATAAAATAAATATAGAACTAAAAAATATAAATAAAATTAAGGCCTACAATAAAATAAGGCCTAAAATATTTTGTCAGAGAGAATGGGGCAATAATTACACCAGAAATTTTTTGTTTAAACATTCTCTCCATGTGACATGGGAATCTTATTTCACCTAATTTAGGGATGCTGAATTCAGCCAAAAAATCAGATTATCTCTATAATGACATTTATTAGCAACACACAAATAACAAAAGCAGTAATAAATACATCTGAAAAAAGTAAGATAAGTGAAAATATTAATACATCTCTATAGAATTGAAATATAATCATTGTATTCGTTTGTAAAATACTAATAAATCTACAGAAATGGTTAAAAACTGCAGAAACTGAACTACTGAAATTCATAATAATTCAAATTAGCCATAAAGTAATTACTAAAAAAAGATAAAATGTAAAGTCACTTTGCTTTAGGGAAATAGGATTTTCATGCTTTCCTTTTGTACAGTGTCTCATTGGTCTTTCTAAAAAGGAACCAACAATAGTGCCCCATCATTGCAGGGTCCCAGTATGCTTATTATGCTCCATTGTCAGAATATCTTGGTGAAAACGTTCCTCCTGTTCATCACTTACACTACCCAGGTTTTCAGGGAAAAAGTCTAGATGGGAATATAAAAGTGAATTGTAAGTGACTTTCTACAATCCATAGTCTTGTAGTTATCAAACAGTTCATCCATATTGGCTTCATTGGCCTATTTTGTGTTCCCTAAGTATCCACGCTCAGCAGCCTTGAAGGAGGACCCCCACAGCAGACTCAATTTCCATCAATTTACCGTTAAATATTTAATCTGTAAGTTGTATCCTTTTTTGGAGGCCTATAAATACGTTCTTTTACCTTTGCTTTGCTTAACTTCAGGACACTATTCCTTCAGATATCTTCAGATATCTGATAGCCTGGCCTTCTTTATCCAAAGCTCCCACAAGAGTCTTCATTAGGCCCAACTAATGAGAAATGGAGGCAAATTGATTTTATATGGCTCAACCAATGGAATATACTTGATCTTTTTCTATTTAGCACCATAGGCTTCTTTCTCTGGCCACTTCATACCTGCAAACCTAACAGCAGTGCAACTACCTTTAATTATGGAGTAACACTGCTTTCAGACTACTTTTTGGGGAATCAATAAACAGTCGCCACTAACTAGTTTTGTGCTGACCACCAAACTCAATCAGTAAACCGTTAAAATCAGTGCACACACATATTGACTTTTTCTTCTCAAAAAATGTGGCTTAAGAAAAGATTCTTGTTCTAAAACTTGAAATTGTCATACTTTTAGTTAGAAGGTTCCACTGTTGCAGCCTAGAATCCAAAAATTCTGCTTGTTGTTTTGATAGTTTCAAGTCACAAACCAAATGATTAAATTCTTACTGTTCTATGATGTGAGGTGATTTGTCTTGAGTTTTGGGGTGATACTCATCGGTACACACATGGAGGTACAGGAACAGGCAGGCAACCCTTCTCCATGACGCACAGGTTTTAGCACAGAAGACTCTTTGAGATATTTGATAGTGTATTTAGTTCTACTGGAATGCCCAGCATTACTAGCTAGACAAAAATAACATTCAGTACAGTGGTCCTTAGGCTCATGCCGTACTATTGGGACAGTAAACTGCATCATACAATTATCTCTTTTCAACTATTTTGCCTGATTAGTTGCGAAGCTTATACAAGAAATATGGGGTGTCCAGATTTTATCTTGGTCATCCAAGTACAATATATAAGACTTCATTATCAAGGTGCTAATAGGCATTCTTTGACTTTTTGGGTTGAACTAACTGCATTCATAAAATGGAGAAATGAAAACAAAGGTAAAATCACCACTTGCACTGGTCACTGCCAGTGAGGGCCACATATCTTCTTATGGTGATCAGCCATCAGCTAGAGTGCTGGGACACAGAAGCAGCCCATTGTGAGAACACCAGCCCTAGTTACTGATGATCATGTTACATTCTGGGGAGTTTCCTGCTTACTTCCCTCTCTGCACAGAACCCTTATTGTGATTTAATACTTTAATTTTCAAATTTAAATTTTTCAAAATATCTCAAAAACCTTCCATGATTCTACCCACAAAATTACATGGAAATTGATATATATCATGTCAGATGCAAATGGCTGTTGAGTAGTGTTCTTTAACTAGTGAATGCATCAAAAGCGATGGGGACCCACAGAGGACCAGGACCCCCGCGGGCACTACACCAAAGGGAGCAACCCATATACTCCGTTCCACTACCACAAATCGAGGAACTACCATCCCAGTGTTACGAGCTGCGGCGGTGCCCAGCTGCCGCGACTCACTCACCTGCGTCCCGGCCATCGCTATGATGACCGGGACATCACTTCTGGGTCTCGTCCCAGCCGTTGCCAAGGCAACGGTCGGGACACTGCAGTTGATTGCACTGTGTCCCGGAATTAGGTGCAATCGGGCGCACTCGCCACTCCTCAAGTGAAAATTATTATGACAGCCCCTAGGGCTGATTAAATCCTTGCCCCATTGGCCAGTGCCTGTTTATAAGGCAGGGAGGGCTTAGTTCTGTCTAGCCTGCTTTTGAGCTATTGTTGCTGTGTACCTTTGATTAGATTTCCTGTGTATGACCTATTGCCTGTCCCTAGATTCTGAACCTTTGCCTGTGACCTTGACCTACGGCCTGTCCTTGGATTCTGAACCTTTGCTGTGACCCTGACCCTGCTGGTACCTGACATCTCCTCCGGTGCTCCTTCCAGTCTGAAGATCGCTGGCCTGCCTCCGTTCCGTGTGTTACCCCGTGTACCTGTGCGCAGCTGTCTAAGTATAAACTTATACTGCTTAGGGTTTAAGACCTGGGGGCATCTGAGTACCTGTGAGATAACCAGTCTCTACGGGAAATGTGGCTGCTAAAGGTGAAGTCTACCTGTTCTATAAGTTTATGCCGCACTGGTTGTCGTAACACCCAGGATTTTACCGGCAACCTTTGACCGCAACAGGGGCATGTCACTCACTCATAGATTGAGACTTCCCACATAGGAGTTTTCTATGTTTTTTAAGTCTCATACAAGCCAAGCTCCCAAGCACGTTTGACTCACTTTCCTTTGTTGTTCTGCTTAACACTCGGAAGTGCAGTAAGTAAGACTGTGATCATCACCATCACTGCCCATCACAGATTCTTGTAGGAATTAATGAACAATTGTACTTTGGACTTTCCCCCTTTTGACATTTATTATTTTTCTTTTTTCCTTTTTTTCTTCACGCCTGAACCACATGTGGTCATTCTGATATTACGGCTATTTAGTCCAGAGCTTACTTGCCAGTAAGGCTACACCAGGACTTTTAATGCTTAGATTAATATTACCAAGCCATTAAAATTAAATTTATTTTCTTTTTTCTGTAAACATAGAAGTTCTGTGTGTTCTAGATACACTTTCATGGTTTGCAGCACACTGACATCATACCTTATGTACATCATATACACCATCATATAGTCCAAGACACTACAATTAAATTTCATATCTCTCACTCAGTCTGAGTGGATGCAATACTTCAGTAATTGTCAAGACTTTCAAAAATCTAATTTTTTAAAGAGTGCAAAGCACTCCACTCAATTGCACCCTTTCAATTGCTTTATCTCATCTCAATAATCTTGCTCTGTAAAATGAAATCTCATTTTGCCTTGCTTCCCAGTGCACTGCACTGTAGCAAGAAACACAATCCTTTCACCAAACAACCCATTGTAACACACCTAGGACTGTTTTTTCCTCGGATTGTATAAACTGAAACTGTAGTTTAAAGTGTGAGTTTAAGCCTTCTATGTATTGTACAGTTCTTCATTTCTAATATTTCATTTTAGCTTAAGGAAGGAGATAGAACAGGTTGTATCAATATTAAATAAAGAAATGTGTTTAGGGTGGGAGCAGAATACAACACTAGAAGTTACTTTATTTTGAGACATGTAATATGTTTTAAGATACAGTATAAGCACACATTATTTATATTCATATAAAAACATTGAAGTTTTGATAAATATGCTAAAAAAAGTCCCACTTTTTGCAATGCAATGTATTTTATATAAGTAATACTGGACATTGTACTGATACAAAACTGCCTCACCATACTTGCATTACCTATGTTTATAGCATTCATTTTCTATTTGAAGATTAGATTTTGTCTCTGTGGACCTTCTGTGTTATTATCTATGAATGACTGTAATTGCCTTGCCTGATTACATTTAAGTTATGGTAAATGAATGTTGTTAAATGACTATCATAGCAAATTATCTAAAAAGGTTAGATTGAAAAATGTAACTAACAGATTATTTTTTAATGAAAATATATTTGCTATCAACTTTTGTTGCTGTAAATTTGATTGTAGAATATATTGGTTTCTTTTTCACTTACACAGATATTACTCATTTTACACTATTTCTCTATGTGGATTAACTAATATGCTTTCTTGATTTGTATATGTAAATCCAAGAATTGTGTGGAAAGCTACAATGCTTTGCAGACAATTCTGACCTTTTATTTCAATAATGCTTGTTGCTTCACTTGTTTGTTTGTAGTAAGGAATTTTGTATATATATATATATATATATATATATATTTATACATATATATATATATATATATATATATATATATATATATATATATGTACATATCTATCTATCTATCTATATTTCTATATATCTATCTTTATATATATTGTATATACATATTTCTCTATATTGCAAAAGCTTAACCAGCATGATTTACTGAATGCAGCTTAGGAAATTTGGGGCACTTGACATCATTGCACAAATGTCATGACTGAATTTGCAGTGTTGCAAAGAAAACAGAAATAGAGTTACTACACATATTAGATGATTCAGTATATGTGCTGTGTTGTTCACCTTGCTCAGGAAACTTAGACATGTAGGCATGCAATAATATTTCTACATGGCTGCCATATATTAATGGTATGTTATTATTATTAACAGATCAATCACAAATATAAGCAAGGTTCTCTGTTTTTGATAACCCATATGTTATGAGCGTCTAGTTGCTATCCAATAACGATTGTCCACTTCCAGTGATGTGGTTCCAAAGCACAATTCAATTTATTAGCAGAATACAATTGAGAATAAAATAAGTACTGCCGTTACTTATCGCAGGCGCTCTGGATCCAGTGTACAGTCATTCAGGTCTGAAGGCTGTGGTCAAGTAGACTAGCAACTGGGTCCAGAGCTCCTGCTTATATACAGTCAGTGAATACAGTGAAACAATACAGATGATGTGGCTTGCTTCCATAGGTTCAGGCTTCAGGAGGGTCCAGTGCAATGCAGGTCATTGGCCAGTTCAAGCGAAAATATCCAAGGGTGAGGGTCAGAATCCCTGGAGATGCATTCCAATTTTCCCGCCAAGAATCCAGTTTAAACTAGTCTATTTACATTACACAGACAATATCATTCTAATCATTTATTCCCTACAATCTATAAGTTCCATATTTAATGTGCGTTCTCTTTGGTGATAGAACCGGACATCTGCGAATAAATTGAGGATTAAAATGATACCAGACATGATATGTTTCCTGTGACCTGAACCTTGGATATCACTAACATGTATATAACTTATAATATCAATCATAAACATTGCTACACTTTGACATAAATAACTATGTGTTGCAACTACATTTAATATGAGATAATTAGAAATGTGCATGTTCATGTGAATGTGTGTAAATGTGTGTAAAACTTTGTTACCATGTGTTACGGCTGAATACCTGTCATGGTAGCTGGGATACAGACCCCTGACCTGCCAATACTAACACTCACCAGAGACGCAGAGACTAACGCAGCGGCTGGCTTTCACCAAGAACCCCCGCAAGATGGTATGGACTTCGCGGCAACCGCCATGCAGGTCACGGCCCTCTGGGAGTGGGGCAGGAACCACAGAGTTCAGTGAGTTAGAGATCTGTGGGTTCCAGGAATGACCGCAGGAATAGCGGAGCAGCGTGGAGCTGCGATGGTCTGCAGGTTTGCAGAGCTGACCGCTGGAATAGCTGAGAGTTGTGAAGCCTGAAATGGTCTGTGGACTGCAGGGATGACCGCTGGGATAGCGGAGAGCTGTGAAGCCTGGAGTGGTTTGCGGATTACAGGATGACCGCAGGGATAGCGGAGAGCTGTGAAGCCTGGAATAGTCTGCGGACTGCAGGGATGACCGCTGGGATGGCGGAGAGTTGTGAAGCCTGAAATGGTCTGTGGACTGCAGGGATGACCGCTGGGATAGCGGAGAGCTGTGAAGCCTGGAGTGGTTTGCGGATTACAGGATGACTGCAGGGATAGCGGAGAGCTGTGAAGCCTGGAATAGTCTGCGGACTGCAGGGATGACCGCTGGGATAGCAGAGAGCTGTGAAGCCTGGAGTGGTCTGCGGATTGCAGGATGACCGCAGGGATAGCGGAGAGCTGTGAAGCCTGGAGTAGTCTGCGGATTACAGGATGACCGCAGGGATAGCGGAGAGCTGTGAAGCCTGGAATGGTCTGCGGACTGCAGGTATGACCGCTGGGATAGCGGAGAGCTGTGAAGCCTGGAGTGGTCTGCGGATTGCAGGATGACCGCAGGGAAAGCGGAGAGCTGTGAAGCCTGGAATGGTCTGCGGACTGCAGGGATGAACGCTGGAATAGCGGAGAGCTTTGAAGCCTGGAGTGGTCTGCGGACTGCAGGGATGACCGCTAGGATAGCGGAGAGCTGCGAAGCCTGGAGCGGTCTGCAAGTCGCAGGGAAGCTCAGACTGGAGGAGACATCCACTGGAGAATCCAAACTGATCCTAAGAACAGACTCAGAGGAGAGGAAGAGGCATGTTTAAATAGTGGAGAGAAATCCCTCATTCAATAGGAGGCTGAGAAAGGCTTTAATTCAGAAATCAGGTCTGCGCATACCAGAAGAGATTGGTCGGAGCGCCGGAGGGGTAAGTGAGCCGGGTCTTGGCTAGCGGGTCCCCCACGTATGACAATTCCCACCTCCACACCGTAGCATGCTATACGCATAATTTCGGACAAAGACAATCAAGTTGTTAGATATTAATTGAAATTACTTTATCCAATTAGCTGACTTCGACACATGTCATAGCAAGAGCACCCTTCTTGTGACACAGGCACCCTGCAGAGACATCAGTCACATGCCGCAACTTTTTGTTGCAAATCAGACGGTGCTTTACTTTTGGTATCACAATAGCAGCAAAATCAAACTTCAGGATGACACCAGCCAAACTACCAGTTTCTAGTCCCAGTTTCCCTAACTGGTTAAGGGCCACTAGCTGGTATCGATCGCCATGCACAAATGCCCAACCCAGGTTTTTATACACAAGACTCCTCAAAACAGCCTGGACTTGACGGACAGACGACACTCCCCTTTTGCCTTTAAAAGAAGTTTCCTGTACATGTTCTATAACCTCTCTTTTTTGCACACACCCTGTCAGCAGTCTGCTGATGCTGTGGAAGACAACTCAAAGCATGTAAGTTCTATTGCATTTCTTACATATGTCTCAGACTTTTATGCAACTGAACCTAAGTACAGTGCTACACCTGTACATAACTTGGTCTGCAGCCTTTTACCTGCAAACTGTCAGTCAAATAGCTTATTTCACTCTTAGATGCCCGTGGCAAGCCCCTCTCCTTGCACTATATATATATATATATATATATATATATATAGTGGCAAGCAGACACAGAGGTCAGTGCCCACTCTCAAGCTCACAAGCTATAGAAAAATTAATGCATCATACATAAGGTTAAGTGTTTTATATTGCGTATTTATCCTGCTAATTTACATAGTAACATAGTAATATAGTAACATAGTAACATAGTTGATGAATTTGAAAAAAGACACCAGTCCATCAAGTTCAACCTATTTTGGATCTCCTGCGATCCTGCACTTATATTTGAAATTAATCCAGAGTAGGCAACCACCCATCTGTTTCAATTTTGAAAATCCCCCCAGACTAAATATTGCAATCCAATTTTTACCCTATATCCACTACTATCCTTTATTTTAAATTAACGATCGTATCCCTGGATACACCTTTCCGCTAAAAATTTGTCTAACCCTTTCTTAAACATATCTATTGAATCTGCCATCACAACCTTCCCTGGCAATGAATTCCATATCTTGACTGCCCTTACTGTAAAGAACCCCTTCCTTTGCTGGTTGTGAAATTTCCTCTCCTCTAACCTTAGGGGATGACCACGTGTCCTGTGTATGGTCCTTGGGGTAAAAAGTTCCCATGAAAGCTCTCTGTATTGACCCCTAATGTATTTGTACATAGTAATCATATGTCCCCTTAGACGCCTCTTTTCTAAAGTAAACATGCCTAAATTTGCAATGAGAAAAAGTGTTTAGTGGGGCTATATGATCCATTCATAAAGCAAAATTGGTTTGGAGATAAGCAAGTTGTTTTAGTATAAAAAGACAATAAATGTAAGTTTTGCATGAATGATATTGAGGGGTGGTAATCAAGCAGAATAGGAAGGCCTTCTAATCGTTGAGTATTATAAGTACTTTCATATCAAGAAGTACATTGAAGCTAGGAAATAACTATTTATACTGTCTGAAAATATTTAATTTTATTGTAGCTTTTCCTAAACCACCTTTACTCATGAAGTAAAGAATATCAAATGGCAGCAGTAAAAAACCTTTTCTGGATAAATGAGGTTGGGCCCATTACTACTCTATCTGCAATCTGATTTATTTTTAGGGTATTTTGGTTTAAGTAATTAAAAAAGAAATGTTGTGATGGTGAAAATCTTAGTTCCTCTCAATAATGGTTGAATTACCAGCAGTAATAGATCAATGTAATGCACAAGTGTAAAATAACATGTGTAGTATGTCATTATCTGCTATGAGCTGTGAAATATAATGTATTTAGAGATAAGTTATGTCAGTTGTCTCACATGACTCATTATTTCAATATATCTGTCCACATATATATATATATATATATATATATATATATGCATATGTATGTATATATATATATATATATATATATATATATACGTACACACACAATATATATATATATATATATATATATATATATATATATATATATATATATATATATATATATATATATATACACACCACCTTTACATACAGTAAATGATACTTACACAACCTCAAAATCATGCTGTCAGGAACATGCTGTATATGATATATGGTAATGGTGGTACAGATTTTAACTTTGTTTCTTCATGAACTTCTGAATATATACACATGGAATGATTTGTTCCTTTACAACTGTGATCATCGTATTGCCTTATGCCATCCTGAGATCTTAAGCAATTTGTCATAACTGAACCATCCTTAATTTCCCCACGTAAATCAAACCAGCTTGCAGTTATTGCTAACTGGATAGAGTGTGGCACCTGGTAAAGCCTACCTTTTTACTAAGTTGTCATCAGAAATGCACAGAGTCACCAGCTTGAGACATATGTTTCCTTTTTTACATTTATTCCTAAAATGGCTGTCAGAGCTCAAAGTCAACTATTACTCATAATATTTTCTGGAACATTTTGGTCACCATGCATTTTCCCAATCCAAACATAACAACATAATGATAGAGGTTATAAGTTTCTGGCTCAGCTTACACATGCTTTCATTTCCATTTTTATAGACTTGTTAGATTGCTTTGCTATCTGTGTCGGTGTTCCCCGTCCTTCTGTGTTCAGTTATAAATTTCCTCAATCTAAAAGGAATATAGAAGTAAATGGTATTTTTTAATCAATATTAAAATGAGTGTCCAATTGCTCTGAGCCACAACAGTTCAATCATTGCATCATAATGAAATATTTTCTTTCTTACTCATGGGTTGTGAGAACCCATTGCTTGATAAAGATATAAAAATAATATAATATTATTTCACAATAATTTTTTTCTTATGTAAAGTCAATAATTTAAGCTTCTTTTATTTCACATATTATTTATTTTCCTCTTTAAATGCATTTTAATTAGTTCAGGCTATGTTTGCCATGCTACCTAAGCACATCATTTACAGCAAACTCCGCGGTCAGTCTAAAAATACATACAAATCCTTTAGTATACACTCCTTGTGCATTAATTTTGTTAGAAAAGCAAGGCTAATGTTTTATTATCAAAATTGTGATTTAAATGTATTTGATTAACACATAGGATTTCACATTATATTGCATATAGTACACATAATGGATCAGTCTGCTGCAATGTAAGCAGTTTCTCAAAATCACTAGCAAAACCATGATCAAAATACAGTTTCAATAAAAATAAACATATAAAATTAGCACAATTGTTGTCTATTTATTTACATTTGCCTATAACATGTTGTGCATAATGAATACTATATACTGCATATTGTTCATTAAGCAGAAAATAACAAAGTCCACTCTTAGTACCCTGATTTATTTACTTATATGAAACTTAACTATTAACCAC
Organism: Mixophyes fleayi; assembly: GCF_038048845.1. Lineage (NCBI taxonomy): Eukaryota > Metazoa > Chordata > Amphibia > Anura > Limnodynastidae > Mixophyes > Mixophyes fleayi. Next base: position 107,131,660 of record NC_134403.1, read on the forward strand.
TTTACAATACTCATATGTAAAGTAAATATATAATTTTAAAATGCTACATCTTTGTAACACTGTAACAATGTGATATCAACATTAGTGTTTCTGACATAATATCGAGAAAAATTCTTACACAGGAAAATCACATCCTACTGGTTCTATCTGTCCTTTATTGGTTTCCAGATTGAAAAAAAGATTACATTTTGCCACCTCTCCTTCCTTGCTATACTTCTTCATACATCTCCCAGCACTCTTTTAATCAGCCTAGCAACACATCCTATGCATTCAAAATCCAAATAACTTTGTACTTACTCGGGCATAACTTGCTGTTGAGTGTGCGTTTTAACCTGTTCGTTGTCAATCTCAATTAAGAATTTTGTTTTGAACATTTGTCTGATGGTTTTGTAATGTTAGTGTAGTTCTTTATATTATTGATCAGTCAATTCCTATTTTATTATGAAAAACTTTATTTTTAAAACTGAATGTCTGGGTGGTTTTTAGGCTTTTGATATATTTCACATGAATTGTTTTTTATTTAGTTAAGTTCTTAGTGTGTCTATTTAAAATGGTTCAAGTGGTGTTTCTCTGAAGCTGTTGTCTTTAAAAAGCATATCAGCATTAATACTCTTTTCTGAAAATGTATGATAGTACACATTAAAAACATTAACCAAATTTGCTACATTTTATCATTTTAGTTACCACAGCAAAGACAATTGTTCAAATATATTTTGCTTATATTCAACAAATGCCGCTTACTCAGATTAGGTAGTATCCATTATTTCCAATAGTTATTACAGTGGAGACATCGATTTTTGTGGCTATTGCTCAATTAACCAATGCTACTTTTATAACCATGGCCTCCAGATCATCTTGCTTGATTGGTCCATGTAACATCTAATTTCTTCTTCAAGACAACAGTGTGGGTACAGTACATGTCTAATGTAGCTTAGTGACAGCTTTGGACAGAGAATGAAACTGTTTCTGTTTGATACCAGATGGCATTTCAGTTAACCAGAATCCTATGCAATTGCAAGGTCAGCAGTGCAATTCAAAAGTACCTGTTTCCTCAGCAAGACTTTAGACTGCTATTTGGAAACAGGATTAATCTACAATATTGCTCTAACCATTTGGATTCTGCCCCAAAGTTATAATGGTATTACATCTATTCAGCCATCACTTAAGTTTTTTGTAATTGCTGATGTTTGTGGACAAAGTTTATGATAAACACATACCCATGCATAAAATTTCATTGCGCAATATGCTGTTACATCATGTTGGCAGCAATAGTAAACAATACTTCTTCTTTTTCTTTATCTTCTCAATATTATTATTATTATTATTATGTTTTATTTATAAAGTGCCAAAATGTTCCGCAGCACTGGATAGTAATGGGGATCATGATGCAAATAAATGGCATACAATAACAAGAAATAAAATGTTAATATGGCCAAATGAAATTATAATTTAAAAAAGTGTGGTGTACACTTAATATTTAAAGCAGCTGATTAACAATTTTAACTATTGATACTTACAGCCACAGTTCTAGTTCCTGGCTCCAGGCAGTTGTTGGATATAGACTCTCTGTTAGTTACTGTCTCCAGGGAGGTGGTGATTGCAGGCATTGTGACTCTATGCTAATTACTGGCTCCTGGTAGTTGGTGATTACAGGTATATCACTAGATTTATTCAATATATATCTTAAAATATAGTAGGAAAGAGTTCTATCTGTATATGTGAAAAGAAAGATAATTTTTATGACAAAATTTCTCTTTAAAATTGCACATGTATCAAAGATATGCTCCTGCTTCCGACTAAGTAATATATAGTATTATTATTATTATTATTATTATTATTATTATTATCTTATATTTATAAGGTTCAACACGACTTCTGCAGAGCCATAAAAGGAGGATAAGACAACAAATCAAATTACAGAATTACATAAGTATATACAGATAAGAAAAATGCATACAGATACGCATAATAACAAATGCATGGATGCAATTAACAGAACAAATTTCATGGCATATAAAAACAATTCAGCAGAAGACAAAATGGAGACAGAGAGGAGGATGGAGAGTGGGCATACATGAGCCACAGAGAACAGACATGAGACATAGGGTAGAGGACTCTGCCGATAAGAGTCCTCTACCCTACATTCTAAAAGGATAATGAGAGACAAAAGGAGCAAACGGGGGCAAAGTGGGGTTAACTGTGGTGCAGAGTTCTGCACGATACTGAGGCCATGATATAAAGAGGCCATTATGCTACAGAGGAGTAGGTGGTACTGAGTTCAATTCCTGAACATGGCCTTATCTGTGTGGAGTTTGTATGTTCTCCCCGTGTTTGCGTGGGTTTCCTCCGGGTGCTCCGGTTTCCTCCCACACTCCAAAAACATACTAGTAGGTTAGTTGGCTGCTTTCAAAAATTGACCCTAGTCTGTCTGAGTGTGTGTGTGTGTGTGTGTGTCTTAGGGAATTTAGACTGTAAGCTCCAATGGGGCAGGGACTGGTGTGAATGAGTTCTCTGTACAGCGCTGCGGAATCAGTGGCGCTATATAAATAAATGGTGATGATGATGATGAAAGATAATCAGTTGAAAATCCGAATAGCACTTCAAATGATGTGAACGACTCCTACAACATTCCCACTTTGGATACCATTGGCCCCTCCACAACATTTCGGAAACTCTTGGCAAAATTTGAGCTCTATAATGTATGTATCTAATTATTACAGCTAAATCAACCTTGCAACAATCTAAATAAATTAAAATTCTACAGATCACTTGGTCAAATCATTGATGCTTGCTTTGAATTTAGGATAGCTTTCAAGCCAATATACCTCCCAGACCGTGGAGACAAGTCAACTGATCTAGAGCATCCTTAGAAACTCCTTAAAAAGAACTTATTTTAATTAAAATTCAATTTTAAAAAATCTTACTCTCCGGCTCTCAGAAGACCTTATCCAGGTTGTGGCAAACATTTTGCACTGCAGGCAATAGAGCAGGCAAATTTTTAGCTAACAAACATAGGGAAAAACATGCAAAAAATAGAATTAAACATATTATTACAAAAATGGGTGCCAAAATTATCAACAGCAGAAATATCTAACCAGTTTGCTCACTATTGTGCTCAGTTGTTCAACCTGAAGGATGATAGCCATACGCCTTAACCCTCAAAAAAGACCATTCATACTTTTCTAAAGATTTATAACTCTTTAGGTTAGCTGGGAAAGATCTAGATAATCTTAGCGAATATTGGTTCCCCCAGGAGATCTACATAAGTACCATGAACCCCAACACTGATTCACTGAGGTAGTTAAAAACTAGGAACCTGTTCACCCACCTCCAGACCCAATATACTCTAGACTCACATAGGGTACTGTAAAGGTGCAATTACCTTTTGACATCAGCAATTACTTCACATTACATCTGTTAAATGCACCCCACAACTTTTTTGGAAGGTGGATTTGAACAAAACCCTTACATTTGCACAGTCGGAACAGATTTATAACACCTCTCACAAATTGTCTAAATGCATGAACCACTCTGAGATGCAGATGAAACTTTTGAATAGATTATATCTCACTCCAGACATAATGCACAGAATGTGGTCCAAACAATCATCATGAAGTTGGAGATATCATCCATATTTTTGGGAATTGCCCACTTATCAAACCATTGTTCCAAGAAGCCTTTTAATTGGTACATAAAGTCCTAAATATTGAGTTTATTGCTTCTCCGGATGTGGTTTTATACCATCTTTAGCTTCTCTAAAGCATAATAGGTATGTGTCGGGCCACATTTTGTTTTCGTCAATAGCAGTCTTTGCCCAAAAATTGAATGACCCGGTCCCCCTCCTAATGCTAAGATAATAAGATAATATCTAAAAAATTAATTTTAATTTTCCTATGGAAACAATGGGAGTACCATGTTCCACTTCCGCATTGTGACACATCATTAAGTGGTCCCAATGGCACAAAATTTTTTACAGATAAAGAAGGTTCCACATTGATAGACACAAAATGATTCTGATCCCTTACTTGTCAGCTTAAATGAACCACCTCAACATTAATAAATTATATGATGTTTATTTGATACTGTTGTCCATAGATTGTGATAAGTATAATGTTCTGTTGTACTTGCATAAGCATATAGTTGTAACTGTCAACCCCCCCTCTGTTTTTCCTTATTGTTATTTCCTTCCCTTAACCCTTATTTGCTTTCTGTACACTTATTGTTTAATAACTTTTTTCAATAAACATTATTGATACAAAAAAAGATGTGGACGTGAGTGATGGGACGCTTGGTAGAACTGTGAATATGAAATGTGGGGGAAGAAGTAATCCAACCCCACCACCTTTTTTACTGCTTCCAAGTCTGGAAGAAATGGAGACCACCATGTGAAACGGCTGCAGGTGAGGCAGAGTGTGATTACTTGTGTTATTGCCAGAGGGTTGAGTTTGTTTGTTTGAAAGGAACCCACAACATTCCCACCTTAGAATGAATGCTAAGATACAGTATAGTTGGGATAGCCAATTAAAAAAAAAACTTCATGGTCTTAGTCAAGCTAAATGAGAGCCAGGCCAGATAGGTGTCATAAACAATGCTTTACAAGTTGTAACAATAGTTAACACATTCCTGTTACTTGGTTTTAAAAAACACAGTTGCATAAGATCTATAAGTTACATTAACCATCAAGTGATCAAGTGCTCAAAAATACAACCAACATTTGCATTTATAGAAATGTATAACTGCAATGTTCACTCACTTTTAAGATGCTTACAATCCATACAATGTTTTACATATTTATGCATAAGTCACAACTATGTAAGGAATAAATCAACAAGTGTTGCTAGACAGTCCAAAGTATGCACATTTAGTAACTTAGTGTATCATGGAATTAAACAATCTGAAACTGTGATTTTTAAGAAGTGTTTCCTTAGAGTGAGAGTCGCTGTTCCACATATATTGGTAGCAACCAAATTGTATAATAATGGGTAGGCTATTGGGTAAGGTTGCTGTGATTTTCCTGCTCTGTCTTGCTGGACTTTCTGCAGTGGTCCTGACCAGTCTTACCCTTGGATTCTTGCATCACTTCTGGTCTTACACTGTTTTTGTCCTTTCTAAGTTTATTTTCTGCAACCTGTGGGTTCTGCCTTGAGACTATTCTGTTAAATGTGTTATTTGTCCCCTGATTACTTTTATGTTTTTAATTGCACTATTGTATCGCCATTACTCTGTATTTACTTTCATCAAGCTATTTGCATACTTTGCCTATTCTTGCTTTTCAGGGTTAATATTCTAGTGTTAGCATTGGTCTAGGGGATTGTTACAGTAGCTATACTCATCCTCATCTAATAATTATTAATGCAACATCCAAATCAAAGTGGATTGGTATATGGTGGTATGCTATGCCGCCATTATTACTGTTGCCACCATTGTAAAACTATCAAATTCCATGCACTTACATTTTCCATACCGCCACGTCTAAATTTCCACTTTGACATCTGGCTACATCCCAAACATATAGATTGTGCAAAGTTTGTTACAGATTATTGTGCTCCAGTAGTGCTTAGGATTACGTCAAAAATCTGTGTTATACAGACCTTTAATAAGTTTAAAGGTAAATAGCCCAGCAATCTGAGTTAATTGCAAAATATGCTGTGCTCTTATACAAAATTCACTGCAATAAACTATATTCCATTAGACTGGAAAACTAAATAAAATATTTTAAAATATTTTTGTTCAGTTTATGTTATGGTTCCATTTACTGAATTCATATCAGAAAATGTAATTTATCACAATGCAGAGAAAAGAAAACAATAACATGTTTCTCTTTTAATGCAGCTATGATAGAGACTGCAAATCAGCTTAAAAGGTCGATATCATAAAGTCTAATTTGAACTGAATAAAATAGTGCAGTCTCCTTAGTGAAAGACAAGTTGAAGTGGAGGACAATGATGAAGCGAATAACTTCTTGCAGCATGCACCCAACATTCAAGCAAAAGAAACAACTAAACAAATAGATCTGGACTCTTATCAACAATAAAAACACATACAACCAAGGAACCATACAATTATGATGACAAGAAGATCAGGTGGCAATTTGCCATAAGTGATAAACACAGGAAAGTAATCTGTTATAAGTAAGAAGAAAAGAAATAAACAGAATAATACAAACAGTGGACACATTTATTAGCTGAAAAAAAACATATACTGAAGATGGTGTTTGCTGCAAGCAAAAATTGAACTTCAAGCAATAGTAATATGAATTGATCTTGTTATATTAAAAGAACAACTAGAAAATATACAGTAGCAAACAATCCACTCTGTTGCTGCAGAACATAATACTGAAAGCTAAAATAAAATAAACAGAGCACAGTAAAAATCTAAAGTTTTCATATTAACTGTAGTAAAACTTTAATCTTAATTTACAACCAGATGGATATATATATTTTTTTTATTCTATTTTGCCATTTGTATTTTTTTTAATCGCTGAGTCCTGGAGTATGGAAAAATGTACATTCTTTTTCATCTAGTATTTAATAAAGAAAAACATGATTATGATCATTTTTTTTAGAATATTATTAAAGCCTGGATATATGTTTTAAGAGTAACTATAAGACAATATGGTAAAATACCCACAAGTGTTTGGGCAGGAGATGTTTAGTATACTCCATCCTCACACTTCTCAAGGTGGAGCAGGGAGGGGGATTGCTTTATTAACCTTGGCCGTGAACTACATCAGGTGAGACTGGATAGTGCCTACTGTACAGCCATAGAGTGCAGTATGGGGCACAATGCTTTGGTTAATTCTTGTTTTCATTGATTTTTGCCCTAAAACAAAAAAATGATAATACGCTTCAGCATGTAGACAGTGGCAAAGGCACAGGTTAGTAAGATGCTCATCTTTGATGGGTTTCTATAGTCTATAATTGGCACCGCAAAGAGGCATTTCACATACTCTGTATTTTGTGTGCTTGCTTAATGTAATTCAAATTTTTGCACCCATGACGAACATGGAACATGGAACATGGAAAATTTGGTAGGAATAGTATGCACTCCATACTGCCATTAACACGCATGATATACCTGGAGAAATTATATCAATTGTTCCCATCAACCAAAAGTGTTTTAAAGATTCCATCCTGGCAATCTCAGAAAAACATAACTGCCATAAATAAAAAGGTTATAGGTAACCCAAAAACCAATTAAATCTTGTATATGATAGTTAATTGTGTTAACCTGCTCCAGCCTTTTGACAAAGACATATTCTTGGTCCAAAAGGAATATTCATAAATCAGCACAGCAATAACTTTTTTATTTCTTTGTCTCTCTCTGCTAGCTGCACAAACACCTTCCTTGTGACATTGCACATATGTCAAATCACACTGATTCTAAAAAAGTACTGTCCACATTTATAAAACACTTCCACGGTCTCAGCAGAATGTTCAGTTAAATTATCCATTTTTGAGTGGTTTGTTTGAACAGTTTGGCAAACCAAATCAGAACTAATTTTTCAGAAATAAAAACTTTCAGGGACCGGAAAATATATTGCATATGACAATGCCTATGTGTTTTCATTTATAGTACACCTAAGTTACATTAAACTATTTTCCTTTTATGTATGCTCAATATAAAATAGTCTATTTTTCATTCAGCTGTGTAATTTAAGAATTATTTAAGGTATTAAAGATTGATGCTCTTATTATTATGTCTCATGATGATAATAATTGCACTTTTATTGCAAAAGTGAATTAACCATAGTATTTTGTTTAGTAAAAATATATTTACATCCCCCAAAAAATATAAAATTATTTACAAGTACATGCAATGTTTGGTCTAGTTGCAGCCGTTATGCCGTTAGTGATTTTTGTGGGTAACCTGGGGTATGGACTATAAAAGGGCCCCAACTATTTATCAGTGATCTCTGCAAGTTAGTGTTAAAATGCAGGTTCCAGCCCTCTGGATAGTATTGCTAGACAGCTGCTGATTAACAAAAGGATCGTCAGAGCGGATGATACTGGCAACACATTGCTTAGACATAGGAGGGCAGGCAGACTTGAATTTAGTATCTGACCCCATATCATGATCATAATGATCATTGATATTTATTTATATAGTGCCAGCAGATTCCATAGTGCTTTACAATTGGTAATTCACACAGGTGATATAAATATAAGTAAAGAACACACATTGTATATAGTAGCACAGCTTAGGAACACACAAGGCCTGAGGGAGCGCATCTTGGAATGCAATGTGAACGCAACTTGCATTTAAAAAAATTGGACGTAACTTGCACGTATGTCCGCCCATATTCAAATACAAGTATATATCAAGGAATGTTTCTATTTGCATATGGGTATAAGTACACTCTGGCCAGGCGTGGGCTGGGAGAGGGAAGCCCGGGGGGCACACAGGCAGCCACATCTCATGAAAAGGGATGCGGCCGCGTCATTGATGACGCGGCCGCATTTCCTGTCATGTGATGCGGCCGCCTGTGCGCTGACGCGGCCGCATCTTATGTTATCAGATGCGGCCACCAGGGAAAAGGTTGTATATGACATCCGAAGGGTGGCCGGCCGGCCTACCCCCCGGCCCTAATAGCGGCCAGCCCGCCCCTGACTCTGACTATACTTATCTTGTCATATGCAGACAGAGATAATAAATTGCAGGATACATACATGCATATGTGTAATATAAAGTCCCATGCCAAAATAAAAATTCTACTTAATAAATTAACAACTAATCATTAATAAAGATACGTTTAAAAAAATTAATATATTTTTTTGTATGATATACATAAATCAGGACGTTAATAATGCATACTGTATATAAAATGCATTTTCATAGTTTCAGTTGCTTGCAAACACATGTTTTAGCATGCATACATGTTAGTCATGACTATCAGTCAGCACTTACACCTGCCTGTAGCTGGTGCAAGTGAAATGACTGAAAAACACGTACCTCAGAGTTGCCCAAAGCTTGAATTGGATGAATGTGCATGTGGTTGACCTTAGTATGCTCTTACAATGTGTGTCCGTGCCTTTCCTCCCCTGTTCCCTTCAAGTCGTAGGCAGTCGGAAGTGTCATTTGCATTCAGACATGAATTGCATGCAATTGCCTTCACTGGTGTATGGTCCATATTTGACCATGTGCAGAGCAATTTCACACAAGATGCAGCGCGCAACAGCACTTACAACCAAAGATGAAACAGGCCCACAGAGTGCATAGCAGCACAGGTTACGAACACACAAGGGGCATAGCATGCAAGTTAGGAAACAGAGGAGGCATAACTGGACAGATTAGGAACACAAAGAGGATAGGATAGGAAAAAAATTCCAAAAATTAAACACAGAACCCTTGTGGAGTGAAAATCCTGCTTTTACTATAACATATTGCATGTTTATTCTTTGTCATGTGTCAAATCTTGTAAAGAGAATGTATCAAAATAAATCAACTATGTACATGAACAAACCAGTATGAAATGACACACTAAAGTCAGTTTTTCAAGTGATATTATACTGATCCACTGAACTTTTATCCTCTCAATCATAACAACATCGTTGAGGATGCCATCCTACAGTAGTAAGCTTTTGTTACCAAATATTCCAAGGAAGGTCAAGGATGCACCTAAGTTTATACTATTAAAGCACTAACTTAGAAATAGTACTGTTGCTTCTAAATAAAATGTTATTTCAACCATTATTATTTACTGTAATAGATCTCTAAACAGTGGTTTGTTGGCCTCCAAAACATTTTGTATCCTCAAGACCACCTAAGCACTCTATCGTCTCAACATTGTTGATTTTGTCCTGTGATGAAGTATTAAAAATATACATATCCATCATATTAAAATGTTGTAATTAACTGCTCTTAATGAGATTCTGAGTCCATTTAATTGCTCCTATTTCAATAATGTTGCAACAAATAATAGGGCTAGTATTTAACACATTGATTGTATTGTAAAAAAAAGCGGGTATGTTTATTAATCACAGTGCTATATACTGTTATGTTAAGTAATAATGAGTGAAAACTTATTGTATTTTGACACTAATTGTAGTTTTTGTTGTATTTTAGTCTCCTGTCTTAGATGACTTCACTTAGTTACCTATTCCTCATTTTGTAAGTATTGTTGACTACTTAAAAAGGCATAATGATGGCTTAATGATTAGGATTGCTACCTCACAGCTCTGAGGTTATGGGTTTGTTTCCTACCAGGGTCCTATCTGTTTGGCCAAGTAGTATCAAATACATATCAGAAGGAAGTCAGCTTTGATAAAATAGTGCACCTGTACTTTTATCTGTCTAACCCAAAGACAATTCACTTTGGTGCAAAGAAAGTTTGGAAGGATAAAATGTTGTTCAAAAAAGGCTGCTTGCATCCTGTTACTGGAGGCTCTTCGAGTTAATATGTTTTATTAGTGATTTTAAGCACTACAAATATGGAATATTCCTATGCCCCCTAAATATGAAAGTATATTATCATATTATATATAAAGTGCATTGGGAATTTTGGAAATTTAAGGAAGATGCTTAGGAAGTGAGCTCTCTGAATTTATTCCCAGCATGTTATGAAAAAGTTTAGTTCTTGTAGCTATTACTGAGTCATGGTACAAGATAAGCATTGGGACATAGTAAATCACAGCTATATCCTGTTTAGAAATCAGTAGTAAGAAAAATAGAGTTTGAGTTGCTTTCTATGTAATTAACATGATAAAATCCACTATAATGCAATATATTGCTAATTGGAATGATATTATTTGGGTAACTCTACAAATGTGTGAGGAAGTTAGTAAAGGTAATCACCAAATGTCAAATAACTTGAAGTGATAATTATGCAAAATCTCACAATAGGGCCTATTTATCAAACTCAAATTCCCACTTAAAAGATTAACCACAAAATTCAGAATTATGATCACAGCATCGCAACAGATATCATAGATATTTGCTGCTTTGCATCTCTCTTCGTTTTACTGAGCACTCCCCATAACAGTGTATGAGGAGTGCTCAGTAACGCTGTTTACCAATGAACAAAATTAAGTTTTCAATATGTAAATGTACGTCGGCTCAAGCTGGCGTACATTAACATAATTGAAAACTTTCACTGAAGACAGCTCTGCTCCGAAGAGCAGAGCTGCACAGTGCATGTGTGGAGGGATCATGTGATCCCTTCCTGTCACATGACTCACCTTCTTGCAGTCCAGGATCTCTGTGCGCATCCTCTAGGTTTTCGGTCAGCGCATGCGACCACGGATTGAAAGTAGTAAACATCATCTCAGTCAGCATCGCAAGGTAGGAGAAGAGGCAAGTGAATGGTAAGTTTTGCAATTCACAGGAACAGCAGTATTTCTGAACTGCTGTTTGTGTGAAGGTTTTTTAATGAATATGAAAGATAGTTCAATCCTTATCTATGCGATGAGGATTGAAAACTATATTTCATATTATGCAATGCTATATAAATATGCCCCTATGCCTGATGTGAACAGGAATCTGCCAATTGCTAAATCAGCCAGCCAGGAGTAGTGACATTCTGGATTGCTTGTGTGGGGCACCTCCTTAATACTTCCATAGGAAACCAACATGAATGGAAACAATAGTATATTTAGCTTTCACAAATTAGGACAGATACTCACTTCCATCTCAGTTCTCTTTCAGCTCAACTATTCATGGCATAGGATAATTGTCAAACTAGGAGACACTTAGGGGTATATTTACTAAACTGCGAGTTTGAAAAAGTGTAAAAGTTGCCTATTGCAACCAATCAGATTCTAGCTGTCATTTTCTAGAATGTACTAAATAAATTATAAGAATCTGATTGGTTGTTATAGGCAACATCTCCACTTTTTCAAACTTGCGGTTTAATAAATATACCCCTTAGTATCAAATATTTCTGTAGGAATGAACTTGGGATCTAGTGAATATTAGTCATTGTAGTTTCATATACAGGCAGCAGTAAAGCAAAACTGCGTCAATAAAAAAGTTTTAGATTTTAGAATGGCTGACTTTATGTGAATTTCTAACAGGGTGGGCATTGATAGATTGGGTGTAGGAACAGTAGAACAGTGGCATAAACTAAAAAAATGCATGATTAAATCCAGCAAAGCTTTGTACCTGATATGGTACTAACAGTAAAAGTAAGAGAAAACCTGTATGAAGTTCAAAAGAAATGGAAGTTGTTATAAGTGTTAAGAACTCTGCATTTTACAAATATAGACAGACTCAATCAGATGAGAATTCAAACTGTATGTAAATCTAGTCTAAAAAATATTAAAACACAATAGAACATACTAAAGTGCAAATAGAAGTAACAATGTACAGACAGTAATTAAAGGTGTTAAAACACTTACATAGTAAAAGGAAAAAATTAAAAGAAAGAATAGTAAGGCGATAAACTGAAAAGGGGAAATGTTGACAGATACAAAGAAATTGCAGATTGCCTAATTAACATTTGTTTCTCTATATTTACTTACTCAACGGGGTCACAGATATGAGGGATATATATCCTGTATAATGCTGTTCTCTAGACATAAATATATTTAATACAGAAGACTACAAACTCTCATAATTAAATGTAGATAAGTCATTTAAATATAGATATGTCATTGGGTCCAAATGGTAAAAGCATTAAAAGAAATAAAAGCCAGGTTTGCAGTGAAATTAAATAAATGTTTCAACAAGTCGCTGATGAGAGGTCTAACCCCATGTAGATGGAAATGTAGTACCACAACACTAAAAAAAGAAAACTATGATAACTCGGTTGTACTCCCTGTAACAACGCTGGAAATCCCAACACTACTTACCCCGAAGACCTCATAGCCGATTAACTGGAAACACAGACTGCTTGAAACGGAGACTTCACAAAATTGCGGTAGCTGAACATCCCGGCAGCATCCAATGACATCAGATTATTGAAGGGAAACACTGTCATCTGAGCTCTTAAGGTAGTATGATGACAGTGTGTTCCTTCAATCTGACGTCATCGGACGCTATGAGGTCTTCTGTGTAATCATGCCGGGGTAAGTAGTGTCGGGATTTCCAGTTATATAGTACCCAACCCATGACAGCTATAGACCTGTGAATCTTACATAAATAGTGGGGAAAATAATGGAATCATTTTAAAAAATTGTTGACTATTTAGAGTCAAACACTTTACAAAATCCAAAGCAGAAATGATTTGGTTTTGGTAGATCATATAGAAGAAATGTATTGGATTTTTTGACTTGGTAAATGCAGTGATTAATCAGGTTGGATCTCTGGACATAGCTTATTTAGATTTTAATAAGACATTTGATACTATATCCCACAATAATTTAAAAAATTCAAATCCTTGGATATGACTCAAATACATTGCAAATAATAAAGATACATCTAAAGGACAGAAGACAGAGTGTTGTAGTCAACAGAGTAACCTCAGAAGGACTGGTAACCAGTAGAATTCCTCAGGAATAAGCTTTGGGCCCTATTTAGTTTAATTAATTAGCAATATTAATTGTGGCCTAAAGGAAAGGGTGTTTTCAGATGATTTTGTTTAAGGATATATACCCCAGAAGAAGTAAAGCAAATATGTAGGAATTTACAGAAAGAACAGGAAAGGACTAATGTGTTGAGTTTTAAATATAATTCATTATAACGCAAAATATAAATAATACATGCATGACCAAAAATACAAAAACAGAAACCAAAATAAAGGATGATGTAGTAAAGGGACATTGCAGATACTATAAAGCAGTACTGTAAAGCCATAGATAAAGCAAGCAAAATAATTGGCTGTATAGGAAGAGGTATTAGTAGCAGGAAGAGGGAGATTATTTTGCCACTTTTATAGGTCAATGGTAAGACTCTACCTTGAGTACAGTGTATAGTTCTGGAGGCTCTATCTCCAAAATGGCATAAAAAACTATCAGAGAAAGACTACTAAGATGGTGAATGAACTACGTATTAAAATGTATCAGTGAAGATTTCAAGGGTGGAATACGTATGCCTATGGACAGAGGTGATATGGAGACACATACTTTGAGATTGGAGGGAGAAGGACTGTAAGATTTCATAAGGAATGACTTTTTTCTAACAGAAAACATGACTGATATATGGAATATTCTCCTAGTTGTATGTTTGTGTGTGTGTGTGGGGGGGGGGATCTCATATAATAAGGTTTAAATATTGCTATAAGTATGATGTATATAGAAACATTTAAGAAATAAAACAAAAACAAAATTACTAGTTTGTCCTATAGATTATTTTCTGCCATTTGACTCTATGTTTCTATGATTGTGTCTACACAGTTTAGCAAATCAGTCAATGACATATGTAAAATGTACTATTCCCACTCCCCACAGACGGTTTGTTTTAAGTTTTGTTCAGTTCTTCATGTGTGATTGTAGTTTTATTGGGGAATAAAGTGTGAAGATATGATATATGAGAGATGGAAGATGAACTTCCTGTATATTCCTTGCAATAGAAAAATATATTTTCTTATAACCAATTAACATTTGATATTATGGGTGTCATGTGTAATCCGACTCATAAGTGCAAAGAGTATTAATTTACAACTGCGCATGAGCAACGCAAAAACGTACATCTCGTTCTGCTCTGAGACTAAGATGTATCTCCCCTTTTCACCTCTCTGTGCTTAGAGAGGAAGAATGGGGCAGATAGTGGGTGGGCAGGCATAGGCATGGTGCAATAAGGGTGGTTTAATGCTCCTTACTTACTATACTGAAGGGGAAGTAGCTGTGAATACACTTCCTAGAGGCATAACTGCTTACTATTCCAAGTCACTCAGACCTTAGGTGGCTTACAATACAAAGTAAAGTATGGGTCACAATTTACACCTGAACTGTAAGTATAAATTGCGTCCAACACTACATAACCCCCTATATGTATAAATAATAACGAAGCATAATTTTCATCACACAAATATTTGTACTTCCTTGCAAAGTAAATACTTTGGTTTGCACTCTCAAGTCAAGTTTATCATCTGTAAATCCAAACTGAGACCCCCTTTTAAATTTCTTTGGACATAATGTACACATAAATTAAAGTATAAATTCATAAATTACTGTATACATAAATTAAAGTATAAATACATATATTAAAGCATAGTGGTACATTTACAGAAGAGACCTGGCTGTAACATAAGGATGAAAATAAAAATGTTTGTATTTATATACCTGTTCTAGAGCCTGTATATAAATTCCTTATCAGCAACAACACACACACGCACACACGGTGCTTTACAACATACTCTGATGTGAACAGCTCTTTTGATCAGAGTGGTAAAAAAAAAAACCTATGTTGCAGAAAATTAAAAAAGTGAGATCAGTGTCTGACATCAGCAATAAAAATGTCGCTGTAGGTGAAGAAATTACATTTCTGATCTTTGTTGGATGCTGTTGACAACCGTATATTATTTACTGAAGCAGAGTCTAACAAATACATCAATCTTCTGCTAAACTTATTTCACCACTTAAAGATTGCATGTCATGTCTTGCATCCCATTTATAATTTAATAAGTGCAGGAGAGGATGATGGTCACTGTGATAAAATATATGAGGTGTTGAGCTGCAATGTTAACACAAGATAGGAAACAGAATAAAAATTGGGTGTTTAACTTTCAGTCATTTTAACCTGAAGTATGTAAACTATATAATTTTTTCAACATATTTTATGGGGGAGTTGACTTTAAGCTGGGCATAGTAATTGAAATATAATTTTCCCTTTTGCATAGAATTTTTTATTTTCTCCTAGTTATAGGTGGTATGCTGCAAGTTAAATAGAATAAAAGCATCAAATCTTCATCTCAAAAACTGTTTTTCAATTAATTTTCTTCGAAAGTATATAGTGGAATTAACTAAATTGCACAACATCACTAATCGCCCCCATGGCACATTGAACACAAGGACGGACAAACCGACAGTGGATAATAAAAACTGTCTCTGAACAATGAACAATAAGGCTCTTTTACCAACACCAGAATATGTAGAGAAGCAGTGCATTTCATTCTGTGCATCTGTACCACTAAGCCCACAGAAAGGCATATGCATACTTCCCAATTTTGGAAATGACTCAGTGTGCATGCTCCACACACTACCATTGACTAGATTGTGGGCTCATGTGTAAATGCACACAGTGGCAGGGGCAAACACAGGATTTTTAAGGGGGGTTTCCTCCCCCCCAAACAAAAATAGAGAGAGAGAGAGCGGCCACGCATGCGCAGCAGCTCCATTTTGGCGATGCTGTACTGTACAGCAGCCACGGCGTTGTCAAAGAAGCGTCTGCGGCGGTGCTGTATTGTAGTACAATACAGCAGCGCTGCGGACACTTCTGTGACAGCGCCGCCGCTGCTGTACAGTACAGTGCTGCTGTGTAGGGGCAATGTTTAGTGCCCGTTCGTTCACGGAGGGGAGGGGTTTCTGGAGAACCAGAAACCCCCCTGCGTGCGCCCCTGAATGGGATAAGTAAAATGTTCACCTTAGAGTTCTGCCAACTACCTCTGTCGGGACACTCTCTTAATTAATTTAATCTTTTTAGTTCGAGCCTCATTTATGTTTTCATCAAAAAATAACAATAAGGGATATGCTGGCTGATTTTATTACAGGTGTCATGTTTCACATTTTATTGTTTGTATGCATAAAATATGCTTTACTGTTCAAGATGTGTCTGAATGGCAGAAAGAAAATTTAATTATAGCCCAATACCCAATCTCCCTTGCTTAGGGGAATGTGTTCAATCAAGTTCTTATGTAGAAATGCCGGGCGGGTGCCTTCCTGTTAAAGTGACAACTCAATTAGCAATCATTTAAATATATCTTGAAGAAATTTGGTCTTTTCATGTGCGTGCTGTATGAGGCACAAAAACACACAAAGCATGCATTCAGGAAGGGACACTCTGGTCCAGCCTGCTCAGGAAAAGCATTATTTTACACACATTTTGGCCACAATTACACAAAACTAGGTATGTGACAGATCAAAACAAAATTTGTAGTGTGAAGTGCTGACAATAATGAGTTTGAACCTTTTGGTGCAGCATGATAAGCTGCTATGTACAGTTAGAAGCAACATTTACTTAGTAAAAACAAACAAACCTTCAGATCACTCTAATAATAAACTATGGTGCACCTTATAACTGCAAACACATAGGAGAGCATAGGGAAAGAGGTACATATTCAATATTTCACGTTTTCTTAAATTTGGGAAGATTAACAGAAGTGCCTGCAGACTATAACAACTATTTACTATTTTCAGCAGTGATACATCCAATACATAGGTAATCTATTTGTAACCAATACAATAGCTACTATAAGGTCCATGCGGGCATCATTGTATTAATACTTTTGCAGGAGAACTGAATTAGCTCTTTTATGCAACTGCCCTAGTGTCCATATTTCCAATAATGAGTATATGTAGATGCCATGGGAGTGCCCACATTCAGCAAAAAGATTCAACACTCTGTTCAAGGAAGTGTGCAACCAAAGAAGTACCTGGTCCATTCATGCAACAATTTATAGACTTTTAGAAACTGTGTGAAGGGATTAAGTGAACCTACAATATAAATACCTATGGTATTGGACTGATTTTTTTTTATGACAAAAATTATACACAAAACTACATTTAAAATATCAAAGAGCTTTTTGATCTTCAATGAATGCTGCTAATTGTTCAACCAGTGTGATCATGTATCTCACTTTCTAAATTTAACAGTGCTAGTTTGACATTTTGACATTGCTAAACAAAATGTTTTCCAAATTATGAAAGGATTTATAATATTCTTAGTCTGGCAGCAGGGAGTAGTGATATAGGTTCATTTGTAACCCAATATTTAGCTACTTAAAATGATAATGCATGCCATCATTTTCTCTGTTAGCAAGCCAATCATTAACACATTTAAAAAGGAAATACTGCCAAAATCTTTAAAACAGTAAATAATAAATATGCACGGCTATGATAAGCAACATTCATCAAGTTTTGTATTCTATACATTGACGTGTCTTATTTATTAATAAAATATTACCTAACTGTGTGTTAATTGCATATTTTCTAGCATTCTCTTACCCTTTTTCTCTTTACTGGTCAGAATATGGATGACTAGTTATAGGTCAATTTTAATGAGTTTAAGGCTTCTCCCTGTTTGTAATCTTGATACATTTGCATTTTAAATAACAGTTCATGAAATGTTTCTTAGAGATCCACTATATTGGCTCAAAAAAATATCATATGTTTTATTATTATTATTATTATTGTTATTATTATTATTATTATTATTATTATTATTATTATTATTATTATTATCATCCTTATTCAGGCGCCAACAATGTTTGCAAAGAACAAAAATAAAGACAGGATAATATTTAGGCAAGGATTAACACAACCGGCACTGAGGAGATAGGAGGGGGATAACCTCTCCCTAAAACATATGGCATGGAAAAAGGGGGGAATAAAAGAGAGTAAAATAGCACAAACTGAACCCAAAAAGTAGGTGCAGCAAAAATGATCAGAATCATTGTCTGAGAGAAGAAGGTACTGGCATGCTGGTGGTAACAAGGGATGAAGGCCCTGTTCAATCTAAAGGTAGGGTGATATGAACAGGGGTGAAGCAGAGGGGGTGAGACAAAGGGAGTAGGCTGACTTAGAAGGAGAGCGGAACGAATAAATGGGTTTAAAGAGCCTGCTTGAAATCTTGGAGAGGGGTATAGAGCCTGATTGGGAGAGGGAGTGAGTTCAAGAGGAGGGGAGCAGCTCGGAAGAAGTCTTGGAGATGAGAGTGTGAGGAGGTAAAGTGGGGGGAGGAGAGGTGGTGGACATTAGCAAAATAAGCAGGTAGGAGGGAGTGTGAAGGAAGATGTGGTTTAAGATGTGGATGGGAGAGGATTGGGTTAGGGATTATAGGTGATGGTAAAAAGTTTGAAATGGACTCTGTAGTGGAGAGGAAGCTAGTTAAGAGATTGACATAGTGGTGAGGCAGATGTAGAGTGGTGGAAAAGAAAGATTAGATGGGCAGCAGTGTTGAGGATGGATTGAAGTGGAGAGGGAGAAGGAAGGAAGATCAATGAGAAGGAGGTTCCAATAGAGATGAGATGAGAGATGACAAGTGAGTGAATTAGGAGCTTAGTTGCCTCCAGTGTAAGAAAGGCTCTAATTCTGGAGATGTTTTGAAAGTGCAGGAGGCAAGATTGGGAGAGGTATTGAATGTAAGCAGTGAAATGGAGGAAAAAGTCAAGGATAACTCCTAGACAATGAATTTTGGGGACAGAAGAAAGGGTAATGTTATCGTTACCCTAAGAGATTAATAGAGGTAGGGTGAGATGGTGGGGGGGCACGACCTATCCAGTTTTAGGTATGTTTAATTTAAAGAAGGGGCGGGACATAAAAGAAGCAGAAAAAGAGCTGGTGGCATGGGATAGGAGAGAGGTCAGGAGAGGATTTAGATCTGTGTATCATAGGCATATACACCGATTAGCCAAAATATTAAATCCACATACCATCGTGCAACCAAATCAGCTCTGAACCATTGAGGCATGGATTCCACAAAACCTATGAAGGTGTACTTTGGTATTTGGGACCTTTGAAAGTGTCCTGTGGAATTTGTCACCAAGACATTCACAGGCAGGCAGCTGGGTAACAGTTACTAGGGGTAGAAGAGGGAGGAAGAGGCAGGCCAGTTCTGAGCTAAGCAATCCCAGCAGATTTGCCAGATTGGATGAAGATGCTGTGGAAGGCAGTTCAGAATTGGTAGAGTTGGGTAAGACTGCTTCCTCTAGCAACCAGGTGAACGGTCTCTCCAGCATAGAGGGAACCAAAGTTACTCTGGGACCCAGGCAGATTGCGGTGGTAGGGCATTCAATTATTAGGAAGATAGATAGGGCAATCTTTTACCGGGATTGTGCATGCCGAATAGTGTGTTGTCTCCACGGTGCTCGGGCTCGGCATATTGCAGATCAGGTGGACAGATTGTTGGGAGGGGCTGGAGAATGACCCAGTGGTTTTGGTGCATGATGGCACCAATGACCGAGTTAGAGGAAGAAGGGGTCTCCTAAAGAATGATTTTAGGGACATAGGTCGCAAATTTAAGGCAAAGACATCCAAGGTAGTATTTTTGGAAATACTGCCTGTGCCACGCGCTAGTCCAGGGAGGCAGCGGGAGATTAGTGAGGTTAATGCGTAGCTAAAACTTTGGTGTAGGAAAGAGGGTTTTGGATTCCTAGAGCAATGGACTGATTGCTAAGTCAGTTGCCATCTTTATTGTCGAGATGGATTGCACCTGAATAACGAGGTGGCTGCTATGCTAGGGGAGAGGTTGGTTAGAAGGTTGGAGGAGATTTTAAACTAGACTTAGGGGGGAGGGGCAAGCTAGTATTTATGGGATAGACATTGAAAGTAGTAAGGAGGAATTTAGCAAGAGTCAAGGGGGTGGAGAGGGGGGAAAGGGAAAATTAGCCGATAAGGAGAGGCCCTTTTTAAAGCTAAAAGAAATGCCTAAGGAAGGCAGTAGAAGGCAGTAGACTAAAGTGTTAGAACTAGTAGCAATGAATGAGCAATATAGGTATTACGGAGACCTGGTGGAATGATACACATAATTGGGCAGTCAACTTGGAAGGCTATACTCTCTTCAGGAGGCATAGAGCAAAAACAGGGGAGGAGGAGTATGTCTTTATATTAAGCGAGAGTTAAAACCAAGTATTCAGGAAGTTATTTACGACAATATTGGTGATAATATAGAGGCATTGTGGGTGGAAATATCCAGCGGAGGAAAAAGTTCAGAGAAGTTGCTGATAGGGATATGCTATAAACCGCCAGATATTAGTATGATTGAGGAAGCCCAACTTCTACAGCAAATTGAAAAGGCTACACAACTAGGTCAAATTTTAATTAAGGGGGATTTTAATTATCCGGACATTGATTGGAGTACTGAGACCTGCGGTACAGCTAGAGGAAATAAGTTTCTGAGCACGCTAAAAGACCATTACATGTCCCAATTAGTAGAGGAACCAACTAGGAACTGGACTATACTGGACCTAGTAATAACAAACAATGTAGACGTAATATCAAATATTCAAGTAAAGGAGCACTTAGGAAACAGTGATCATAATATGGTCTCATTTGAAATTAGTTTCCAGAAACAACAGTATAAGGGATCAACTAGGACTTTAAACTTTAGAAAGGCAAAATTTTAATATGCTAAAGGACTCTATAAAAAGCATAGACTGGGACAAAGCCTTTGAAGGAAAAAATACGGAAGAAAAGTGGGCTGTCTTTAAAATGTTGTTGGAAACATACACGTATAAGTTCATTCCTATGGGAAATAAATGTAAAAGAATTAAGTCTAAACCAATGTGGCTAAATAAAAAGGTAAGGGAAGAAATGCAAAGGAAGAAGCGTGCATTTAAATTGTTTAAGTCTGAAGGGTCAGAAGAGTCCTTCCGTAGGTACAAGGAATGTAATAAAACATGCAAAAAGGAAATTAGATTGGCTAAATTAGAAATGAAAGGCACGTTGCAAAAGAAAGTAAGACAAACCCCAAAAAGTTTTTTAAGTATATAAATGGCAAAAGGATTAAAAAAGATAATATAGGACCCCCTAAGAAGTGAGATGGATGAATTGATAAATGATACTAAGGAAAAAGCAGAGGTATTAAACACTTTCTTTTCTTCAGTGTTTACTAGAGAGGAACAAATGGCAGGCGTAATACATAAAAATGGAAATGAAACCATGCCATTAATTAATACTTGGTTGTCAGAGGAAGAAGTCCAAAGGCAACTGAAGAATAATAAGATAAATAAAGCTCCAGGTCCAGATGGCATACACCCAAGGGTCCTTATGGAGTTAAACTCGGAAATAGCTAGACCGCTATTCTTAATTTTCAGAGATTCAATCTCATCAGGCTCAGTACCAAGGGATTGGCGAATTGCAGATGTGGTGCCATTGTTTAAAAAGGGGACGAGATGTTGCCAGCCCGGAGACCTCGCTACCTGCCATCCATACACTTCTAGCCCAATTTAGCGCAGCCTCTCTGTATAAATTGAATACTTCCAAAACGGAGGCTCTTCCCATTAACATTCCGCAGGAGAGATTACAGAAGTTGAAAGACAAATATCCCTATATATGGAAATCCACAGAAATTTCGTACTTAGGTATTCAGGTTACCCCACATCTTGATAGTTTGATAGATAAGAATTTCTCTTTATTACTTGACCAACTCCAGTCCTTAACTACTTCATGGATGTGCTATGAGGTCTCTTGGCTGGGGAGAATATCGGCATTCAAAATGATGCTCCTCCAAAAGATGATGTACTTGTTCCGGATGCTCCCATTCCATCTCCCACAGCGCCTGTTAAATAAACTAGTCAAGGTTATGAGGACATATGTGTGGAAGGCTAGGCCGCCTCGGATGGCCTTGCAGCGTATGGTTAGGAAGAAAGCACAGGGGGGGTTGGCCCTCCCCGACCTGGGAAAATACCATGATGCTTGTTTACTCTCTCAGATGCGTGATTGGTTCCTCCCGGGGTGTAAGAAGCCATGGGTGGGCCTGGAAAAGGCTCGTAATCCTGATTTTCCTTTAGTTGATCTAGTTTGGGCTCCTCGGGAATGGAGACCGCAAGCCCATAACCTGCCCGCTCTCACCAGGGACGCCTTGATAGTCTTGGACCGATTGTGTGAAGGCCCTGAGGGTTTTGCTCGACCCACGGAAAATGTCTCAATACAAGCAGCATCAAAACAGATTCCTGACTTAAACCTGTCGGGATGGGTATCTAGGGGGATTCTGACTTTAGGCCAATTGTTTAATTCAGGTACACTCTCCACCTTTTCTCAGTTGAGTGAACAATATCGTTTGCCGAAGAGCGACTTTTATAAATTTCTTCAGCTTAGACACTGGCTGTCGGAGCCCTCATTCAGAGGTATAGTCATAGGTTCCCCCCCGGCTATATATCAGGTAAACTTGACAAAGAGTTACAACAAAGCTAGCATAACTACCTGGTATAATATTTTAACTTTGCAAGTCGTTATCACCAAATCGAAAATTCAACTCCAATGGGAGGTAGATCTCCAGGTAGTATTCACGGAGGAGGAATGGGAACGTATTTTTCGAAACTCTTTCACAATGTCTAAATGCCTTAATCATACTGAAATGTTGGTGACACTTCTGAATAGATTGTACGTGACCCCTGAGAAACTGCACAAAATTTGGCCCTCAGTACCCCCGACATGTTGGCGTAATTGCACTGAGAGAGGGGATATATTCCATATCTTTTGGGCATGCCCAGTCCTACAACCCCTGTGGTTAGAGGTTTTCCAGTTGTTGGTAAAGGTTTTTAGATATCCTACATCTCCTTCCCCAGAGCTTGCTTTGTTACATCATTATCCCCCCTCCGTTCCCTCCTGGGACAGGTACGTGATGGGCCAAGTGCTCATTGCAACCAGAGCTGCTATAGCTCAGGCCTGGAAACAACTGTCTCCCCCGTCTTTGGCTAAGGTGATATCTAAAGTGAACTTCAGCTTTGAGATGGAGACCCTAGGAGTTCCGTATTCTACGGCAGCTACTTCCCAATTAGTGAAATGGCGTAGCTGGCATAATTACGTCACAGACGGAGATGGGGCCCCATCCCAGTCCCCCCATAGGCTGGATATCTCCGACTCAGTGTCTCCTGCCTTGATTTAAGAAATATTTGCTTTTGGGCCTAGGTACAAGGATGGAATGGACTAGTCTCCGTATTGTAAAGTTAAAGTGACTTATGTTTAGAGTGCCAATCTTTAGTTTTACTTGTCAACTGACTATAATTATATTTAAATACTACAAAGTGATACATGTCTAGATTGCTGGTGTTTTATGACATATTGTTGTGTTTCGTCCCCACTATGTACCCCTTTCCCCTTTATGTCCTACCCTTTCCCTATTTCTTTTTTTTTTTGTTTACTTTGCAATTATCTTAGAAAATTCAATAAACATTATTTCAGTTAAAAAAAAAAAAGGGGGACGAGATCACAACCAGAGAATTATAGACCTGTAAGCCTGACATCAATAGTGGGGAAACTACTGGAAGGTATTTTAAGGACAGTATTCAGGATTACTTGGTACCCAATAAAATTATTAGTGGGAATCAACATGGATTTGTGAGGGATAGGTCATGTCAAACTAATCTAATTAGTTTCTACGAGGAAGTTAGTGGGAACTTAGACCAGGGCAGGACAGTAGATGTGGTCTACTTAGATTTTGCAAAGGCCTTTGATACAGTGCCACACAAGAGGTTGGTTTACAAAAAAAGGGCACTGGGTCTAGGAATCAAAATTTGTACTTGGATCGAAAACTGGTTAGAGAATAGGGAACAGAAAGTTGTGATAAATGGAACATTTTCTAATTCTTCAAAAGTCTTAAGTAGAGTACCTCAAGGTTCCGTGCTGGGGCCACTCCTTTTTAATATATTTATTAATGACCTTGGTGATGGTTTAGAGAGTAAAGTTTCTATTTTTGCAGATGACACTAAACTCTGTAAGGTAATAAAATCAGAGCAAGATGTAGCTTCTCTACAGAGGGACTTAAATAAAATGGAGGATTGGGCGGCCAAATGGAATATGAGGTTTAACACAGATAAATGTAAGGTTATGCATTCAGGAATCAAAAGCAAGAACGCAATCTATAAATTAAATGGAATTAATTTAGGAGAATCTATAATGGAAAAGGATTTGGGAGTGCTTGTAGACAGTAGACTTAGCAATAGTGCTCAATGTCAAGCAGCAGCTACAAGGACAAACAAAGTATTGGCATGCATAAAAAGGGGCATAGATGCAAGGGAAGACAGTGTAATTTTGCCACTGTATAAATCGTTGGTAAGACCTCATCTTGAATATGCAGTACAGTTCTGGGCACCACTCTATAAAAAAGATAATTTAGAACCAGAAAGGGTTCAGAGAAGAGTGACAAAATTGATAAAGGGTATGGAGTCATTAAGTTATGAGGAAAGGTTAGCCAGTTTAGGCATGTTTACTTTAGAAAAGAGGCGTCTAAGGGGAGATATGATTACAAATACATTAGGGGTCAATACAGAGAGCTTTCATGGGAACTTTTTACCCCAAGGACCATACACAGGACATGTGGTCATCCCCTAAGGTTAGAGGAGAGGAAATTTCATAACCACCAAAGAAAGGGGTTCTTTACAGTAAGGGCAGTTAAGAGATGGAATTCGTTGCCAGGGAAGGTTGTGATGGCAGATTCAATAGATATGTTTAAGAAAGGGTTAGACAAATTTTTAGCGGAAAGGTGTATCCAGGGATACGACCGTTAATTTAAAATGAAGGATAGTAGTGGATATAGGGTAAAAATAGGACTGCAATATTGAGTCTGGGGGGATTTTCACAATTATTTATTATTATTATTAATTTTTATTTATAGGGCGCCACAAGGTATCCGTAGCGCCGTACAAGGACAAACAATGGCACAGTACAAGGTGAAACAGCACAGTACAAGTAACAGTAAGCACTATAACTCTGGGGGCTCAGGCATAGCATGAAAGAGAGGGAGGGAGGGGAAAAGTGAGTATAGGCAGGTAACTATGGCCCAAGAGGGTGGGCACAGATGACAGGTTGAGAGTCACTGAGGGGAGCGGAGAGAAGCGAGAGGAGACAGAGGGCAGAGGGACCGAGAGGAGGTGAGCAGAGTAGCTGGAGAGCGCAGTTAAAAGTGATGGAAACAGGAGGTAGGAGAGCCCTGCTCAAAGGAGCGAACAATCTAAAGGGAGGGGAAGACAGACAGACACATGAATGAGACGGAGAGACGGGAGAAACGGAGACGGAGTCGAGGAAGGGGGAGAAGGGAAGAAGGGATGAGAAAGAGAGGTAGCCGACCGGTGGGAGTTTAGGCATGAGACTGGAGGGCTTTAAGGAAAAGGTGGGTTTTTAATGTTCGTTTGAAAGAGGACAGATTAGGGGAAGTTCTGATGGAGCGAGGGAGCTTGTTCCAATGGAGGGGAGCGGCGCGGGAGAAGTCTTGGATACGTGCGTGAGAGCAGGTAATCAGAGGGGAAGAGAGGCGACGATCATTGGACGATCGCAGAGGGCGGGAGGGAGTGTGAATAGAGATAATGTTAGAGATGTAGTGAGCAGTGGAGTTGGCGAGGGCCTTGTAAGTCAGAGTGAGGAGCTTGAAAAGGATTCTGTAGGGGAAGGGGAACCAGTGAAGGGCTTGGTAGAGTGGGGAGACAGAGGTGGAACGACGAGAGAGGAAAATAAGCCTAGCAGCGGCGTTAAGTACAGATCTAAGGGGAGCAAGATTAGAGAGGGGAAGGCCGATAAGGAGAAGGTTGCAGTAGTCCAAGCGGGAGATGATCAGAGAGTGGACGAGAGATTTGGTGGCATCCTGGGAGAGGAAGGGCCGAATGTGGGCAATGTTGCGAAGCTGGAAACGGCAGGATTTGGCGAGAGAGTGAATGTGAGGGGCAAAGGAGAGAGAGAAGTCGAGGATGACACCTAGGCAGCGGAGTTGGGGAACAGGGGAGATAGATGAGTTGTCAACATTGATAGAGAGGTCAGAGGGGAAGGAAGTACGAGAGGGAGGAAAGACAATGAGTTCAGTTTTAGCAAGATTGAGTTTAAGAAATCTAGAGGACATCCAGGAGGAGATGGCAGAGAGGCATGCGGATACCCTGGAGAGAAGGGAGGGAGAGAGATCAGGAGAGGAAAGGTAGAGTTGAGTGTCATCAGCATAAAGGTGGTACTTGAGGCCGAAGGAGCTGATGAGTGCACCCAGAGAAGAGGTGTATAGTGAGAATAGTAAGGGCCCAAGGACAGAGCCCTGAGGGACCCCGAATGGAAGGGAGGAAGATGGGGGGAGAGAGAATCAGAGGTGGAAACAGAGAAGGAACGGTCGGCAAGGTAAGAGGTGACCCAGGAGAGGACGGTACTGGAGAGGCCAATAGACTGAAGGGGTGAAGCAGGAGGGGGTGGTCAACGGTGTCAAAGGCCGCTGAGAGGTCGAGGAGAATCAGGAGGGAGCAGTAACCCATGGCTTTAGCCGAGAGGAGATTGTTCGTAACTTGATCCAGGGCAGTTTCAGTGGAATGGAGGGGGCGGAAGCCTGATTGGAGAGGGTCAAGGAGTAAGTGTTCAGAGAGGTAGGTGGAGAGACGGTTGCAGACAAGTCTCTCAAGTATTTTTGAGGCAAATGGGAGAAGGGAAATGGGGCGGTAATTAGAGAGTGAGGTGGGGTCAAGGTTGGGTTTCTTGAGAATGGGTGAGACGAGAGCATGTTTAAAGGCGGAGAGGAAGATGCCGGAGGAGAAGGACAGATTAAAGAGGTGAGCGAGGTGGGAGCAGGTGGAGGCGGAAAGGGAACGAAGAAGGTGAGAAGGGATGGGTCCTGGGGGCAGGTAGAAGGGGGGAAGAAGAAATGAGAGAGTGGACTTCCTCACCCGAGGTGGGGCGGAAGGAGAGGAGTTGGTGGCTGGGGGGAGATGGGGGGAGAGTGGAGGGGGGCGGAAGGGCGAGAGGGGGGGTGGCGGAAGAGTGGGTGGAGGAGGAGATTTCAAGTCTGATGGCCACGATTTTAGAAGGAGAAAAAGGTGGTGAAGTCAGTGGCAGATAAGGAGGAAGGGAGGGGGGGAGGGGGGGAGACAGGAGAGTGTTAAAGGTAGCGAAGAGGCAGCTGGGGTTGGAGGACTGGGAGGAGATGAGGGATTTAAAGAAGGATTGCATAGCGAGCGAGAGGGCAGAGCTGTAGGAGGAGAGGATAAACTTGAAGTGGAGGAAATCAGCCAGGGAGCGAGATTTTCTCCATTGGCGTTCGGCAGTACGAGAGCATTTTTGGAGGAAGCGGGTAAGTTTTGAGTGCCAGGGTTGGGGATTGGAGCAGCGAAGGCTGATGGGCTGGGCAGGGGCGACCGCATCAAGAGCGGAGGAGAGGGTTCGGTTATAGAGGGAGGCTGCCTGATTAGGGCAGGACAGGGTGGAAAGGGGAGAGAGGAGAGTTTTGAGAGAAGAGGATAGAATAGCAGGATCAAGGGTGTCGAGATCGCGCCTGGACCGGGTAGATTTGGGTGGGTTGAGGAGTTCAGGAGTAGAGGAGAGAGAGAATGAGAGGAGATGGTGGTCCGAGAGTGGAAAGGGGGAGATAGAGAAGTCGGACAGACTGCAACGGTGGGAGAAGAAAAGGTCAAGGGAGTGACCAAGGCAGTGGGTAGAAGAGGAGGTCCATTGGGAGAGGCCAAGGGAGGAAGAAAGGGCGAGGAGTTTGACGGAAGCAGGGTCGGTGGGGTTGTCAATAGGGATATTGAAGTCGCCGAGGATAATGGAGGGGATGTCAGAGGAGAGGTGGTGTGGGAGCCAGGCAGCAAAGTTTTCAAGGAAAAGGGAGGAGGGCCCAGGGGGACGGTATATGACAGAGACGCGGAGATGGATGGGGTGGAAAAGACGGATAGAGTGGACTTCAAAAGAGGAGAAGGAGAGGGAGGGTTCAGGAGGAATGAGTCTGAAAGTACAGGTGGAGGATAGGAGAATGCCCACTCCACCGCCTGGGCGGTCTCCAGGTCTGGCGGAGTGGGTGAAGGAGAGGCCGCCATAGGAGAGAGCGGCAGGGGAGGCAGTGTCGGAATCAGTGAGCCAGGTTTCGTTAATGGCAAGAAGGTTAAGAGAGTTAGATAAGAAAGGGTCATGCATAGAGGGGACGGATCTAGCATTCCAGAGGGCACAGGTGAAAGGGAGGGAGGGAGAGGGGAGATGGGGATAAGGTTGGCAAGGTTAGCGGTGCGCCGGGGAGTGCGGGGACAGGAGCGTGAAGTTGGGCGAGGTGAGAGTATGGCTATGGCAAGTGAACAGGGAGGCATAGTGAGGTGAGGAAGGGGTGTGGGAGGAGTGGAAGAAGTAGAGGGTACAGAAGAATCGTCTGAAGCAGAGGGGCGGGAGAGGAGGACAGGGGGAGTTAGAAGGTAGACAAGAGGAATTGAGATAAGTGAGTTAAATAAAGTAATAGCCAACAATGACAATGACGGTGGGGAAAGGGGCAAGGCAAGGCAAGCCGTGTTAAATGAGACAGAGAGGCGTGAACGGGGAACAAAGAGACAAGAAAGGCCAATAGACGGAGAGCAGAGGAATACAAAGGGAGAAATAAAATGCGGTTGGAATAGATTAAGAAATGCAAATAAAAATAATTAAATAATTAAATAATTAATTAAATACAGTAAAAAGAGAAGCAAATAGAAATAATTAAGTACAGTAAATAAGTAAATAAGAAATGCAAATAGAGATAAATAAATTCAGTAAATGCAATAAAAATAGAGCGAAAGATAAAAATAAATACAGTCAATGCAATAAAAATAGAGAGCGAAAAATAAAAATAAAGAATGGAGAAAATAAATATAAAAATATAATAAATAAAGAAATAAATAAAGAAATACAAGTAGTATAAAAATAAGGCCTACAAAGGAAGCCGAGAACAATAAATACAGTACAATATGGACTAGGGTGAAAACAGGAGAATGAGAATGCAAACAAACCCGGGAGATGAGACAAAGTCACTGGGAGAAAGTCTGTGAAGGCTGAGGTGAGACAAAGTCGCTGGAAGAAAGTCTGTGAAGGCTGAGATGAGACAAAGTCACTGGGAGAAAGTCTGTGAAGGCTGAGGTGAGACAAAGTCGCTGGAAGAAAGTCTGTGAAGGCTGAGGTGAGACAAAGTCACTGGGAGAAAGTCTGTGAAGGCTGAGGTGAGACAAAGTCGCTGGAAGAAAGTCTGCGACGTCGTGGTTGCCAGGAGACTTAGAAGCAGGAGCTTCAGGCAGCGGGTGTCCAGAGGAGTGCAGGGCAGATTACCACAGGTCGCTGTAGTCCTCAGGAGGGCCAGAGATCAGGAACGGCAGCGTGCAGCAGGCAGCGTGGCAGGCAGGCCAGCAGGGACGGGAAGACCAGGCTGCGGGTGTCCAGGGGAACCTTAGTAATGAGGAAATTGAAACAGATTGGCGGTTGCTTACTCTGGATTAATTTCAAATATAAGTGCAGGATCGCAGGAGACCCAAAATAGGTTAAACTTGATGGACTGGCTTTTTTCAACCTCATCAACTATGTTCTATGTTACTATGTTACATCTGACGTCACGCGTGGCCGCGTAGGACTGGCTGTAGAGGGCGCACAGTGGATTCCTGGAGGCTGCTAAGGTAAGTGTATTTTTTATGAAAGCGCTGGAGCAGGGCCGGCCCACAGAGCCATCATGACGTGTTACGTCATGGCGGCTCAAAAAATTAATTCAATTTCATTTTATTTAATTTAAACGGGGATCGCAGGGACCTGGACCAGCCCACACTCCCATCGGCCCTTCTGGCATTTGCCAGAAGTGCCAGGTGGCCAGTCTGGCCCTGGGTCTAGTTAAGTATGCAGTTCAAAGGAGAGGATCGCAATGTGTAGTTCCAAATGAAAAATATTGCTAGTATGGAAGGAATGGGCAGCAGGTCTGTAGGCAATTGGGAAATTATCCAGGAGGGGGTGGATGGTAGAGAGCAATAAACTCAAGGTGTTAGAGTTAGTGGAGATTAAGTGGGAATGTAACAGAGGTGCAGTGAAGAGGAGAGGCTAATGGAGATAATGTAAGTCCAGTGATGAGAAGAGGCAACTGGTTTCAGTTGGCAGGGTTGGAGGCTCAATTGAGAAAAAAGGCATACAGTTCCATAAAATGGGAGTGAATGTCCATTGAGGAGACTGGGTGCAGGGAACGACGTTGGAATTAGCAGAGTCAGCGGGGGAGCATGAGAGCAGCAATTCAGGTCGTCTAGTACATTGACAGAGGCTGAAAGCAATGAAGTCAGCAGGAAGAAGAAGACAGCGTGGCAGATGGTGCAAGATCATGAATAGGTGAACAGGTGGAGTAGAGACCTGGAATAGAAATGCAGTGCACATAGAAAGTGTTTTTTAGCTTTCAATTAAATACATTTGTTAGAATGTTATGAATGTCTATTGTACATAAAATACATTTTCACAAATGCTGCTGATTGCAAACAGATGTAGTCGCATACATACTCAGCTGTCATCACTAGTAATCAGCATTTAGACTAGACCTGTAGCTGGAGCAAGACAAACAGCTGATAACAAGTACCTAAGAGATATACAGAGCTTGAATTGGATGCTGCAACATGCACTCATAATTGGTACACCTTTACTGTATGTTGAATATGTACAAATGCCCCTTCCCCACATCATTACTCCCCTGAAATCGTATGCTGTAGTAAGGGTCCTTTGTATTCAAAGATGAATTAAACATGGCTGCGTTCTGTGGCATATGATCCGGTTCTGGGCATGTGCAGAGTGATTTTCTGGATGATACGCACAAAATCACTGTTTATTTCCCTTGATGAATCAGGTCTGGAATGGGCAAAAAAATTCCATCAAAGTATAGTCTGAGACCCAACTTCTACTACCTCCAAGCACCTGTATAACACCTGTACAGTTTTTTTTCAGGAAAAAAAAATATTTTGTGGCTGCCCTATTAAACTGAGAAAACTATCATAAATGTGATCTCTCCCCTTACTACGTCTGTAACTGATACCATATTGGGCACCAAGTTATGCGTTTCCCCATATAACTGAGAAAAAATATAGGGGGAGCGATAAATTACATCTCACAACAACATTTTTGATACAGGCCTGCATTTTTTTCAGAGCATCTGCGGATAGAGGTAAATGGATAGTGCCCAAACCACTTTATTAAAGGCTCTTAATATTCTCCTTGTCTTCAATCAGGGATAACTGACCATTACATGTGTCAGT
Organism: Mixophyes fleayi; assembly: GCF_038048845.1. Taxonomy (NCBI): domain Eukaryota; kingdom Metazoa; phylum Chordata; class Amphibia; order Anura; family Limnodynastidae; genus Mixophyes; species Mixophyes fleayi. The sequence continues at coordinate 107,163,377 of NC_134403.1, forward strand.
GAGGGGAGTATCTGCTGAATTGCATGAGTACCAAGCATGGTAACCTACCAGAGGAAGGGGCGGTTATTGGGTAAGTGAGGTTGTAGTATGAAGTTTTTGCTTTTGAAAGGAAATGAACCCAGCACTCAAATTCCGTGGCTCAGGATTTAAATTAATATCCCTTGTCATTGGCATCTGAATAAAGCTTTCATTTATTTTGGAATATACTGTAGGAGGTACTAGTATCACCCCTGCAGCAGGTTCAGTCGCTCTAGGGTCTATTAAATGTTTAAGCACATTTATTCTGATCAGTGGAATCCTTGCAGACATCTTGCCAGGGATTCAGATGGGGTTTTGTAAGTGCACCATTACATTTGACTATCTAGATAATTAAGCAGATTTTATAGTTTTTTATTTCACATTTCAACTGAGATCGCTTGCAGGTTCCTATTTCCATAGATAAACATGACCTCCAACTATTTATGGATGCCGCTGGGTCCACTGGCATCGGGGCTTACCTCAAAGGGGATTGATGTGCAGGGCTTTCACCTTTTGGTTGGCATGAGGGGGAACTCACATAGTTTGTTTTGTCAGAACTATTTGCCCAAATTGTAGCCATGGAGTTGTGCGGTAATAGCTTGTATTAAATAGTGTATAGTTTTATTGGTGCAGTAATCTGGGGGTGGGGGCAATTATCAGTGGCCCTCATCCCCTCCATCAATTCAGCAATTCAGTTGATTGGACACCTGGGGCCGGATTCATTAATGCATGAAAAATCAGCATATTGTGTGTTTTTTTTTTAAAAGAAATGCACATACATCGAACATACCCATGTCCGCATTCAACAAGGAGCGGATGTAAAGATATGTCTGTTGATGAATACGGGTCCAAGTCCTCTCTGCTCTAACTGACGATACAATGCAGAATATGTTCAATAAATATGTAGAATATAAAGTAAAAAAGATAATGCTTAGAAAAAAATATTCAATTAATGTCACCTAGTAATACCATAGTCATTATACACAAAACATGTTATTTTTAAACAAAAAGGTTTTTTTCATTAAAATACTTTTATTATGATGTTATGTATGTCTACTGTACACAAAATGCATTTTTACAGTTGCTCTTTATTGTAAACACATGTTCTAACTTACGTGACCGCCTACACTGTCACTCACCACTTACACCAGACCTGTAGCTGGTGCAAGTGATATAACAGAAAATCACATACCTTTGAGATGCCCAAAGGATGAATCTAGAGCTTGGCACGCCCTTACTGTACACTGACTGTGTGCATACACCCAGTCCCCTACCCGTTCTGCCCCTGAAATCGTTGGTTGCACTAAGAGTCCTTTGCACTCACAGATGAATTGGACGTCACTGGCATTTGGTTTGTCATGCCCTTCTTATGTTTGGCAGATTGTCAAGCTGGCATAGAAGGTTTGGCCATGCTGCTTTGAAGAGGTCTATGGAGCCTGGAAGAAATGGCAATTGTTCAGTAGTTTGAGTAACCACCAAGATTAGACACAGGAGCAGTGCGTTTTGATCTTTCTAATGGGATCATTTGTCATCAGGGAGATCTCAAGTCTCTATGGAAACCACTAAAAATAAAGCCTTAAATGGTTGGGCCAGAATTAACTCATCATAATGTTGTCACTGGTTGTGTCTGATCCATTTGTCCTTCTTCAGCCTGGCTTTTTCAATGGTCTCTTTCGGAGCATTCAAAGTTATCGACTTGATAACAGCACCTAAATTATAATGCAGTGTTGGTTTGCTGCGTATGAATGTGATTTTTAATCGGCATATTTTGGTTTTTAAAATCGGCAGATCTAAATCTGATCAGCTCAGAAAAGGGCGCTGGATTACGTTGGTTAAGAGAGAGCATAAAACAATTTGTCCTGTTCAGTTACCTACTATTCATTTTGCTTTGAGGCTTGATAAAGGTTGTAACTGGTTGAGGCATTCAAAGGAAGATTCACTTACTAAATATCAGTGTCGGCAATCTTGCAAAAGCTGGGATTTATGGCACTCATTCCTTTAGAATAGGCACAGCTACGGCTGCTGCTGAGGAGGGTTGTTCAGTATGAACAGTCAAGGAACTTGGTAGATGGGAGTGCAGTTGCTATGAAATATATATAAGACTGCAAATTCAGCAATGATACTTTGCACCTTCTCCTTGCTGGACTGATCCATGACAGAAGGTGCCCAATGTTATGATGTTTTGATTAACTATAATGATAGCAAATTTGTCCAGAATAGGTGACAGATATACTAGTTTATTGAAGCAGAAACACACTGTTGCAGAACATGATGGAGCAATACAATAGACAAACACAATCCAGGAATAGTAGATAATAATCAGAACATAGTCTAGGTGTGGCTGGATAGAATTAAGCAGTCTCCAAAACATAAACAGGATAACAGGTAAATCACAGGAGCATGGAAGGAAGCAAGCTTTCAATGAAATAGATTACAAGGCATAGGCAAATGCTGCGAACCAGATGCTGAGGGAGTCCATGTAAACTATGAGTATGGAATGATGGTAGAAGGTGAAGTTAAAGTTACACAGAAACAAACAATGGTAAGCTGAATGTCCAAGGCACAGAATAAGGCAATACAACAAACAATGATTAGCAAGATGCATGGTTAGGGGCAGGAATAAATAGTCAGGAAGCAGGTGCAGGTAATCCAGAGGCGGAATAGGATTAACTCCAGCAGGTGATGAGAAAATGTCATAACAGCGGCACCTCTAGTGACACAGAGGAATTGCAGACCTGATGCAGAATAAGGACAGAGTCCTAACATGGTCCCACTTTACGGAGTGGATTTCAGATGCTATACAATGTCTCAAAATACTTTTTATGCTTTTTCTTTTTTGACAGAACCTTATTAACCATGGTGGCCACAGAAAAAGCAGTTGCCCCAAGAAAGGCGATGACCGGTGATGGGCAAAACTTTTTTTGGACAACAGCATTAAAAGCAGTAAGATCTTGCAATATGTGATCTTTGAAGTCTATGAGAGAATATGCCCATCTTAAAGCCTCTCCTCTAATAGACATAATTATGGAGGCAATTAAGTCTTGCTGAGTAGTGTTGGAAGAATCTATAAATTAACTTGTGATTTAGGCATCAATGCCACAAATTGAGTAATATGTCAATCACAAATGATTAATGGGTCCTTGTAAGATTTATCAACAGTAGTTGGTGGCACCTCAGGCAGTGCAGACATTGATGTCACCTCAGACAGAGCAGACCAGTGACAGCTGAGGTGGCACAAACACCAGTGGCACCTCTGGCAAAGCAGACATTGGAGACACCCCAGGCCCAAAGGCCAGAGAGAAAGGGTCCTAAGTCCCAGACACAAGGGAAAAAGCTCTTTAGGCCTGAGACAACGGAACTAGGGTCTTCAGGCCAGGATGCCAGGTAAAGGGTCCTCAGGCCAGGAGGCCAGGCATAAGTTTCCTCAGGCCAGGAGGCCAGGGATATAGGGTCCTCAGGTCCAGAGGCCAGGGAAAAAGGGTCCTCAGGTCCGGAGGTCAGGGAAAAACTGTCCTCAGGCACAGAGGCCAGGGAAATATCGTCCTCTGGCCCAGACTTGACAGCAGTCTCTGGACACTCAAGCTGGGCAGCAGTCTCAGAGATACACAAAGGAAAATTGGTAAATACCAGCGCTCTCCGTGTGTATGTAAAAAGGCTGCCAAAACTATGGGGAGATGGAGAGGAGATCCCTAGTCCTCTATAGATAAATACAGATAATAAAAATACACTCCCAGGCGCTCAAAAGAAAACTAAATGACAAAGGATAATTGTAAACCAGTAATGTATATATTTGTAAGTAAATGTGAACATAGTAAAACAGAATGATATCACAAAGGTCTAAGAGATAATGAGATCAAGAGTGCACACATATCCCATATAAAACAGTAAATAAGCAGTCTCAGAGAAGTACCCCAGTGGGATGGCAGAACAGGAGTCCCCAATTGGGATAACAGAGAAGGAGCCCTGACTGGAACGGGAGATAGGACATCTTCATCATCATCAACATTTATTCATATAGCACCAGCAAATTCTGTAGCGCTTTACAATTGGGTCAAACAGTAATAAAACAATACTGGGTAATACAGACAGACATATAGTTAAAAGCGCCTCGTTCGCAAGCTTATAATCTATGGGACAATGGGGTTTGATACACAGGGGTAAGTGCTACATCATATTGCATATTTTTCTCCTAGAATACAAAGGTAAAAAATATTGAGTGATCAGTCACACAGCAATGTTGGTCAGAAGGTTGTTGTCTTGTGTTAGCTGTGTAGAGAGGGTAATAGGGTAACCTAGGGAGATTAAAATGGTGGCTTGAGGAATATTATAAGCTTGTCTGAGAGGTGGGTTTTCAGAGAACATTTGAAGGTTTGAAGACTAGAGTAAAGTCTTATTGTGCCCAAAGGCAATGGCAGAATTACGCTCCTGCCCTAAGGTGAGGATAGAAGTCTCTCTCAGCTCAGAAATAGGAACCATATGATTGACTGAGCACATATTTCTAGAGGCTCGGACTGAGCACATATCTCTGAAAACTCCATAGTAGGCCAGAGAATGGCACATGACTCGGAAGGTCCAGAGTGGCACACACGGAAGGCCCCGACTGGGCACCTTTGGCAGAAAACTTGAGATGGGCACACTGGGCAGAAAGCCCGAGGTGGGCACACAACTCGGAAGGCGCTGAGTGGGCACACATCTCGGAGAGCTTAAATTGCATTGGTCTTTCTTACTAAAAACCATGAAGCCAAGTTTGAATTTCCCAAGCTTGGAATGGGATACATCTGGGCGGGAATGATCTGTGGTAACTGAAGGGCATGGAGCTTATTGTGAGAATTAAGGTCGATTTTGAAACAATCATGGTTAACTGGCCTGGTATTCATTTAAATTGGTTTGGCACCATTCATAGACAGATATGGATGTGGGCCTACAGTGAAATTAGTACCAATACGGTCCGTTCTAAAGTTAACTTGGCTATTTGTTTTTTTTGTTGAAGAAAGGAGGGCAGTAGCTATTCACCGCAGGATTAAAATTTGGTGCAATCCCTTATATAGGCCAGATGGAGTACACCTCATGGATTAATGGTTGGGTCTTTGTTGTTGAGCAATGGTTTAGTGGTCTTGTTGGGCGATAAGTGATCACAGTGGTTGGTGGATTGCAGTTTCTGGTTTTTGGAACCTAGCTATGGCGGAAAAGCATGTCAATCAGCAACCATAAATGATGCATTCGGGTGGCTGTGGAGCACTCTCCCTCAAAAGGGAGGCTCATCGTTAATGGCACATACCAGCTACCGAGCCAAATGAGGGAGAGTGGAGCTCCATGGCCTAGAAGTGTCAGGGGACATTTTATTAATTAGGATAACACTTGTCAAGGCCATTTATGTAATAGTGTTGGATGAACCGCTAGGAGGCTTATTTTTTCTTTTTGTGTGTGTTTCTATTGCTTTTGAAATTTTCCTAATGCAGGACTAAAATGTATTTTCTGTGTTTGAATTGAGATTATTGATTTCTCTCAGTTAGTGCCTTCATATATACCAGAATTTCTATTGAAAATAGTTGGAGTGTGTAGATGTCAGGAAATTAACTCCTTTTGCACCTAGTTTAATCGGAATAGTGGCGATGGGAGATATACCTGTTTCATCACATGTCACAGTCTCAATGAAAGAATCAAGTGAAAATTAGAAAATAAACCAGTAGACACTACAAAATAAATAATAATCATACAGATTCTCTGCTATGAATTTAACAAAAGAAAAAAATATGAGTGGACATCCCCTTTAAAAAGCGATCATAGCAAGTAATAAGAAACATTTCTAGCTTAAGATTTGATCTATTATCTAAAATATGAGAGCATAAAAGCTACAAGGAATACATTTTCAAGACCTGATAAATGGTTCACTAGAGAGGCAGAATTAAGTTACTACTAATGTGCTTGAGAAATATATAGTCCAATTTCCTACTTTGAATTTTATTTAAAACTTTTTAATGATTAATGAGATACTGAATTATATTTGCTGTTTAAAGTAACACTTTTGAAATAACTGCTTAGTTCTATTTTCTGTGAACGTTTACTTCAATTAATAGTGACATTAATTGAGAGAAAAGCTGTGAATATTATATGCACAGTAGATAATTTTAAATATATAGAGCATTTTTAGGAAATGTGATTTTCTTGTAGTCCCGTAATATGTAGAAAATGATAATAAGTATTCCTGCTTCCTGTAGAGTTGCTTCTTATTCATATTTATTATATTAAAGCTACATAGCATTGCATGATGTTTAAGGAGATTTATTTGGCCTTCAGACATTCTTCTTACCAGTGATCTTTCTAATTGATCCTTTCATGTCTCTGCTTCTGACACATCTTCCCTTACACTCCCTCTGTATTTCTCTGGGTCTTTTAAAGGCTCTGTTCTTGACCCTCCGCTTTTGCGTCTTTATACCAGTTCTCTTATTGAACTAATATGTTCCTTTGACCTCCATTACCACCTCTATGCAGGTTATACTCAAACATATCCACACTCCATCTCTTTTATCTAAAGTGTCCAAATGCCTCTCCACTTGGATGCTACCTAAAGCGCTACATGACCAAAACTCAGCTCAACAACCTAACTACTGGATATGTGACAACCCCCACACTCCTTCATTGTTGACAACATCAGCCATCCTTTACTCCACCCCCAGCTTCACCCCACAAATCAAGTACTTGACATTGTCATGTCCATAGCTCCTTCAAACATTGCCATAATGTTCCCCCTTTCTCTCTCAGGACATTACCAAAGCCCTTTTCCATTCTCTCATCATTCTCTTATTATTACTCATTAATACTCCCCACAAGAATCTGTACTAAACATCATGCCAAAACTGACCTTCCTCTCTCACCTCTCCACATACACTGCACCACTCTGCGAATCCCTACACTGGCTTCTTATAATCTGCAGAAAATTAATTAAAGGTTCTCACCCTCACCTTTAAAGCCTTTGCCAACACCTCCCCTTCATACATCCATAGCATAATCACACAATACTCTTCCTAACACCCTCTTAAATTTGCCTCTGACCTGTGCCTCATCTGTCCTCTGACTACCAACACTCCCGCCTCCAAGACTTCTCCAGTACTGCTCTCCAGTATTGTATCTTCTTATCCCTTCTTACAAGATTCTCCTTCAACTTTAAACCTAAGTGCTCTTTACCATATACGATCTCCATCTGATACTACTTGCTCTGGGTACTACTAGCTACCATCCCATTAGCTCCTTTTTGTTTCAGCATCTTTCTAGATTGCAAGTTCGCATAAGAAGGGCCTTCTCTATTCTGTTCTAATGTTTGCACCCACCTTTTATGTCAATCTTGAATATATTTCTATTCTCTAATTATTTATTATTTAATTTTACTATGATTTGTTATACAGTGTGTCTGGTACTGCAGAGATTTGTGGCATCATGCAAATAAACATTGACAATAATTTATTAAGGGCTGACAAGCTTTTAACAATACATAGTTTGCAAGGTTGAAAAAAAGACACAAGAAGTTCAGCCTTTCATAAATTATAACTATGCTGGAATAAATCAAAACTCCCAATAGAAAATGTAGCCAATGTATTTATTTCTTATAGTGAGGTGCCCAAAACTTTACCCCATATAAAAGATGTGGTCTATTTAGTGTATTTTAACCATATTTTCACTAAATTCATTTATCCTCCTTTCCATGTATCCCAGGATCGAAATTGCATTTCTAGCCACTCCATGGCACTGTGTGCTGCTGCTCAGATTTCACATGCATTCCTAAGTACTTTTCCATTTCTCCAACTGTATTTTATTTAGCATGTAAGCACTGATTCATCAAGGCAAGCATTCTGGGCACAGCCCGCATTCAGTATCATACACACTTATTTAGACTTTGAGCACTCCCGAGATCAGCAAGTTGAAGGACTGCTGTGATCTATTACACAGGATTGTGCAGGTAGGCTGTGTTTCACAGTCTGTGTTTCACAGTCTGGGGCTGTTTGTCATTATGGCAGGGGGGTCCCCCTGCTGTGTGTTCCACTGCTATAGTTCCACCAGCCCTGGCTTCAACAGGCTCGTACATTGTGACAATATAGAGGAGGTCACCAATTTACTAATCCAGAACGCTCTGAAAAAGGCCATTAAAAAAGCCAAGCTAAACAAGTAAACCTCTAACACATCGAAAGCAGCCAGAGCCACCACTTCAAATAATTGAACTAAGAGATCCCTAGGCCTTTTGCTATCACACCCTATCAGTCTGACCCAGCCTTTTAAGGCCTTGATAATCAGAAAAAAATCCTATTGACATCAGAGCTGCCCTGAAACTGAAGAAAAAAAATACCAGTCAACGCTAAAACTATAGAGGCCTTGGACCTGCCGGACGAAAAGCATCCCACATAAATGCCAAAATGCATAGTTCCTGTGTCTTACCTTGGTGAGCACACGAATTACAGAACCAACCCAACGCATTCCAAGCCACCCTATATCTCTTCCAAGTAGTGGGCCAGCGCTCTTTCAGCCAATTCTTCAATGCAAGCTTGATAATCTGCCAAAAAAAAGGAGAGAGTAACAAACCAACTGTCTGTGCTGCTGGCACAACTGACCTGAACCAAAGTCAATCAAAGCGCAAAAACACATTCACTGATTATTAATTGCCTGAGCTTTCCCCAGATTATCACACCAAAACACAGTGCTCCTATCCCATAACTGTTCCCTCAACAATTCAACAGCGACTATGAATAGGAATACTTCTAGAAGGATCACGTTCTTTGTAAGTCCCTTCACATACCAATCAAGGGGCCAAGGTTTAGCACCATCCAGTAGCCCTATCTAGCTTAAATAAAATATCTTGCCCATCGGTATGACACGACAGAAAAATGCAGAAAGCTTAACAGGGACTGAACCTGTTTAAGGCGGACCTTGCTTGCTCCAACAAAAACCTCTAGGTGGCCTCTCAGCATAGATACCTTTTCCATGGGAAAACTTCAGCAACCTGCCTACGTGTCAATTTAAAACCCAAAATACGACAAACTTGCATTTGGACTCTCAGTTTTTTCAACTGCTATGGGCACAACCAGAACCACAAACAATGCCTTTGTTGAGAACAAAGCTAAATCACAGCACTCCATACCCTCAGGGATTACCAACAAAAAATCATTCAGGTAATGCATCATACCATGGTGCCACAAACATTCCACTATACACCAATGGAAGAAGAAGCTAAAACATTTAAAACACATGATACAACATACACCATAGGCAAGCACTTATCCACATAAAACCCATCATCCAGCTGAAAACTCATAAAGCGAAAGGAACCAGAATGCAGGGGACGAAGATGTAAGGCTGATTACACATCCAGCTTGGCCATCAGTGCTTCTTTACTAAAAATCTGAATTAGATCCAAGCATCCTCAAATGACTGATACAACACCTTGCAGACAGCCTCATCAATTGCATCATTTGCAGACTGCCCAGCAGGGTGAGACAGATGTTGGATCAAGCAAAACTTGCCTGTCTTCATTTTGAGCACCACCCCCATCAGGGACTAAGCTAAACCAGGAATAGGGGAGACTTATATGGACACACATCCTTCCCAACTGCTTTTCAAATAACACCTTTTTTATCCACTTCTGGCATCTCCTTGGCCAACGTTAGATTGTGGGGAGATCCATCCCAAACATCCCATGAATAGGCATGCTGAAGCACATGGAAAATCACTTATACAAAAACCATGCAGCCTCAAGATGCGGATACCAGCCCAAACACTTATACAACTCAGCCAACACCACAGGAGAAAAGCCTTTAGCAGGGAATGCAACTGAACACTGCAGGCTCAGCAGGCAACTGGCCTGACTGTCTTGTACAATCCTTTATAGGGTGACCCGCCAGATGTGCAAGTTACCTCTATGGCTGGGTGCACCTCCTCCTTCAACACATGAGCTGGATGAAGAGACCAAGCCAGGCCACCTGTTCCCTGATCAGAACTCCTAAACACTACCTGACTCCTGGACACTATAACAGAAGAAATAGAACCAAAGCTACGTACCTTGGAAGCCACACTAAAATTAACTACAGACTGCTTCAGCGTAGGAGTCACCAAAACATGAGGATCAGATACCACATAGGAAAACTGTGACAGAATGACCAATTTGGGGCTTGTCAAGCCCAGACCCACTGTTAACCGGCTGGGAAGACACTTAAGACGAAGGAATTGAAGGCTGGCCCCCAGCTCCAGCCTGGAAATCACAGCTGGAAAAGAACACTGAGTTGGTATTATCTGGCTGAGTGCAACACATATCCCAGCTGATCCCAGGTGATGTGCCTGCAGGATCTCAGGCCTGGGACAAAAAGGCAGGTGCCACAGGTAGAGGGACTGGCAGATGTGGCTGGGATGTTTGACCTTGCAAGGCAGGAAGTGGGGGACACCATGGAAGTGCTTGAGTGGTGTATGCCGGGATGAGGAGGGCAGCCTGGGAGGGTTGGGATGCTGATAATCCAATGCTGAGTCCCCGGGACAGGGTTAGGGGGCAAAACAAAACGGGCACAAGGGGCAGAATAGCTAGCTGCTCACCAACGGGAGAGAATTATCCCATCCGCCCATTTCAGAAAAGGTCACCATTGAAGATGCTTGGGGGAGGCAGTAAGGTACCAGTCATGGAGCTGCTGAGCCCAGAGGGAGCGATGTGGGATATACCCATCCACCAAAGCTCTAATTGAGACTGCCCCAACACTGAGGAGGGGAGACAGAGAGCTGGCGCAGGTCCGTGGTGAAGTGAGCAGTGGGGTTGCAGCCTACTCACTACTAAGGGGGAGGACAATGGCAATAGCAACCGTTAGTGCAGCCTGGAAGCTGGAGCACCTCAGCTGCTTGCTCAACAAAGCAGCAGCATCCATCAGGTGGGGGAAGGACAACAAGCCACTTGTAGTGGAACATGGGAAATAGAAAAAGAGAGACGGAGCAAATGATGAGAAAAAATGTTACAGCGAGAGTTGAGGGAAAATAGGGTGAAAAGAAGATAAGAAAGAAAAGAATGATGAGCGAGCCAAATACAGTAACAGCAAACACAACTAAATTGCTTTGAATCAGAGTCTCACAACAAGACACTCCACAGCATACTACCTAAGCCCATGTCCAAGTTTATAAAACCCCTCCAACCAATATATTGATAGGTTAATCAATGTAAACAACCAACCCCAGCATTATTACCCCTTGGCGTTCATCCCGCTCTAGGTGCTTATATGCCTTTGGGCCAATTAACTGACCTCTTTTATCTTATTAACAGTTTTTTTTTATGGGTGATTGGGTTCTTGGAAGTCATTTTCTGAATAGGCTCTAGTCTTCAGTTTTAGTACCACAATTCCTGTTTTACTTATTTTCCATATTCTTTTATTTATATAATGTAATTTGAGTTCTTACTAATATTAACAATATAAATGCTATTTTTCCCTATACCTCTATTACTTTATTTAAGCCCATTTCTTTAGTCTCAATATTTTTTTTCCCCATATGATATATATTTCCAGCAGACTTTATTTAAAATATCAAATTCCTATTTTATCTCTGTGGCTTTTTGAAGACTACAGTTTCTCAGTCAACAAACTTCAGTGCTTCTTTAAACTGATTAAAATTTGACTTGCTAAATTCAAAGATTTTGTATATGCCTTATAAAATATTTTATCGAAACTCAAGTCAAGTGTTACTATGTCATGTTCATTATTTCCTAAAAATCCCGTAATCTGTGCCTCAAATATAATTTATATTCTATTAGATATTATCTATTAGTACCTGTCCAGCTGAACTACCCTGTATTTGATACTTTAGTCAAACATTGTTGCTTTTAATATAGATACAAATTGTCTTACTTTGCCATAACCATTTTTGTTATTCTCCATATCTATATCTTTATAGGCATAGTCACTTATGAAGGTGACATTTTTTATTGCTACCATTTCAATTGTTTTAACAATTTGTATTTGAATTTACTTTCATTGAGGCATTTTGACTTTTCAGGGAGTGTGTACTGAATGCAAGAGGGGAGTGAGAGGTGTTACAATGACACCCTTTACATTGATTACAGAGCATAATTTAGATCTTTATGACATTGTGTGGGTACCTTACCTGCATGAACTTTCGCAGCACTCATTAAGCACAGTTTCACTGGTTTGATACAGTATATATCAATTGTAGTGGGTTTGAAGCTTGGAAAATGTTTATTTTCTTACATTGGCTCTCATCTTAATGGTTGAGATTATTTACAGTACAATGTCTTCAATTTCTATTGGTTTTGCCATTATATTAAATATTGGAGAAATGCATGCAAATTCAATAATTTTTCATTACATTTCATTTATTAACATATGTGTATTTAAATTCCAAAAGCATGAAGTACCCAGAAACATTATTAAAAAACACAATTCAGATTCTGCACTGAATTGTGCCATCAAGTTATGATGCTAACATAATTTGATTTTCTGGCACTAAAATATTTCCTGGTCACATGATCTCAAAAACATTTTAACTGTCATATGACCTTAATCATGTTCAATACCTATACATTTAAGTCAGAATGAATGAATATGATGTAACTCTTTAAAGTTTAATGCTACTACGCAATCATCTGTATAGATTTTATTCCTATAGTCACTTAATCTTAATGGATGGCAGAGCCAACATTAAGACTGGAATATAGACATATAATAATATATAAAGAATGAACTGTATCATAATAAATAAAATCTCAAATTTAATATGTATACAACTCCTGGCTTCTGTACGATATTTTTTGTTGTATCACATAAGAATATTGTGAACATCTAAAACATCCACTGGGCTTTCAATTCACCTAGGGTACAATGCACTCCTTACATATACTAGATTTACACACGGCGTGAACCCATAGAGCTTTTATGCTCTTTCTCCATCTATGTATGACAAGATCAGGGTATCTGGTACTATCTGTCACTCACCGGACCTTGAGTGCCTCTACGCTGGTGCGTGGTTCCCTAGCCTTCCTGCCGGCACCTGTCCTAAACCGCGGCCGTCACTCAAGAACTCTTGTGACTTTTGCTTTTAATCTAATTGGTTGATCAGGCAACTCTCCCTATTTAAGGCACATGTGCTCATTACCTCATTGCCTGATCTTGAGTCTCATTCCCTGTGAGTCTCTGAAGGTGTCTCCTGTGTTCTACTAGTGTCTTCAGTTTCCTGCTGATTCCCCGTGTTACTCATTGCTGGTTTTCATACCCGCTACAGTCTCCTGTGTTCTACTAGTGTCTTCAGTTTCCTGTGGATTCTCCGTGCTATTCATTGCTGGTTTCCATACCCGCTACAGTCTCCTGTGTTCTACTAGTGTCTTCAGTCTCCTGTGGATTCTCTGCGCTACTCATCGCTGGCTTCCATACCTGCTACAGTCTCCTGCTTCCTGCCTATGTCCTCAGCTGGTCTCTGATTACCGATTCTAATCACCTGTGGTTCCTATACCCGTTGCTGCCGTTCAGCGTCTCTGCAGTCCCTGCATATTCCTGTGGACAGACTGTTCTACTGAATAGCCGTATGCCTACTTGTTATTGACTTTTCACGTTTACTATGCATATCCGCTAGGACTAGCTTCTCCTCTCGGCAGCGGTATCCATACCCGCTATAGACTGTTCTTGTTACGCTGCATATCTGTGCTGAGCAAGTCTCTCTACCCAGCAGCGTCACACATACCATTATAGACTTTGCTGGATACACTGCATATCTGTTAGGATCAAGTTCCTCTGTGCTCTCAGTGTCTTCATCCTATTACCCGTTGTATGCCTCCACTCATCGGCACCTGTACACATCCTCACCTATTAAGCAGTGGTACAACTTGCTGTACGCAGACCACGGACTTCCCCGTTACCTACCTGTACCTGGACAAGTCTTCTCACCATAAGCAGTGGTACAACTTGCTGTACGCAGACCACTGACTTCCCTGCTACCTACCTGCACCTGTACAAGTCTTCTCACCATAAGCAGTGGTACAACTTGCTGTACGCAGACCACTGACTTCCCCGCTACCTACCTGCACCTGGACAAGTCTTCTCACCATAAGCAGTGGTACAACTTGCTGTACGCAGACCACTGACTTCCCTGCTACCTTCCTGCATCTGCTCACGTCCATCCTGATCTCCGTGTTCAAATCTGACTTTCTACAACAGCAGCTAGTCGCTGACTCATTGACCAAGATAGCTGCAAGTCACTGACTTTCCTATTCTCTATTGGCATCCTCTCTCCATCTGCTGTGATATATGTTCCGCTAGTCACCCTGCTACCAGAGGACCGTTGTGTTAACTTCACCGCTCTGGTAAGCCCAGTCATCTTGTGAATTCCTGGGCAAGACTCATAGTGCCCGTGACACTATCAATAAAGATTAAATGTATGATTCCTTGTAAATGTAACATGATCACTCTGGGTTAATTTAGCCTCATTTAGTGAAAAAGTCACTCCAGGGATAATTTCAGAAGAAGCCCAGCACTTCAAGATTGTGCATTCCTAGCAAGTGTCCAAAGGCATTGCAGAGCCTAAACAGCTGACAGTCCCAGAACTATGTGAGAGACAAGTCTAGCTCCCAAGATGACTAGCACCATAAATCCCAGTACTGGGTTTGGAGCCAGTGGGTCTTTAAAAGGATGATGCTTAGGACAATAGGCATTCCTTGTTGAATGGACTGGCTGGGGTTTTCAACTTTCACTGATTCCCCTGGACTGACTGACTGATTCCAATGCTGCAGAATTGTGATTTGCAGAGATACTGCTTGCTACTCATCTCCAAAGATCTAATTTGTGTGTCTGTCAAAAGCAGGGTGGAGATTTTCTTATGGGGTTTCTGGTTGCTTTTTAAATGTGTCAATTGATCTCATACTTTGTATACAAGTATGGCTAAAAGTCTGGATGAGGTGGCACTTTTGAAAATATAGATTTTCAATCACCTTTCTATAATTTCACCCTTTCATATATATGCATTTGTTAAACTGCCCCTAAAATTAGAGATTTTAACAAACCACTTCTTGATATATTTCTCTTCAAGACTTTACTTGTAAGATGGCATCTTTTGTGAATTGATAATTATTTACCCTGTGTGTTGAGTTAATAGATGCTGATTAGCAAGTTCTGTATTCATATTCATCTCTTTCTAATTTGAGCTGACATAAATTCAAATGTACAAACCCTATTCTTGATTTAATTAATTCATTTAATCCAGAATAGGGGTGATCTTGATTAAAGCCTGCTAGTCCAACAAAGTATAATGAATTAAAAAAAATCCAATTAATGCAATACTAGTATATACTGCTAGTAAATTTTGAGATATTGATATCATTCTACTTCTAAATTCTTGTGGTAGTGCTGTTTAGTGAAGACAACTTTAACTTTTATACAGGTAATCCAGCTGCTCCTTTGGTCTCAAAGATAAGGAAATAACTTTCTTTCTTGTGCCTATGTAGCATATTGGAGTTGCTCTTGTGCCCCTGGCTTTGTGTAGAATAATATACTCATATTTAGTTTATTTTAAACATCAATTTACATACATTCTTCAAAACTGATCTGAATCACAATGTTTAACAGCTTGTAAAATCCCATAAAAAAAATCTCAAAACTCATTCCATCATTGTTCACAATTTGTTAGTGGAAAAGTAATACATGTGGGACACATATTTCAATTTATTTTCGACTATATGATTATACATATGAAAGAAAAAAAGAACCAAGTGAACAAAAAAAAAATCACATAATTAGCAGTGCAATCAATTATTTTAAATACTGATGAGCTGTCTTGTAGCAGCGGAAAAAAAGGATTGATCTGGAGCCACCAGTAATTAGAATGTCATGGGTCAATCACACAAAATAAAATTTCAATCTGCTTCAGATGCAGAGTAATAAAAACATTGTTGATCTGGGAAACCAATTAGCATTGTTGCATATGGATACGTTGCAGATGGCCTTGTCCTTGACATGTTTATGTTTATAACTGAAAGTTATCCTCACAGATAATGCATCATATAACTCTTTAATTGTATTTTTAAAGGTTGTAGCTCCTCTGTGTGTTTCAGATATAGCAGAAATGTACTTAGTATATCGGATGGAGGGGTAGATTTTGTGTAGTGTTATGAAAAGCCTAAAATTGTCTGCTTTTTATTACACTTGCTTTTGTGTTATATGTCTGCTGTGTGATAAAATTATATATAGTTAGATGGAGGTTTTGTATAGAAGGAACATATTTATGTTGCCTCCCCTCAAAACAAACCCTCCCATAGTTAATACCATGTTTTGCCATTCAATAACCATGCTCTCTACTGTATTTCAATGAAAGCAGAGCAGTTTTTTTGCTTCACGTAATTCCCCCTAAAAAACTAGTTGGAAACTGTAATGCTGTGCAAAAAAATTAGGTATCCAAGGAACAGTTTTATTGCAATAACTAAATCAAGATTCTCTGATTCTCATCGTATCATCTAAAGTACATGTAGTCAAATAAAAGAAGACAGAAGTCGCCCAGATGGTGTAGTTTTTCAAGACACAGGTGTAGTTGCTAAATTTAAAAAAATGGAATTATTTAGCATTATTCTGGTTAAAATGAAACATACATCTGAATTGTCAGATTATTTAGAGGAGCCCTGGATCCAGAGAGGTTCTCCAGTGGTGAAGAAAACAGCTATGGAATCTACGGGCAGGGGAAAATAGTTGATTACAAACAAACCACACATGACACCAAATCCAAGCACTTTTGAATGTTGTCATTTATTTAGGATAAATGATTCAAGATCACACATTGACCCTGAAAAAGTGTCAATTTTTAGAACACACAAATGTGATTGCTTTCTGTTCTTGCTTTTTCAACACCTACATAAAAAGCACACATAGTGAAATCACATTATATATGTATATACCGCTATTTTCCTTCTTCAGTATCTAACCTTTTTAGCATAGTTGGGGCCCCACATTTTGGAGGGAATGATTGTGCCTTTGTCTTTTATCACACAGCATGTTATTCCTTTGTTTTACCTTATTTCCCCCTGCTAATCATGTCACCAGTGCTTCTATTCCAGGTGTGAGTCCCATACTTTTCTCCTACATATTTTATATTTTTCTTGTCTCCTTGTCTCTTCTCTGCTCCAACCTCTCTTGTCCCATGCCTCTTGTATGCCACCTTGTTTTTTGCAAAGTATAGTGTAGAAGTATAGTTGCTTCTAAGTTTGTGTAAGAGCACAAAAACAAGATTTTCATTTGCAGAGTGCAATTATTAAAATAAAATAAAGGGGTGGAACAGATACTTTTTAGGGGCATTCCTTGCTTTATAGAGGTTTGCATGGCCATTGCATTCCAGAAAAAGTACATGTATCTTACACCAGCTTTGTCTCATACACAACAAATTTACTGTCTTAGCTGACTAAGATTGTTCTGATGTCCTCTCATACTCATGATTAATATAGGAAATAAAGGAGTGTAAACTGAGCAGTATTTTAGAACACAAACATTTTAATGAAAGTGGTAGGAAGTTGATAATTTAGGTGCATCAGTGGAAAGTTGTGTTGTGGTGCATATTGTGTGGGCTTCATAAATGGGGATCAGTGTCTTCTCATGCAGTCTCTCCCATCCCATCGGTATTTTCATAAATAATGGGTTAAAAAGTTACTTTTTCCCATGGATTATTATTCAGAGAGTGCGATGTTTCAAACAAATGCTGTGTCCTTTCTCAAGAAACTGCAATATGCATTCAAACAGGTTACACTGGATGAAAACTGGTCAACTGGTCTGCAGCACCATGACACATGCTAACTTGCATCAATCATTTCACCATTTCAAATTAGTATAATAACTATCCCTATGGTCACAAAATAGGTCAAATACCAAAAATCGTATCAAGCAGTATTATAATTGAATACTAAGGTCAATTGACAAACATAAACAATACATATTAGGAACTGTCAAAGCACTGTTATTCCATGTGATCAGAGCTCTCTCAAAGTTGTAGAAACATGCAAAGGTTAAAAAAATACAAAAGTACATACACATATATAAATGAAACCGAAAGAAAGTAGATATACCAGCAACATTACACCATAGAACAGAGTAAACCAGACAATATATAAAAGGTGTTAAATCATATTTTATGTTCGGACCATAGGAGTGTAATGTACCTTTAGACTTAATCCTAAATACTTCATATTTGAAAATTGAGCTTTCTAAAGTCCTCTTTGCCTTTTATGAGGAACCATTTCCAAAATCTGGAATGGACTTACCTGCTGTCAAATTTACCTGCTGTCAAATTAAAATAAAATAGTTATGTAAAGCTTGATCAATCAATTTGTGTCTGTTGACTTATGTGAGGAAAACAGTTCCCTAGCTCTCTGTGATATCTCACCGACATATAAAATCCCATGAGAACATTTGATGCAATAAACAATATGATGTATTACAATTATATTTACCACAAATTGTGAAAGGAAATTCCTCAGATTCTTGATGTAGCCCATATTCAATATATTTCTTTGTGCTTGTTTGAACTATCGGCAGCATACCACCATATAGTCAACCTGCCCTTAGCCTTAGCTGGTTTCCACTAAAACCAGAAGCATGGAGTCACACTGCTGCAATTAAAACTAGCACCAGGATGGTAAGTGCAGGGCTGGTTGAGGATTTAGGGACCATACTGGCCATATTTTAATTTAAATTTTCTTTCAACATTTTTGTCTTGCAGATGATGAGATTCCATCTCTGTCAGCTCTGAACTGATGCAGAATTTATTTTCATTTTGCAGAGAATGGGTGGCAATGGCAAGGAACATCCATAAAAATGTTGGACACTCTTTTAATGCCAGCCAATCACAAATGGACAATGGGGAAACATGCTTGTGATTGGCTGGCAGTGAAAGGTAATCCCTGAACTCTTCTCACTTTATTCATATGTAGTGTGATAGTTTTATATGGAATTTTCAGGATGGACTGTAATGGGTCAATAAAGAAGAAAAAAATATTTTATAGTATATTTAATACAGTGGTGAATGAGGGCTTTGAGGTGTCTTTAAATCAGTAGTCTTAGGGAACCTTGTCCTTAATATAGGACTACTGGGTAGGCAAAGTTGCCACTTCGGGGCCAATATTTCAAGTGCACACATAAATAGACAGAACAAACTGTAGCTCTTAGTAGGGGGATACGGATAGCCCTTTAATGTAGTATTCATAAAAAACTGCTAAGAAATAAAGTAAAGCTATACATTCACACAAAGTGATAGGTACTCATCTTTTTTTAGATACATACATTTTCATTATACAGATATTAATTATTTACTCTGTCGGAAGATGAAAAAGTGTGTTAGTAAATATATGAATAATAATACATTTTAAACAAATATAATACCCAAAAGAAAGGGAAAAGAAAAGAGAAAGATTGACTCACTTAAAAATAACAGAAGTATCATTTTATTACAATCAATAAAACTATATGAAATAAAATGCTATAATAACATAATAATATAACAGTCAGAAGCAGAAAAAACCTTTAATCACATATTTAATTAAATTCCATTTGAACACCCATACTTTTTCTTCCACTGCTGGTAAATTGTGGTCTAAACACATGCATAAAATTAGGGTAAAAAAATTGCATCCTACTATTTCCACATGTGCAACTCAAAATACACTGTATAGGGCAAATGCCAAAATTTCCATTTGCCCTATACTCAGAAAATGCCAACATTGTGATTGCCGACAATCAAAATGTCGAATTTAAATGAGCAATGCCTGCAGACCCACCAGCAAAAATCAGTGTTAAAATAAATTATTAACTTAAAAAAGCCACCAGGTTGGTCAGCACAGGACTGGATTCCTTAGGGAGATGGGGTCTGCAAAAAAAATGCAGACCACTCCCTAGGGGTATCCAGCCCAGTGCTGAAAGCTCTAAGGCTCTTCCCACACTCCAGGATGATGGGTGTGGGGTAACAAGGGAGGATGGTGTGAAGCAGAAAAAACAAGGTACAGGACAAAACTCAGAGTAGAGTGAGGACCTGAAATTAAAACTGGTCAAAGGAGTCCAAATTAGAATAAGACAAATTTCTCAAGATGCTAGTTATAGGTTCCTTAGATCTTATCCCTAAGGGTTTGCATAGTAGAAGGGCGGTGGTCTACTTGCTAGACACTAAAGACGTATCTAGCAAGCAAGATGTGTTTTTGGAGGTAAGGAAGAACAGTAACGATGAGAGTGGGTGTGAACCTCTGACCAATGCTCCGCAAAACCAGGCAGGACCACCATGGTGGAAAATGGAGCCATGGTCCCAACAGCCTCTTCAACAAAGGGGATAGGAGGAAAAATGTAATGGTCTTGTCGGGGCCAGGTATCAGTGATAAAGAAGCCTGGAGACTTTTTATTAGCCCTAACATTAAAAGCTGATTTAGAGACACTTCATCATCATCACCATTTATTTATATAGCGCCACTAATTCCGCAGCGCTGTACAGAGAACTCATTTACATCTGTCCCTGCCCCATTGGGGCTTACAGTCTAAATTCCCTAACACACACACACACGTCAATTTGTTAGCAGCCAATTAACCCACCACTATGTTTTTGGAGTGTGGGAGGAAACCGGAGCACCCGGAGGAAACCCACGTAAACACAGGGAGAACATACAAACTCCTCACAGATAAGGCCATGGTTGGTAATTGAACTCATGACCCCAGTGCTGCAAGGCAAAAGTGCTAACCACTACGCCACTGTGCTACCACTTTCCCAGATATCCGACCAATCCTCCTTATCCAGTGCCCTCCGAGTTCTCCATCCCAATTTTTGACATGAGAGGGTGAATATGGGTTAGAGGTTAGTATTGAATGGTAAAGAGAGTATATGAGGCCCTGGACAAGTAAACCTGGCAACAATATCGCTCAAAAGGTGAAAGTGGTGTAGCCAAGATCCTGAGGGAGGAAAGATGGAATAAATTGCGGATCTGTAAAAATTGGTGGAACGCTGTAGAAGGGAGTGTGTACATGTCTTGAAGAGCAGCAAAAGTGGGGAAGTTGCCTTCACAGAGAGTTTGTTAAGAAAACAGTCTGGAAGCAAACCAAGGAGCATAGTGTTGGGGGTGGAGGCCTGGTGAAAAATCAGGGTTATACCAGAGGGGAAGAAGGAGGGAGTAAGAGGGGGCCAATTTATAAATAGGGTTGCAATGGGTCCATATGTTGAGGTAGAAATGAATGACCGGAGGCCATGGAGAGTGTGGGGACCAAAGAATCATAGAAACGGCATGAGAGGAAAACAAGTCAGATTCCATGTCAACCCAGACGCTAAAGCCAGGGCGCGAATATTAAAGGATACATTGTGCAAACTGAACCACATAGAAAATATTTCTTTAGTTTGGAGATGCCTAAACCACCGACTAGGCAAGGGCATTATAAAACCTGTAGGCCAACGTCAGGCGAAGGCAATTCGGGGGCACAAACAGCGTGGGGTCCCCCCGATTCTCCTTCAACTAGCCCTAGGCTTTGCCAGCTGGGGCTCGTGGCACCATAGAGGAGAAACCTGCAGCAGGGGATCCACCTGCAATGATGCCAACCAGTCCCAGCTGACAGCACTAGCGCTTTTCCCACACTTCTGGGCAGTGGGTGTCGGGTAATAAATGTTTTTTAAAAAAATGAATGAATCGCTATTTTATATTGGTAAACTAAAGGTGCCAGCAAGCCCAGGTTGCCATGAACCATCTGGGAATGCTGGTGTTTGTAGCACTACAGGCACCAGCACACCCATGGCAGCCAAGGCACACTGGCACATGGGGAACCACAAGTGTCAGCATGACCTGACACCCAGGGACCTGGGCCCTGTAGTGCAATAATGCAAAATGTAAATAAAAGAACCTAACATTCAAATAACAAAATGTTATTAAAAGATAGAAAAAATCCATTCATATTTACCATCTCTTCTACCAATTCTTTCTTCTCTATGATTCAATTTTCTAACCTTTAAATACAAATTGCAGTATTAAAATAGCAAAACAATTTTTTTTTCAAGTGTGTTCACAAAAAAATCTTGTCTGACAGCTTGATCCCCAAAATAATCCATCCAAAACAGGCATGAAAAAAAAGAAAAATCTTCCAGAGATGCTGAAACAGCTTCTGAAGACAAAAAACTACTTGCTGCATTATGAAATTCTAACAGCTGGTAAGTCTATTTATAACCTGGGAATTGCGTCACTGACAGCATGGGAAAGAGTTGCTGCAGACCCCAACTCCCTAGGGCAGGGTTTCCCAAACCCAGTCCTCAGGGCTCCCTAACAGTGCAGGTTTTCCGGATCACATGGGACATAATTAGGACCCCCTGTGGATCTGTTACAATGTGTCAGTCAGTAATAAACACACCTGTGCTCCAGCAAGGAGATATGGAACACCTACACTGTTAGGGAGCCCTGGGGACTGGGTTTGGGAAACCCTGCCCTAGGGAATTCAGCCCCGTGCAGACCAGCTTGGGGCTGGTTCGCACAAAGTGGAATTTTCTTTGCTACATGTTGTCGCCATTGCTTTTCTTTAGATGGATGCACCAGTATCCAACTTGTGTGTAGTTGAATCAGCTTGAGTTGAAGGGATTCTCTCCATGAGGAATTTGTTGATTACACTATGGGACAAAATTCTATGAAAAGTGTTACTGTACACACTGTGAATGGAAACATATCACAGACTTTACATATTTATGTTCTTATGTTTAGCAACTTGTTTGCTTTGATTTGGACAGATCTATCATGTTTTATTATTGTTTATAATAAATAAAACATTGGATCACTTACACAAAAATTTATAGGTAAAATAATAGCTATGCTCACCGAGCTGTTGCTGTGCTGGAGGTCTAAGTACTCCATGGTTGGCCTGTTTCTTAGCTGTTTTGCTTAGTAGTATTTAATTGTATTGCAAGTATTATTCTACAACTGGCATTTGCTACAAAGCGGTGTCTTTGCTATCTGACTATCCAAAATCTGTTTATAACAGGCTACTGTAATATTAATGAGAACACAATTCCCTAAGAAACATTAAAAATGTGGTCATACTATTATGGGCACATGACCATTATCATCAATCTGTGCCTCCTCTACACCCTCATGCATCTCTGCCATCTCCTGCACATCTTCCTTTATTACTTCACTCTCTTCCTCCTCTAGCTCTGTGACTCATCCTACCAAACCAAACTCAGGCTAGGTACATACTGGAGAATTTTCCCACTGACTTGTTATCTACAATGAAGATCCGATCGCTGAGACAATTAATGCATACACACTAGTCACGTTTTAGACAATAAACAAAAGACCGACCATCTGCCCAGTGACTTTCGAATTTTGTACACACTGAAGTGACTTATGAGGTCCATATAACGATATCCCCAAGAAATTTAAATAAAGGGCAGAGCATGTTCAATAGTAACCACCCCAAACCTCATAAAAAGGCGAAGGTAACATGTTTTCTTCATACATTCGTTAGCACATGTACAGTGTACGTTCGTTCATTCACAACCGCACATCAACATTTTTTTTTACTAATATGGATACTTTTGAAGAACAAAAAGCAGCTGATCTTTTTCTGCTACAAGTACAGACCTGAGGGGAAAGAAGGAGAAAGTATAGATCTTGTTGGATCAAAAAGTGGTTCAAGAGGACTAACTCATTTTCACATATGCCCATGCTACAGGAGATATGGAACAACAGCCCCGATGACATCAGAAATTTCCTGAGAATGAATGAACCCACATTCCAGGAACTGCTCCAACTAGTCAGCAACCATCATTCAGAAGGAAGACACCCGTTTAAGGAGACCCATATCTGCAGAGCAGAGACTGGTTGCTACCCTGAGATTTTTGGCAACAGGAAGGACAATGGCTGATCTGAAATACAGCACAGCAATTTCACTGCAAGCTCTGGGTTTGATAATACCTGAGACCTGTGATGCTATCATTGAAGTTCTCCATGAACAGTATATGAAGGTTGGTAAACATAATTAGTCTCCTTTAGATACAAATATTTAATTTTATTAACATACATAAAATTTACAAAATACATTAAATGAATAAAGTGCAAACCCATAAAAGCAGCCAAATAGACAGTTTATACTTGCTCACATTGCAACACTTCGCTGTTATCCATTTGTGATGAACATCCACTGAACTGTTGCATGTTTAAGCTGGGTATAGGAGTAGAAGTCAGGTATGGTTTTGGCATTAAATTTTGTCCTCCCATACTACCATGCTGCATCTGTGTATGTCGAAATTTGTACAATGGTGTTTGCCTCTGGTTTGCTGGTGGTTGAATTGTATCCGGGTACAAATCTTCCTTGGTAGCCCAAGGTTGCATGAGACCCATGAGGTCGCACACCAAATGCTCCATTTCTACTTTTATCAGTCTACTAGCACTTTTCATTTTGCTTGCTAGCATTGCTCCAAGTAGGTCAAAAGTGTGTACAATGTGTGGTTTATTCTGAAGATTTTACAAATATATGCATTAATCAGTAAATAAAGGTTCCATTATCAAACATGTTGAATGTACATGTAAAGAATTACAGAACACAGGTGCAAGATGCATTACCATTTACACTGGTATACTAATATGCAACCAGAGATATATAAAATACAAATCTATACACATCTATAGGAAACACAAAAATGTATTATATATAAAAATGTATATAATCCTGCAGGCAGACAAATGTAATACACATTTTGTGCATTTTTATGAATGTGTATTGAGAGTACAATAAAGTGACAAATAGTTATAAATAAGGAGGCAGACATAAGCAATACACATATAAATTAAATGATTTTTTTTATATAACACTACACTGACAAAGGTTTCTAATTAAAATGGCAGACATATGCGCATTAATGCAATAGACACCAGCTATTGATTTACCGCTAGAAGCACCTAATTACCAAGTTAGTGACGTGCTGACACCACACCACGTGGGACTGGTACAGGCATCAGAAATTAACATACACACACCCCCAAAGGAGTCGCTGTTGCTCGTGGATCGATCGGAAACTAAAGCACACTACATGATCATCAGGTGGATTGGTCGGAATATATTAAACAGTGCGACCAACCAAATGAGCCAACAACTGACACTTTGGAACTGCATTTAAACCATCATGTCACTATACACACTAACCCAACTATCGACCGAACGGTTGTATGTTGGCTGATTTGCCTGATTATTGGACGAAAATGCTCCAGTGTGTACCCAGCCTTACCCTCTCCATCCCCTCTCCAGATTTTTGCTTATTTGAATTAGCTACAGTGAACCCTGTAATTAATTGGTGTACCTGATATTTATTATGGGTGTTTGAAATCTGCTCTACAACTAGTATGTAATTATGATATGTATCTTACAATATAATGTATTATATGCAGAGATGAGTGAAATGCTCTTCTCTCCTTCTCAAGATATTCACCTTGTTCTGTAATTGGCCATTAAAGAGACCCTAAATGTTCTCAGTCGTATCCCAATACCACCACTTTGTAGAATTAATTGATCATCATGGTCCAAAAACTGCACTGAGTGGTGAATGAAAAGTGAAACCGCTTGACAACATTTAACAACATTTTAAATGCTGGGTCCAATGTACTCCAGACATACTCTGTACAGATGGAGAACTGTTTATTGCAGATATAGGTGCACCATTTCTAAGGATTAAATGCAGATATGTGCAATATTTTTTAAGAACTCTGATTAGTTTATCTGAGTTTGGGGTATCTAGTTTCATTTTTAAAAAAAATTGCCATTCCCCGCTTTAGTTAAGTGTGTTATGTGCAGTTAAATAATCTTAACTCACAAATACAAATGCAATGTATACCTTTAGTGATAGCTGCCAAGTATGGCTCAGTGCTTGCTTTGCTAAAACATATTTACTAAGTTTCTGTGAAAATGGTTTCCATTTTTTTTTATCATTTCTTGTTTTGCAGATGAAATGTTATTCCCAAAAAACAGTAAAAAAAATCCCTGCTGATTACATATTCTAACTTCATTTTTTATAATACTGATTAAATGTACACTTTATGGAAAACCAAAGCAATAACATGTCTTAATAATTTCTATGACCAAATCACATAGTGATTCAGTCTAAGAGAACTTGAGCATATGGGGCATAACACTGATGACTGACATTTCAGCAAAAATATCAGAGTTTAATCTTCCTCTGCACATTTTTTCTTCATTATGTCTTGTTTGTGCCCTTCTGAGCTGCAGTTAGCAAAGGCTGAAACATCTGGCACTGTAATTTTAAGCAAATAGTTTTAGAGAGATTTCATAGAGCAAAAATCTTACTTTTCTTGTGTAATTTGCACAAATATGAAAATGTAAATAGAACACTTTTTTAAAAACTCTATTCTAATGTAACCATGTTAGTTTTTCGATTGGTTGATTAAAAATAATTGTCCCTGTTTAAATAATTTATGTAGATATGATGATTAATAGTAATGTGTGTGAACTACATATTTTTTCTTATATTTTCTTTTCGGCTCTATATTGTTTCAAAACCTTGAAATAAATGTGCCTTAATAATAACAATCTTATTTGTCTTTAATAAGTAGATAAGACTATAAATCACAGAGTAAATCAATTAAAGATACTCACTATTGCCGGTCTACAGGCAATATTGTAACTGTATAACACTAGTACATATTTGAATAGTATGAAATGAACACAATTATTTTGAATGCTTCTTTCGCACCATTTTTGTTTAGAAGACATAAAGGAGAATGATAAAAGTGATTTGCTTTTTATTTTACATATTTTTCTTATATTGCACCCCACATTTTATATATCAAGTAGTTGCTTTATATAATAATGTAAGGATATTACAATATGCCCTAAACTTTTTGCAAGTACGTGTTGTAGCAATATATCACTAATAGTAATAGTAATCTATTAATTTAATGTTTTACTTATACATTATGTGTATCCTCAGTACAGTTTAGATACATTATGGAATAACAACTGTTTAACCCTGAGCAAAACCATTCCAATGTTCTTAAATATTCTATTAAGCACAAGCAGGCATTTTAATAAATACATTTGTACCCTGCATTTCCATCAACTATAGATGTTGTTTTAGCTTTAGAATTATACTCATTTTGTATGCAAACATGTTCTTAAATGCCACTGTCAGATAATTGCATTGTGAAGGCAGATTTGTTTAATTTTGCTGCCATTAGATACAAAAATGTTTGCATTATAGAAACAATACTATTAAAGGCACAGACCTCAACTTTTCTGCTATTGAATTCAGTGGCAGTGAAAATGATCAAATCTGCCTGTAAGCTAGAATTATTTGATGCTGCATCATCCATTTAGCATGTATCTTGGCATGGGGGCTATTACTGAGAAGGATTCATCAACTATGAAAGAAAGTTTTAAGTATCCCCTTACTAAATTGTGATATGTATATAGTAGTACAAGTAAACAGGCAATAATACAGAAATACTACCAACACAAGTTTAAAATATATAAATTTATTAAATAAATAAAAAACATCATTATGATGAAAATCTTCAGCATGATCATGGATCTAACTATTTTCTTTCCTGTTCTTTCTTAAAGTAAAGCAAAATGTAATCTTTAATTGCTTATATGGGCAAGTGAAGCCCAGTAAAGCAATTGAGCGGTTGCTATATAAAGGTTCTTAAAAGGCTTTTTGGCAGTACAACACAGTCTAACCCCATAATCAACCTGCTAGCTCTTTCATAGATATGTAATATTGTGCCATTAACATAGAAATATTCTACTCATCCTGGATGACAAAATAAATCATCGCAACCATTTATGGATAATAATGATATTTAATAGTGTGTCTTTTTGTATTTATACTTTTTATTGAACTGTGAATGAATTTTATATTTTAACTTACATTTTTTGAAGCCTAGAAGTTGAGAAAAAAGTTCAACATTTGATACCAAGGGTGATAACTGATTTGTTGGGTCCCTGCAATGAGTGAGAATTGAATAGGGTGCCTCAGTTATATGCTTCATCATCATCATCATCATCATCATTTATTTATATAGCGCCACTGATTCTGCAGCGCTGTACAGAGAACTCACTCACATCAGTCCCTGCCCCAGTGGAGCTTACAGTCTAAATTACCTAACATACACAGACAGACAGACAGACAGACAGGGAGAGACTAGGGTCAATTTTTTGATAGCAGCCAATTAACCTACTGGTATGTTTTTGGTATGCTTCTGTTTATTATAGCATTGCCCCACTATTGTATTAAGGTCATCCTTTCTATTCCCAGCTATTTATCTTTACCAGTTTAAAGTCACCTTTTGACATGATGTGTGCAGTTTGTTGTCCTCCTGGCACCTGAATGCTGCATATGATAATATGTGCACAATCAGGATTACCAACAGTAACGTTGGCTATTCTGCTGGATCCTCATGTAACATTCACAGAACAAGAGTTACACTGTGCAGAAGCCAGTTAGATTAGTAACTATGCATATAGAGTACAAGTTCATATTTGTCATCAATATCAAAGATTAACAGGAAATCGTTATCAACATTCCACTTTTCATTTAATTCAATGCTGTAAAAAAATTGTATGCCCCATTTTTTTTCAATATGAGGAGACCCAAGGCTATTTTCATGACTTTTAAAACATAACATAAATATTGATATTCTCAAAAAATCCACCATATATTGACATCCATTCAATTTGTATATCCACAATACATTCATGTACATTTATTATTTGCATATTCAAACAATAGTTTATACCTTAATAAAATTCTCTCCTAACTCAAGCATGCAACTACATATTGCTAACTCTTACTGACAGATTTTCCCAACAATTGGCATACTCAAATGTAGGAGTGTGATGCCTGCAATGCACCAAGCTACAGCCTCTTAATATTACTGCTACCTTGAGGATTTTCTTCTCTGATGTTTTATGAAACTTAATCCAATCAAGAGCTCCCCTCTTATCCCAACCCACAAATACAAATGTGTAATTTAGAAGTCAGGAATTGAGTTAGACCATGCCTGAATTCCTCAGCTTTCTTTCAATTATGTTTACTAAAGGTTATCTAATACAACTTAACGTTTCTGGTACCATGAGATATTCCAGGTAGCTGCAAAGGAAACTTTCATAACATTACCACCAAAAATGTATCTCAGCTATTCAGTTAACTCACTTTAGAAATACATGTAGTGCATGTATGTTGACATTCATGCATTATTTCCCTGTATCAATATTTCTTATGAAATAAAGTTAGTATGGCCTGCAATAGTAGGCTTGAAGCAAAAAAAATTCCTAGATTTGGAGTCATTAGGTTATAAATAGAAAAATGCTCTTTTTTCTTTCCATGTGTTCTAAAGTACAATCATGATCACAATAGTAACAGAAGAGTAGAGCATTCAGCAAATATTTCATTTTGGGAATTTTCCAAAAAGAAAAACCATCTCAAAACAAATAAATTGCAATCCCAAAACACTACTGAATCCCACTTTTAATTATGTGAAATCCCAGGGTGCTAAAGGGTTAACTCATCAGTCTGACTTTTAGAAAAGGTAATTTTTTTTCTGGCAGTAGCATTTGTAGGGGAAGCTAAAGCAAAGGGTATCATGTGCGTTCTGAGACAACAGCTTGCTCACAAGGATATGTTTGCATCTGTGAAGATTTGTGTCAGTTGGAAAAAAGGGCATTACTTATGATTTATACCTAGGATCAAGAATGGCTGCCAAAATATAGTGATGAAACCTTTGGCTCCTGGTGAAGTGAATACTTGATCTACAAAGCCATCATACTCAACAGAATCACTTAGTTTCATCTCCACCTTCAGCTTCTCCAGCTGCTTTTCGAGTAGTGTGATTAGGGTATGACTGGCAGTGACTGAACACAATTCATTTATTACAAATTCAAATGATTTGAGTAGCTTGCATAAACAGAAAGGATTCACCAATGTGCTGAAGTAAGGTAACATGTCCCCCTTCTCCCAATTTTATGGCTTGATGTGTTGGCCTTGATGGCTTGTTGCTATTCCTCTAGTCGCTGGAAAAAATAAAGTAAGGAATTCCACCTTGCTACTAACTTTTGCTTCAGTTGGTGGCATGGCAGATGATATTTGTTTTGCAGCTGCTGCAATGTTCTACAAATGGTCACTGAATGTCGAAAATTCTGCACCACCTATTTTATTGTGTTTGCAAAGAATGGTACATGTTGAAATTCACCCAGTCGTAATGCACACTCAATGTTCGCTCTGTTGTCGGCAATGAGGAATAATGAGGAATGTCTTAGCGGGGTGAGCCATTTTGCTATAACATTTCTGACATTTTCCAACAGATTGACCGTGGTATTGTCAAAGTCGTATAATTGGATGAAATAAAGTATATTGATTAATATTGTTTTACCATGCGATTGAAGTACGCCACGTGTTATGGCGCAATCGCACGATAAATCACAAACGCACACACTCGCACTTACACATTCACCTATATATATATATTTCATATTTATAATAATTCCAATCCACAGCTGTTTATGAGCAGATGTTATTTGGTTAATAGGTTATATGTACACATTAGTGAAATCTAAGGTTCAGGTCATAGGAAACATGTCATGTCTGGTATCATTCTAATCCCCTATTTATTCGCAGACGTCCGGTTCATTTGCCGAAAGAATCGCTCCTTGCGTATGCTAGTTATGGATGATAGCGAATAAATGATTAGAATGATATTGTCTGTGTAATGCTAATAGACCAGTTTAAACTAGTTCTTGGCGCGAACATTAGTATTCATCATCTGGAAAGCTGACCCCCACCCTTGGAAAGCTGACCCCCACCCTTGGAGGGTGTTGTTTGAACTAACCTATTGACTGCAATGCACTGTACCTTCCTGAAGCCTAAACCTATGGAAACTTGCCAAGTCATCTGTAATGTATTTACTGTAACACCAAATGTATATATACTGCTCCCTGGAATCAGCTAGTCGGTCACTCTAATACACAAAATGGTACATACACTGGTGCTTCCGTCTTTGAATCACAGAGAAGCTCTGAATCAGAGGAATGTACCCCTCAATCTTCTCATCATATGCGGTACATGATATAAACAGAAAAAAAGAACAAACATGGCATAATAACATCAAACACCAAATAAAGTCCACCACCACTATGGGGCATATGTTGATCCTCAAAAGGTAGTGATGGTGAAAACTTCCAATATAGCACCCGTGATCCTTCCTTCAATCTTTCTCCCCCTTAGGGTACATGCTTACATTCAGAGAATTCAATATGCACCTGTAGGGTATTTCTCTGTTCCCTAAACAGTATTTCAGTATATCAGCTTCCTCACTCCACTTCCAATGCATAGACATACAAAGAAAAAAAGGCAAGGCAACCGCGATGGTGCATTATCCCACAATATATTTATTTCTAATAAAAACAAACTAAAAACAGAGTCAAATATGTATAGCTCCGTAGCAGAATTTCCTTCATAAAAGCGCATGTATACAGTCAAACACTGCTGCAGCTCAGATCTAATGTAAACAGCACTGTCACCTGGGCACTCGCTAAACGGGACACCCGCCAACGCGTTTCAACCCACGATCCTGGGTTTTTCTTAAGGCATGACTCTTCCGCTTCAAATCCAAGTTTAAATAGTCTTCACTACCCAGCTGATCACAATGAAGCACTGACGGATCTCTCACAGTGTGCATCACTGATTCGATACGCCCTCTTTCCAGATCGAGGTCTGGTTGAAGATAACTTTATCAGCAACGGACATCCGTACAAAGCGGTATCCAAGTATAATATTGAATTATGTCCGCCCTCTGTTCAGACTGAGGTCTGGTGGAAGATAGCTTTATCGGCAGTGGGCATCAGAACATGGGGGATTGACGATGATATATACATGCAAAAAGACAATAATAATGATACAAATTAAAAACAATAAAAACATCATGCAACCATCATATGCAAATGATCGGTATGCATCATACAAATAGAACAATGTGGGTATATGTAAAATTCCCTAAAAACAAATAATCAAGTAATAGTATACACTGAACATAAGCACCTATTGGACAGAAAGCCCATCTTATCGACCATAGGTGCCTTTCAGATGAGTAGATAACCATGGAGCAAAAATATATTGTGGTGGGTCTGGCTTTTGAATAGAACACAGGACCTGCCCACATATTATTTTGGGAATATATGGACCAAAGTATGTAATGAAAGACGGATTATAAAAACCATTTAATCTCAAAGTCCGCATTTAAGCCTGTAGGTGTTAAAGCCTGCAAATTGAAAATCCAGCGCATTTCCGCCCTCGCTAGATTCCCAGTCAAATCTCTATTCTTCCATGAGGTTTCTAGAGATTGAATGCCCCAAAATTGTTCTATATGTCGGGGTTCACATGAATGATATTGTTTGAAATGTTGTGAGACGGAGTGAGTCTCCATACCTTTTTTAATATTGTATATGTGCTCCCGCATCCTAATCTTCAGTGGGCGAGTGGTTTTATCAACGTAGACCTTGCCACATGTGCACCTCAACAGATATATAACATTTCTCGTGTTACACGTGATGAATTGATTAATCTGAAATTCATATCCATTAACAACTAACTCTGTGGTTTTGGAAATGGAAGATTTGCATGTCTGACAGGCTGTACATAACCCACATCTGTGGAATCCCACTATCCTAAAAGATTTTCTATTGTCTTCTTCCAAACAGCTTCTCACTATGCTGTCCTTGATATAAGGTGCCTTTATAAAAATTAACACGGGTTTATCTGGGATCAAACTTCCAATGGTCTCATCTCTTTTAAATAAATCCCAATGTTTCATAAAAATATTTTTTATCTGTTGATGATCATCTGAGAAATTGGAAATAAAGGCCCGGTGAAATCTGTCAGGCTTCTGATCTCTTTTTTCTTTATCAGCAATTAAAATATTTCTGTCTGACAGTACTGCAGTATCCATAGCTATATTCAATTTATTCTCATCATACCCTTTCCTCATAAAAGATTCCTTCATTTCTCCAATCTGTCTCCTACATACTTCATCCTCCGAGCAATTTCTCCTCACTCTCCGCATCTGCCCCAAAGGAATATTATCTAACCACTTATGATAGTGGCTACTATCACGTTGTATGTAGCTTAGAGTATCAGTAGGTTTTCTATAGGTCATGGTTTGTATCATATTTTCCTTAACATAGACCGTCACATCCAAAAAATTAACCCTCATTTGGCTGATATCAAAGGTCAATTCGATGTTCAACTGATTGTTATTTAAATGACTACAGAAGATGAGGAGATCACTTTCAGACCCCCTCCAAACAAAAAAGATATCATCAATGTACCGGCACCAGGACACCAAGTCTGCCCCAAACGTATGGCCCGACCAAACACTGGACTCCTCCCATTGGGCCATAAAGATGTTAGCATAGCTTGGGGCAAACCTGGTGCCCATGGCAGTGCCGATACATTGAGAATAGTAATGATCCTTAAAACGAAAATAACTGTGAGTCAAAATAAAACTCATCCCCTCTATTAAGAAATTCCTTAAACCTATCATGAGGTCTGAATTTTCTAAACTTTTAGATACTGCTGCCAACCCCAATTCATGTGTAATGATCGTGTACAGCGACTTGACATCTGCTGTCACAAAAAACATCCCAGGATTCCACTCAATCTGAGAGATTTTTTGTAGAAAATTCTTAGTATCCCGTAAATAAGAACTTGCATTTTGGGCCAATGGTTGTAATTGGAAATCAATCACTTGAGACAAATTAACTGTAACTTACCCAGTGCCCAACAAAATGGGTCTGCCTGGTGGTTCTTTAAGATTTTTATGCACCTTTGGTAAGGTGTAAAGTACCGGAGTACGAGGAAATGGAATTACAATAAAATCAAAGATTTCTTTCTCTAGTACTCCTTCTTCAATATATTTATTTACTAATACTTTTAATCCATCAATGATGGAATCAGTAGGATCAAATCTTAATTTTTTATATGTTGCTCCTGAGTTAAGTTGACTTAAAATTTCCTGCACATAGTAATCCTTATTCATAACAACCACCGCTCCTCCCTTATCCGCAGGCTTGATGACCAACTCTTTATTCTTTCTCTGACCACAGTCTTCAGGACTGAAGGACTGTCTAGCTGGATCCAGCAGAGCACAGCACTGCGCAGCGTATGTATCATGTATTGGCTGTACTGTACTTATTTGTTTGAACTGTTATACTTTTGTGTTTGCTAAATAAATTGCTTGTGCTTTGGAACCACACAAATCGCATAGACAATGCTTATTGGAAAACGATGAAATTACTTTAATAGTATGTTTCTTAGTGAAACCAGCAATACAGAGAGTAACTTGCCTGTGAATGACCTGGCATTGTATGCTAGCACTACTATGCTGAAAGAATGAGGAGGAGGATGATGCTCTCACGGTCATGTAGTCTTTTGTTTGACCAGAACAACTTTTCCACATATCCACAGTTAAGTCAATAGTCGGTACAATGGCATTTTCTAGGGACTGAATTAATTTTTGATCAACTTTCTGGGATATCTGGGAACTGGTGTTTCAGAGAAATAGAATCAAGATTTGGTAGGGTGGACACAAGGACTAAACTAATCTGCTAAAACCCGATGCATTGATGGCAGAAATTAGACACATATCCAGTGCAAACATAGCTGAAATGGCTTTAGTGATCTGCTGTGGAATAGGATGTTGGCTGTCATATTTGGTTCATCTTGCAAACAATTGCTTCAAAGACAATTGTTTTTTAACACTATTGAAGAAGATTATATATATAATCTATTATTTTATATTCCATTTCATAATATATAAGCTTCAGATTCAGACATATTTGAATTAGAACAGTGACTCTGCACAAACTCTCCTACCCCATCTCTTGGTATGGGACTGAGTAGCTGCTCAAGATTACCATATGAAATGCTCTGACCAAATTTATCTGGGAGGTTAACTCCACTCAGAAGTAAGGTGTTGATATTATGTAACAAGAGGAAGAGGAAGTGAAACTCTCTTTGTTCCCTGCTTGTGCCCTGGTAAGACACACATCTTCTCGGCTGCTGGAAACATTAAGTTTAATGGAATGAAGTCTTGTGCATGTGAGAGGCCTGGAAGACCATTTAAATTAGAGGTTGGCTAGTATGAAAACTGGATTATAATAGAGTTTTGAATGGATTGAATGGAAGGTGAATGGAAAATGTGTAATGGCAAGGTTTGTGTAAGTTTCTTTATGTTTTAGAGTTTATTGGTCAGTATATGTGGAGTTTAAATGGTCACATTTGTCTTGAGTTTATGTATGGTAGAATATGGCTGAGATTAGGGAGTTTGCATTAATAAAATAGTTTATTTGGCTAGAGTATAGTTATAATGTGTAACTGCTTGCTTGTCAGGTTTTGCAAGACAATGTGTTGTAGTTTGGATGGAGATTGAATATCAATAAGTGACTGTGCAGACTGAGTTTTCATAAATATAAATTGTATGCTTTTGAGGTGGCACTGTGGTTGAGCAGTGTGGCTTGATGTAGTGGTAAGATGGCTGACAATGTGTTACCTCCTACAGTGCTGTGCAGGTTTGGGACTGTGCTGTACATTTAATTTATGAGGTACAATGAAATAGGATTATATGTGTTCATAAGTGACATAAATGGTAGAGTTTGTTTGTCTTTGGTTTAAAATGTGAGCCCTAGAGTTCATGTGATGTGTAGAATGACTGAAGGTATTATGTAATGGGAAACTTTAAAATAATGCAGTTTATTGCTGGAGAAATTTAAGTGGTTAATATGGCAGCAAGATGATATACAATGTGTTTAGAACAGGCTAAGTTTCAAACAATAGAGACAATAGAGGTTCATCTAGAAGTTACCATGCTTGCAAGATGGCTGCCATTGTAAAATAATGTCATGATCATGATTGGTCAAAATGGCTCTTATGTGAGGTCTGCTAGCAGCTTCACTGTGAATAGTACCTTTGATTGAGCCTCTGTTGTGACCCCTGTCTTAATGGACTCTGCTCATATTCGAGTTTAGCTGACCTTTTGACCTGTTTCTTTGGATTGTCCTGCTTGCAGCTAGACCTGACCCATTTGCTTGTCCCTGACCATTCTGTCTACTATGGACCCATGACTTTGGCCTGCTTTTGACTCCCCGCTCTATCTTTGGATACCATATCCTATCTTCTAGTCGCGGTATTGCACATAAGCATTCACTATGCAAGAGTTAATTCCTGGGGGCATCCAAGTACATGTGAGTGCAACAAGCTCTGTGGGAAAGGCAGCTGCTATAGACAAAAACCTCTGTAATCTGTTCTGCAAGCTTGTGTCAATAACCCCTAACCTTAACACCCACATGACCATATTTTTCTAGTAGAGGTTGAAAACGTACTACCACTGCTAGTACTGGTACGGGGATGCTCTTGGTCTGTAGACTGATCCATGGTTGACAAGATGAGTGTTAGGGTTCCTAGTATTCAAATCATGGAGATTTGTTGAAAACAAAACTGAATTCTTTAGTTAAAGCAGGAATCACACAGATAATAACTTGATGCATACAATGGTGCATACAATGGTTAATATCGATAGCTCAAGTCTATAGACTCCAGAAATAACAGATGCTGAGTTCAATGAAATCAATAATATAACGGCAGAAGTAGTAGACACAATAGGAATTGATCATACACTAATTAACAGGAGGAACTGGATAAACACAGGTGACAGCTGGAATCTTGGAAAATGCTCAGGAGGTACCAAGAACTGAATTCTGCACAAGTGCAATAGTAAAGTAAAGCTACTTGAAGTTGGAGCTACTTGTAGCTGCCATTACACCAGCCTATGAACGGCCAATGATATGAGGGAAAGGAGGAAATGGTACCTTACAATTTTTCTGACACTGCTCCACAATATAATACAAATTATACAATTGGTTCTTAAAAAAATATAATTTTTTAATTGGGGTGTATGCCGATCTGAATGAAAGAGCACCCTGTTTTTTAGCCGCCTCTTAGTAATGATGTCACTGATATTGCCCCATACATAATTCCATTCAGATTGAAACACTTGGGATTTGGGATAAAAGCAAGAAACCTACATACACCTGCATAACCACATCTCATTATACACGACTATGCAGTGTAAGACCAATGAAGGGGGATGACTATGGTGACATGTTGTGAACACAGTTTTGTGTATTGCATTTTATTGTATATTAATGCAACTTAATTCTTAGTTTGAAGTATATATTTTTTTCAAGCTGATGAAGAGCTGCTCAGCCTGCAAGCACACTAGTTAGATGCCATCAGGCTCCATTACCCCACCCATGCAATCCACCACCCAGTTATCTTCCAACAAATTCAATTTGGAAAAAAAATATAAAAAGTTAAAAAAAGTAAAAAATAAATAAAATAAGTTATTTATTAATTTTTTTTACATCTAAATGACTAATTTTTCCATTTTGTTACATGTTTAAAAGCTAAAAAAATATGTTGGTTTTATTTTTGAAAAATGTATATGTGTCTGACTTATGTTTAACTTACGTAATTAAAATGTGTATTAAGGTTTTAAAAAAAATAAATGTACTTTCCCCAAGCAGTTTACAAAAAACCCTAGTGCTGCCAGACTGGGCTGGTGGCACTCTAGGAGGCAAACCCGCAGCATTGTGTCCCCCTTCCGTAATGTCAAACCATCCCCAGGCTAGTCAGCACAGGCCTGGTTTCTCTGGGGAGATGATGTCCAAAAAAAGTGCAGATAACCGTCCCCCAGGTGCACCCAGCCGCATGCTGATAGCACTAGAGCTTTTCCCACACTTGTGGGTAGTAGATGTGGGGTAATAGTAATCCAATTAATGTAAAACTGCATTTTGTCTCTGATGCACTACAGGTTCCAATATAGCCAGACTGCTAATAAGTGTCTAGGCAGGCTGGCATTTGTAGTACTACAAGCACCAAAATACACCTGGTGCCAGGGGATGCTGGCAGTTGGGGATCCACAAGTGCCAGTATGCCCTGACATCCAGGACCCATCAGCACCAAAGAAAAATGTAAAAAAGCACAAACACAAGTGTAGAACTCTTAAACATTTTTATTTTAACAACTACACCCCTATACAACCCTTATTCACCAGCTTTAATGCTCACCTACAACATGGGTCTTTGATCTGTAATACAAAAATCTGGGTAGATGATGCTAAACTAGGTTCTAAAGCCTCTGCTGCAAAGTGAGCTCAAGCATCATTGGTCCTATTTATAACAGGCTGGGAACACAAATGCATAGTGCACTCAAACATACGTGTAATGTACCAGGCCAAAC
This sequence comes from Mixophyes fleayi, assembly GCF_038048845.1. NCBI lineage: Eukaryota > Metazoa > Chordata > Amphibia > Anura > Limnodynastidae > Mixophyes > Mixophyes fleayi. The sequence continues at coordinate 107,201,693 of NC_134403.1, forward strand.
ACTTATGCAGACAGACTCAGTAGTAGGCCGCGCCAGCTTTTATGTCACATAAAAGCTGGTAGTAAAGTTACTTTTCTACCAAATTCATCTAGCAACGTATCTTGAGATCCACATCTTGTTGAATTCGGAAGTGCATAGAGCCGATTTATGTGCATTTTAAACCAAACGCACATTGTGCTCATTAAGTGTACCTTGATGAATCAGGCCCATAATGTTCATGTCCTGGAAATTTCTTATATTTCACCTCTCTCTTTACCATTCTAAATTGAAAGCTCTTATCAACTTCAACATAATTGCCACTATTTTAAAAGCCTTTCCTGGGGAATTTTGCATGTACATAAAAGCCTGTCATACATATCACTGTTTAGATGGGCCAATGCATTTTATAATGTGGAAAATTATATAGTTTACTGAAATTACTTACAATATTTGTTTAATTTTTTTTTATTGAACTGCTCCATTTCAGTATATAATAAGTTTTGAACCACAGAGTATATGAATAAAATAGTGAGAATAGCATTTAGTGTATAGGATAAGTTGATTTATATTGTGTAGTCAAAATTTAAAAATAGAGACATTCCCAGGGATGAAAATATAAAGGGACATAACTTTAAAATTGACATTTTCCCTGGAAATAGAGATGTTAGCAAGTACGCTGGAGGAAACCTAAAATTGAAGATTTAATATGTGACTCAGCAAATAAAAACCTATCTATTATAAAAAAAAAATATTAATCTCTCATACAGTTAAAACTACATGATTTAATACTGAAAAGAGACAAACCCTGGCCCTGGCACCTCATTGTAAACCTGAGAGTATAGTGCATTTTTTCTATCTGTTATGCATTAAAATTGAAACTGATAGAAGATAGTTTCCATATGTAAATAATTTTTATTTGTAATAAGTGACTACCTATGTTGTCAATAAGATTTTGTTGTTTCAGAGAAGATTTTATTTTTCCAAAATTATTTTATGTTGTTCTACAGTTTACAAGTGTATTACAAGTGTATTATATGTGTAGTACAAGATACCTTCTGCCTCTTAGAACCAACCTTCAAAGTCAATATAAAATTTACCAGGGCTGAAGAGGGTACTGATATAACCATAGTAGTAGTAGATATATAGTCCTCAATTAATCTTAAAATACTGGTTCCCAAACTAATTATTGAAAATTAGTAACATTATCTACAACAAGGTGGAAGTTTGGTTCTGGAAAGTCACTTACTCTAAAATCTATGATGGGTCACAGTAACCTGATTCTCAGTATAAATGGGCACCACTACTGATCAGATTGAAAAGTACCTTGGTAGACACATAGATTAGAATTTCAGGGGCAAACACCATTTGAGAGAGTGCTAGGCTGCTCTAAAACTCTTCACATCCCCTTCAAATACATGTGCAATAGTAGCCAGCTGACCTCACTTTGGTGTGTCAGTCCCACTTTTGTGTGACTGTTCCTCTCAGTCAGGACTGTGTTCCAACTGCAAGGATAGTTGAGAGGAATGTCCTGCTTCACACTGTACTGCTTGTTAAGGGTGAGCTGCTTGTATCTAACAATGGTACATACAGTGGAACACAGGACTTTCCTCTCAACTTTAAGTTGGGACAAATTTCTTACTAAAAGGTAGAGTCACACAAAATTTGGGACTACTCCACCAGAATTAGGAAAGTTAGCAGACTGTGCTGATTTATCCTACCTGTTCTTGAGGCTTCCACTACCTGTTGATGCCTGTGTCTTACACACAGCTGCTGCTTGTCTGGATCCTGGAATGTTGGGTCCCTATATGAAAAAAGGGATAGGTACATAAAAATGGAAAGTCTAGCAAAGAGTAAGCCATTTAGGCCTCCTTGCCCCGAACCATCCTAAAGATTAAATTAATAGCACCTGCGTTTTTAGGCCTCCCTACCCAAAACCAGTGCTAACATCTAATGAATAGCATTCACATTTAATAAATAAATCAATTTCCTCCTTACCAGCTCCAACATTAATTTAATAGCATTCACATTTAATAAATAGAACTACCCCCACAACATGCCCTGACATTAAAAAATGGTACACACATTATTATATTACATAAATAATTAGTATTCCCATTTAATAATTAAACCTATTTCCCCCGATTTGCCCTAATATTAACAAATTAGTATTCACATTTAATAAATACCCTTACTTCACCTTAAACTCAGACCCACATTAAATTAATATGCCCAAAACCACTCTAGCAATAATTAAATAATGCCATCACACAACCTTAAATCAATACTCATTACTGTGATCCACTATTAAATAAAATAGTCTTCATCATCAAGTAAATTGCCAACCACAACCCAGCTTTCACATCATCAGATATGATGTGAAAGCTGGCGACCTTGGACAATGGAGTTGAGTGTTCCAGGGTCCCCCGGCATTGTCCTGGAGCAGGTGAGTGTCGGCTGCTGCCTAGAGACAATCAGTACTGTCTCCTAAGCAAGAGTGGGGGAGCCCATAAAGGGAAGGACTCCAAAAGAGAATTGGAGATAAGCTACACTGTGATTCTGGCTGAACTGTGAGTATCTGTGGAACTACTGTGACCAGGAAAACCTGGTGTGTATTGTAATAAAACCAGCAGTGTGGCTGCATATACATAGGGGATGAGTCCCTAATCCCAGAGAGGGGGAGAACCCCATGTCAATAAAGAGAACCCCAAGAGACAGAGGGGAACATTTTCCATGGAAGAGACCCTGGTGGAGAGGGTTGCTACAAGAGGCATGGTAGCTGAAGTGTACACAGAGAGAAGTGTCAGGGCCCAAAGGAGAAATAATCCCCGCAGAGGAAGGGTGAGCTGCAGTTAGAGTTACACACGTGTGTCAGAACTGCATTGAGAAGCTGCCTGTTAGCATCCATGTGAATGCCCCTGCAGAGAAGGGGGAACTGCAGTGAAGTAGGTAGTACTGGACTGTAGGAGATGTGTGAACTATGTTATATTACATCTAGATAACATTAACAACTGTGCAAGAGGAGTAAGGAGATATATTTGCAATCACATTCATATTGCTCAATAAGAACTGTGCTGGAGAGAGTAAGGAGCTGTATATATTTCTTTATTGCTACAACCATCATGAATATTGTGCTGGAGGAAAAAGAGTATAAATAAAGAGTTCAGTTTGTCATAGAGATAGTCTGATGCCCAAATTATTGTGACTTTTATTGCACAGCACCACAAAGTGGCATCACCTGTGTCCCACTATTTACAAAGAAACACCTGCATGTGCAGGGACCCCCTGGTCATTTACACCCATGCCCCTCAGCTAGCCAGGGATTGAGAAAGAGGTGCACTGTGTCCCCTTTGCACCCCACACTACATACAGTGACAGGGGGTTTCAAACATCAATATAGGTTTTGTGGACCTATGCTCCAAATGTACACTCCACTGCTGAAACAGCATTTAGAATTTCATGTCTCACTAAAAAAAATAACATTTGCTCACAGAATCACCTTGGGGTAAATGTATCAAGCTAAGAGTTTTCCGGCGGATTTGAAAAAACCAATCAGATTCTAGCTGTCATTTACTTAGTGCATTCTACAAAATGTCAGCTAGAATCTGATTGCTTGCTATAGGCAACATCTCCACTTTTCAAAACTGCTGGAAAACTCTCAGCTTGATACATTTACCCCCTTACTGTGGTTTGCTTGGGCTAATTTTGGCATGGCTCCAGCCCTCCATCAACATTTTTTAACAAACTATCTTATATGTGTACCCACAAAAATCAAAAAGGGTAAAAAAAGAGGCAATAGATTGTAAGCTTGTGAACAGGGCCCTCTTACCTCTCTGTCTGTCTGTATTACACAGTATGTTTCTTTTTACTGTGTTTGTTCCCAATTGTAAAGCACTACAAATATGCTGGCATTATATAAATAAATGTTGATTATGTTGATGATCATGGGATCACACAAAAGATGAAGAAGCAGCATTTTTTTTTTCCAAATAACTACACCCCTATTGATATACCAGAAACTGAACCTAGGAACTGCTAGGGCTAATCGGCATGCACAAAGTAATTATTAACCTATGTCATTTATGCTAAACGCATTGGTATTATGCATCCTGAGTTATAAATGTACCTAGAAAAGTTGAATCCCTGTACATATAGAGAAACATATAACTCTAACTATATAATGCAACACATTTGTAAAAAAAATTCTTATGTTTTAAAAATAGAAAAATCGATTTATACCAAATGTAAGCTCCATTTATTATTTTACTAGTATACTCCAACGTAAAATATAAGTTTATCACTCCAAAACGCTGAAAGGGTTTTTATCTTAAAGGCTACTTGATGATAAATGTTCAATGACCTGCCATCATACTAGAGCTGTGAGACATTATAATCTTGGTTAACAAAATTAAGGCCTAAAGGGGTGTCTTTATTTTTATCTTTAGTGTGAAAACACTTATTTTCTGAAATGACTTGTAAAAGCAAGATCCCAAGGGAATTTCATGAAGCATATTACATCCAGTATTTACTTTTTCAGTTTGCTTGTGACTGAAAAGCATGTTCCACTGTCTACCGATTTTATGTTGTTAAATTTAATATTAAATCAACTGTGCTTTTTGGTTTACAGCAATTATTTTATAGATGTTATCAGTTCCCTGGCAACCAGTGACAACACAATGACATGTTTTCCTATTGTCATTTTAGGTAGTGATGAGCAAAATTTTGTGTTTCTCCAAATACTAGTATTTTAAAGACACCAAGGGGAATATTTACTAAACTGCGTGTTTGAAAAGGTGGAGATGTTGCCTATAGCAGCCAATCAGATTCTAGTTATCATTTATTTAGTACATTCAACAAAATGACAGCTAGAATCTGATTGGTTGATATAGGCAACTTCTCCACTTTTTCAAACCCGCAGTTTAGTAAATATACCCCCCAAATCCATTCATGAAGCCAGACTGAGAAATACTTCCTAGCTGAAGTTTTTTGAAAGCTTACAAAATAAATGTATTATACATTATATATGTTTTTATACCATTATAACGTGTTTAAATTTGTTCTTTGTTAGAAAAATTAGTAGAAGATTTGTGAATTGGTTCTCCAGAAATAGAACCATTTGACAGGTGGCGGCTGAAATTATATGACGAATAAGCTTGTTCTGGTGAGGAGTGGCCCACTGGAAGAAGGAAGAATTTGGGTCCATTGGGATGTTGATAAAGAGGACAGTAAAGATTGGGGTCTTAATATCTTGCCAGAATCGTACAAGTTTCGGGCAATAGCACCATATATGGAGGATTGTTCCTTCTAAGGAATATCCACGCCAACACCGATCTGAAGAATCTGGGAGCATTTTGGAAAATGTCCCACATGTCCCTGTGTCAGCTTCTCAATACATCTAGAAAGCTTAGTAAAAAAAGAACCTTGCCCTTGATTTGGAACATAAATTTAAATTGATTGGAACAGAGCGTAGAGTGCCACCCACTAACATGAAACAACCCTCTGGGTCTGTCTAGATGGTGGAGTGTAAAAAGGGGATGAAGTGAAAAAGGTCTGGGAGAAATGCTTACCCCGAGTATGGGTATCTGTAATGATGAATTTCTTGAAGAAGAACAGCATCCGCTTTTTCCCTCCTGCCATTCACATTGATAATAAGAGCATTTAGGGCCATAGTGACAAATAGGAGGGATTCTCTGTATGGTTAGCGATAAACACATCACAAAAAAATAAATGGTTAAGTCCTTCAATAACAGAAGAGAGGGGGAGGGGAGAAGAAAAGAGAAAATAGCCACAATGGAGTAAGGGTAAAAATGATAGGAGGGGAAGTCCAATTAGGCAAGAACCCTTATGCAAAGGACTATAAAAACAAGTCATATACACTAGAATAGTGCAAAAATGTACAGCAGAAATGCACAAGAAACAGTAGACTCCGTCAGTGCAAGGGATTCCATTTGAAGACATATAACAATGTCTATAAACAAGCAAATGGAGCAATGGATTTATTTTGGACCATTTAGGGTTTGGAGATGCAGAATGTTAGAGTTTTGAGGATCCAGTCTGAGAGAGAGATGATGTAGGCAAGATATCTAACTTTGCAAGTAAATCCTGACCTTGTTCCAGGGTTTTGAAGTAATGAGAGGAATTTGCCACAAAATCTTGCAATTGGAACAGGAAGCCTTACTGATATCTGATGCTTTGATGGTAGAGGATTTTGATAACAGGCTGGAATTCTTCCCGTTACTGAATAAAGGAGGAGGCGAGATCCTGGAACATATCCATATCTTGGAAGGAGGTCAAGCAATTGTTCCTGGTAGCCATAAGTATCCGTTCTTTCATCTAGTAGTGGTGTAGATGGACAATGACATCACATGGAGGTTGAACTGAAGTGGGTTTAAACCCTAAGAGCTCTATGCACTCTATTCATTAGACAGTCCGTGTCAATAAGTTCAAGGAGAATATGTGTGAATAAATCCTTAAAGAAGGGTTCGAGTACCGATGGAGCAACAGATTCCGACACATTCCGGATATGTACATTGTTGCGAAGAGTGTGATTTTCAGAATCCTCTTGCTTGTCTTTCAATACTTAAACCTCATTAGGCAAGCAGGTCAGCTCCTGCTAAGTAGACCAATGTGGAGGATGATGATTGTATCCAAGTAAGGCACCTTCTAGTGGTACCACTTCTTGCCTCGCAGGCATATGATCAAAATAAATCACCTCATGTGTTTGGAAACACTTTTATCCCAGCCCAGAAAATATTTATCAATGTATCTGTAGCTTCTGTGATGCCACAATAAGTAGAGGTAGGGACATCGATCATCTAGGTACCTCCTACCTATTATGTCATTTGCAGCGAGTTCTTTCAAGTAGTTTATAAAATGGTAGAAAGTTGTAAATAGTAGCAAGCAGTCAAGCATCAGCTAGCAGCAGAAAGGATAGACACCTAATGCAATCTTCACCGTCAACACCATCATCATCAACCTTCTCATTATTAGTAAGTAGTCAGATTCCAATTTAAAACAAACCATGATTCCCAAGAGGCATCCTTGTGTGCTGCTGCTGAGGGTCATGCTTGTATACAGAAGGGGAGCATGAAGAGTAAGCATAGATTTAAACATCAATTAGCTGTGAAGCAAGCATTTACAAAAGGAACCAAGTATGACAGCAAGCATCCAGTTGCACAGCGGATCACTACATTACAGCAATGCATCAGTACTTATTAAATTGGTTGAGGTCATGTGTCCACACAACCAAATTCCATCTTAATTCCATTTCTCCTGAACAGCAATTCCTTAGCTACAATGGAAGGTTTAACAAAAAGTAACTCAGTCCCTAGAAAATTCCCTTGTACCATCTATCCACTTAAGTACGGATAATTGAACAAGCGGCACTGGTCAAATAAAAGGCTACATCACAATATAAGCCCACTGGGTAGGTGTATCACCAGCAGCAGCAATGCCAGTATCTTCTACTGCTAATTCTTTCAGCATAGTAGTGCTACCACATAATGCCAGATCATTAACAGGCAGGCTATTCTCTGTATTTCTGGTTTCACTAAGAAATTTACCAGTGTCCATCTATTGGAAAAACTCAGCAATGTTTCACATTGGTGTGCAAACTAGCTAGAAATTTACCAGTGTCCATCTATTGGAAAAACTCAGCAATGTTTCACATTGGTGTGCAAACTAGCTAACTAGGTGTTCTTAAGATGCCCACCTTCCAGTGTTCAGAAACAGTGTTTAGCACAAACGGGAACATTGTGAGTGATCGTCGTAAGAGACTACTACCATGTAGAAAATGTTGAAAAACTGGTCTTCTATAAAATGAACTACAAATTATTTGAGGAATACTGTTCAAACAGAATCTGTAGCGCTAGATTCCAGCCGCTGGTAATCGGTATTCTGATGCTTGGGATACCGACACTGAAGACACCTACAAAAGAATCCAGAACCCTTAAATAAACGACCTAATTAAAATCTACACTTACCTTCTTACCGACAGAATACATTACCGAAACAACTAGTATGAGAGTGCTGCAAAATTCGAATATGGAGGTCGGATGCTTCATTGTGACATAATTGAAGACAGCGACATCTACAGTTAAACAGTTATGCTCAACCACTCCCTACCCATGCTACAGTTATTTCAGTCCCCTATCTCACCACTGTACTTCAATTCAATTTAAGCTTTGTCTCCCTTTACAAGTAGGAAGAAATTATACTGTCTTTCAACCAATCTCCTCTCTCATGAGTCTGCAAAATCTCAGCTACTCAATTACCTGCTCTTTATTACTCTCCATTCAACACTTCCACCCACTCCCAGACATGGCTCCCCACATCATTACTTTATACTATCCAGACATCCAGGAATACACTACATTTGCTGCAGCCTAGCTCTACACTACTTATCTGATTACACTGGACATTGCAATTAAGCAATTCCTTTAATTCCTTATTTTTGCTATTTGACTACTAGTCCCAATGCTTGCCAAATATTTTTCTTTCTCTATTTTCATGGCATTATCTTTAGGACTATATCATCCCTCACCCATCCTGCAACACACACCTCTGTCCACATTGCCCCTTCATTACTTCACTCACCTCTAGTTAACACTCATGAACTCTTTTGCTATTTAAATTCAATAACTTTAACAGCCTCACCCTGCCGCCAGAAACTAAAAGGACACACATCTTACATCTTTCATACCTTTCTTCCTCCCTGCTTCTAATAGCTGGTGATATATCACCTAATCCAGGTCCGCCTCACTCCTCCCACACACATATATCTGAACACTACAGAAATCTGGCAAACCTCAAACACATCACCTGCCTCCCCTCTCTTCCAAAGTCCTTTAGATGTGCCCTTTGGAATGCATGCTCTGTTTGTAACAAACTTACCTCTGTACATGATCTCTTCCTCTCATACAACCTCAACCTTCTAGCAATAACAGAAACATGGCTCACGCATTCAGACACTGCCTCACCTGCAGCCCTTTCACATGGTGATCTCCATTTCACCCACATCCCCAGACCAGGAGGCAGACAAGGAGGGGGGGTTGGACTACTTCTCTCCCCACAGTGCACATTCACAGTTCTACCAAGTATCCCTTCACTCACATTCACATCTTTTGAAGTACATGCTGTTAGGATTTTTAAACCATTCTCTATGCGTGTTGCTGTCATCTATCGCCCCCCTGGTCCACACCAACAATTTCTTGAACACTTCTCTGCATGGCTCCCTCACTTCTTATCTACTGATATCCCCACCATCATCATGGGTGATTTCAACATCCCTATTTCTAATCCACGTTCCAATGCTGCTTCCAAACTACTCTCTCTAACCTCCTCACTTGACCTCTCCCAGTAGATTGAATCTGCTACTCATCAGGATGGCCACTGTCTTGATCTTGTTTTCTCTAGACTATGCTCAGTTTCTAATTTCCTCAACACTCCTTTCCCCCTCTCGTATCATCACCTTATTAGCTACGCGCTCACCCCCAGTTCTAGACCCTCCCTGGTGTCAAACTCTTCCAAGCCTCCTCGTACCCGCAGGAATATCAACGCTATTGATTTTCAACAGTTTTCCACCTCTCTCCAACACCTTCTTTCCCCAATTTCTACATTCTCCTCCCCTGATCGGGCAGTACCCCATTTTCATGAAACCCTAGCAACTGCTCTGGATCAAGTGGCTCCAGCGACACTACATACTTCGCGTAGAATTCGTTGCCAACCATTGCACACTACAGTAACACGAACTCTACAAAAACTTTCTCGTAAAGCAGAACGTCACTGGCGTAAATCTTGTGCCTCTAATGATTTCATCACATATACTGATATCTACCACTCCTACAGAAATGCTCTGGACACTGCTAAACAAGCATACTACCGATCTCTCATCTATGCTCAGGCTTCTAACCCCAAACGCCTCTTTAACACATTTAACTCTCTTCTGAATCCTCCCACCCCAAATCCTCCAAATAACATCAGTGCACAGGATCTTGCTTCCTATTTCAAGGACAAAATAGATAAGATCAGGCTTGAAATGGTATCTCCCTTGACAAGCAATCTGCTCAATTCCTTTGTAGCACCCTCTGACACTCTCTCTTCATTTGATCCCACAAATGAAGAGGAAGTTTCTACTCTCTTCTCATCTTCCTACTCTACCTCCTGTCCTCTTGATCCCATTCCCTCACAAATGGGTATGTCCCTGTCTCCTGTGCTCATTCCTCCTCTAACTAAAATCTGTAATCTATCTCTTTCTACTGGTATTTTTCCATCTATATTCAAGCATGCAGTGATTACTCCCATTTTAAAAAAACAGAATTCTGACCCTAACTCTCTCATAAATTACCGCCCCATCTCCCAGCTCCCATGCCCCTCCAAGTTTCTCGAGAGAATTGCCTACACACGCCTCACACACTTTCTTACAGCAAACAGCTTATTGGATCCTCTTCAGTCAGGCTTTCGCTCTCAACACTCCACAGAGACGGCGCTGACCAAAGTTGTCAATGATTTGATCACAGCAAAAAATAATAACCAATACTCTCTTCTAATTCTCATGGATCTCTCTGCTGCATTTGACACTGTAGACCACTCTCTCCTCATACAAACGCTGCAATCCCTAGGTCTTGAAGGCACTGTCCTATCCTGGTTCTCATCCTACCTATCTAATCGTTCTTTCAGTGTTAGTTTCTCTGGATCCACCTCTGCTCCATTTCCTTTATCAGTTGGAGTACCACAAGGCTCAGTCCTAGGTCCTCTGCTATTCTCTATCTACACCACTTCTCTTGGAAAACTAATAAGCTCCTTTGGATTTCAGTATCATCTCTATGCGGATGATACACAAATTTATCTATCCTCTCCTGATCTTTCACCATCTGTGTTGTCTCGCGTTACTGACTGTCTTTCTGCCATTTCATCTTGGATGTCTTCTTGCCAACTCAAACTCAATCTTTCAAAAACTGAATTAATAATATTCCCACCCAAGAACAGAAGCTTCCTGCCTGACATTTCTATTTCTGTCGATAACATGACCATAAATCCCACCCCGCAAGCTTGTTGCCTAGGTGTAATCCTTGATTCACAACTGTCGTTTATTCCCCACATCAACTCTATATCTAAATCATGTTACATACACCTAAAGAACATTTCCAGAATACGCACATATCTGACACAAGACACCGCAAAAACATTAATTCATGCACTCATCATCTCCCGCATCGACCATTGCAATTCCCTCCTTACTGGTCTTCCCAAAGGCAGACTTGAACCCCTACAATCTATTTTGCATGCAGCGGCTAGACTGATTTTCCTTACAAACCGTTATTCCTCTGCTAAGCCACTCTGTCAGTCTCTACATTGGCTGCCTGTATTTCAACGAATCCAATATAAAATTCTTCAACTAACATACAAGGCCATCAACAAAATTGCACCGACATACATTTCCTCACTTGTCTCGAAATATCTCCCTACTCGACACCTCCGTTCTGCACAAGATCTACGTCTCTCCTCCACTCTCATCACATCCTCCCATTCTCGGTTACAGGATTTTTTCCGGGCTGCACCTACTTTGTGGAATTCCCTGCCTCGCACAGTAAGACTTTCCTCTAGTCTTCAAACCTTCAAGCGTTCACTGAAAACCCACCTCTTCAGACAAGGTTATGATATTCCTCAACCATCATCTTAATTTCCCTACATTACCCTATTGCCATCCTCTTCACTGCTAACGCAAGACAACAACCTTCTGACCAACATTGCAACACACACAGCCCACTCAGTACTTTTACCTTTGCAGTCTGGCTGGTCCATTGTGCAATATGATGTAGCACATGCCCTTGTGTTTCTAACTCCCATTGTCCTATAGATTGTAAGCTTTCGAGCAGTGTTCTCTTACCTCTCTGTCTGTATGTATTACCCAGTATTGTCTTATTAATGTTTGTTCCCAATTGTAAAGCGCTACGGAATTTGCTGGCGCTATATAAATAAATGTTGATGATGATGATGATTAAGGGTTAGGGTTAGGGGTTAGGCTGCGGGTGTGTGAAATGTTGCTGTAGTCGGTGACGTCACAATGAAGAGCCGGACTCCAGGTCCTTCTAATTTTGCAGCCGTTGCATACCTGTTGTTTTGGTAATTTCCTCAGATTTTAATAGATTGTTGATTTAAGGATTCGGGTTTCTTTTGTAGTTGTATTGTGTGTCAGTATCCCAAGCTTTGGGATACCGTACCCAACCCACTCCAGAGGAGATGAATTAATATTGTGCAATGATGATTTTGACATCAGTGATCAGGATGATAATGAGGGTGATGACATTGTCAATATAGAGAAAGATGACCACTGTTAGCCAAATGTCGATTTGTGAATTGTTAAAATCCCTATCTATTCTACAGTTCATCAACCAACAACTAAATGTTCTTTTTTGTGGGGGCCCAAACAATTCAGTTACTTAAGCCACAAAAGTGACATTCCCTTTCACTGAAACTTGGTTTGTTAAACTATGCATGTCCTTTCTATCATATGGCTAGGTAGGGTATACGGTTAACAGCTATACATTCATTAGGTTGGCATTCAGAAAGTTAATACTACTATAGACTAGTAGATAATTTAAAATACCTTTTAAAAATCATCAAGAAATTTGTACGGGGGGGGGAAATACATCATTAGCATAAGCTAAAGTAATAAAAAGGAGGTTTTGATTACGGATGGAGGAGTAAAAGTCCTACGAGTTCAGAGGTCTGGAGTCACTCTGCTGTGGGGTAAAAGGTGGGTCCATGTAGTGGGTCATAAATTCAGGTGTTAGATTGAGTCCTTTAGTCAATAACTGAAATGTTCTTATCAGCTTGAATTCCCATGGGTACCTTCTGCATGTTATCAAAAATACATAAAGAAGGCAATCCAGGGAGGCCAATAATTTCTGGTATTGGGACTTTAATGGAAAATATTTCTGGCTGGATAGAGAATGTTCTAAAACCCCTGGTGAGATGAACACCCAGCTATATCCAGGATACCACTGACATTCTCTGCAAACTTTCAGCCCTGGGTCAACTACCAGAAGGATCAATACTGGCAACTATGGATGTGGTGTCTCTGTACTCTAACATACCCCACAAGGATAGCATAGCCGCATGCCAACACTATCTTCAAAGAAACAGTCTAGCCACAGAGCTGACCCTGCAGCTGATCAGGTTCGCACTCAATCATGATTCATTTTCTTTTGAGAAAGACATATAACTGCAGTGTATGGAAAGTGCCAAGAGTAGTAAGATGTCACCGCAGTATGCTTTTCATGGCTAAACTAGAGGAGGAATTTTTATCAACTTGCACAATGAAGCCTCCAGCATACTTCCGTTATATTGATGATTTGCTACTAATCTGGATGGGCTCTGAAGATGAGCTGCTGAAGATGAGCTCCGAACCATTAGACTCACTCTAACTATTATTATTATTATTAATTATTATTATTAATTTTTATTTATAGGGCGCCACAAGGTGTCCGTGGCGCCGTACAGGGACAAAACGAATTACAATACAAGGTGAGACAGCACAGTACAGTAAACAGTAAGCACCGTAACTCAGTAAGCTCAATGCACAGCTAGAGAGGGTGGGGAAAGGGGGAGGGAGGATTGGCAAACAACAGAGCCCAAGAAGGAGGGGGCGGAAGACAGTGAGACCCCCAGAGGGGACGGGGGGAGGAGGGTCGTCGAGGAGGAGGGCAAAGTAGCTGGAGAGCAGAGTTAGAAGTGGTGGAAACAGGAGGAGAGATGGCCCTGCTCAGAGGAGCGTACAATCTAAGGGAAGGGGTGGACAGACAAAGAGACGCAGGGGAGAGAGGGAGAATAGGGGGACAGGGGCGGGGAAGGGGAAAGAAGGAGGAGAGGCAGCAGAAAAGGTAGGGAGTTAAGTGGGAGACTGAAAGGCTTTAAGAAAAAGGTGGGTTTTTAAAGCCCGTTTAAAACTGGACAGATTAGGGGAAGTTCTGATGGAGGGAGGGAGCTTGTTCCAGTGGAGGGGGGCAGCGCGGGCGAAGTCTTGGATACGAGCGTGGGAGGAGGTAATAAGGGGGGAAGAGAGGCGACGATCAGAGGCAGAACGGAGAGGGCGGGATGGAGTGTGAATAGAGAGGAGGGTGGAGATGTAGGGCGCAGTGGAGTTGGCGAGGGCCTTGTATGTGAGTGTGAGGAGTTTAAAGAGGATTCTGAAGGGGAATGGGAGCCAGTGAAGGGCTAGATAGAGGGGGGAGACAGAAGAGGTGCGGCGAGAAAGGAAAATAAGTCTAGCAGCAGCGTTAAGAACAGATCGAAGGGGAGCAAGATGAGAGTGGGGGAGGCCAGTGAGGAGGAGGTTGCAGTAGTCTAGGCGGGAGATGATCAGAGAGTGGATGAGACATTTGGTGGCATCTTGGGAGAGGAAGGGCCGAATGCGAGCGATGTTACGCAGATGGAAGCGGCAGGATTTAGCAAGAGAGAGGATGTGGGGGCAAAAGGAGAGAGAGAAGTCGAGGATGACACCAAGGCAGCGAAGTTGGGGGACAGGGGAGATAGAGGAGTTGTCGACAGTGATGGAGAGGTCAGAAGGGGATGAGGTATGAGAGGGAGGAAAAACTATGAGCTCAGTTTTGGCAAGGTTAAGTTTGAGGAATCGGGAGGACATCCAGGAGGAGATGGCAGAGAGGCAGGCGGACACTCTAGAAAGGAGGGAGGGAGAGAGATCAGGAGAGGAGAGGTATAGTTGAGTGTCGTCAGCGTAAAGGTGGTAGTTAAAGCCGAAGGAGCTGATGAGTTTACCCAGGGAAGAGGTGTATAGAGAGAAGAGTAATGGTCCGAGAACAGAGCCCTGAGGGACCCCGACAGGAAGGGTGGACGGGGGGGAGAGAGACCCAGAGGTGGTGACAGAGAAGGATCGGTCAGCAAGGTAAGAGGTGAACCAGGACAGGACTGGGCCGGAGAAGCCGAGAGACTGGAGGGTGAGGAGGAGGAGGGGGTGGTCAACGGTGTCGAAGGCTGCAGAGAGGTCAAGGAGGATGAGAAGGGAGAAGTGGCCGCTGGCTTTAGCAGAGAGGAGGTCGTTGGTGACTTTAGCCAGGGCAGTTTCAGTGGAGTGAAGGGGGCGGAAGCCAGACTGGAGAGGATCAAGGAGGGAGTGTTCAGAAAGGTAGGAGGTGAGACGGCTGCAGACAAGCCTTTCGAGAATTTTTGAGGCAAAAGGGAGAAGAGATATGGGGCGATAGTTCGAGAGAGAAGTGGGATCGAGATTAGGTTTCTTAAGAATGGGGGATACGAGAGCATGTTTGAAGGAGGAGGGGAAGATGCCAGTGGAGAGGGAGAGATTAAATAGGTGAGCGAGGTGGGAGCAGGTGGTGGGGGAAATGGAGCGAAGAAGGTGGGAGGGGATAGGATCCAGGGGACAGGTAGTGGGGGGGGAGGATGAAATGAGAGAGTGGACTTCCTCATCCGTGGTGGGACGGAAGGAGTGGAGGGGAAGGTGGTTGGGGGGGAGGACGGAAGAGTGGGAGGGGTGGAAGGGAGAGTGGAGGAGGAGATTTCGAGTCGGATGGCCTCGATTTTAGAGGAGAAGAAAGAGGCGAAGTCGGAGGCAGTCAGGGAGGAGGGGGGTGGGGGAGGGGGCCAGGAGAGTGCTGAAGGTGGCGAAGAGGCGGCGGGGGTTAGTGGACTGGGAGGAGATGAGGGATTTAAAGAAAGATTGTTTGGCGAGTGAGAGGGCAGAGCTGTAGGATGAAAGAATGAATTTAAAGTGGAAGAAGTCCGCCAGGGAGCGGGATTTTCTCCAGTTACGTTCGGCGGTACGTGAGCATTTTTGGAGGAAGCGGGTAAATTTGGAGTGCCAGGGTTGAGGTTTGGAGCAGCGGGGGTGGACGGAGTGGGCAGGGGCGACTGCATCCAGAGCGGAGGTGAGGGTGTGATTGTAGAGGGAGACCGCCTGGTTGGGGCAGGCCTGGGAGGAAAGGGGTGAAAGGAGGGTATCGAGAGAGGAGGACAGAGAGGCAGGGTCAAGAGCGTCGCGGTTGCGTATGGACAGAGTAGGTTTGGGCAGGGGGAGGGGAGCAGGAGAAGAGGAGAGAGAGAAGGAGAGGAGATGGTGGTCGGAAAGGGGAAAGGGAGAGATGGAGAAGTCAGAGAGACTACATAGGTAGGAGAAGACAAGATCAAGGGAGTGACCAAGGCAGTGGGTAGAGGAGGAGGTCCATTGGGTGAGACCAAGGGAGGAAGAGAGGGTGAGCAGTTTGCTGGAAGCAGGGTCGGTGGGGTTGTCGATGGGGAAGTTAAAGTCACCGAGAATGATCGAGGGGAGGTCGGAGGAGAGGTGGTGAGGAAGCCAGGCAGCAAAGTTGTAGAGGAAGAGGGAGGTGGGGCCGGGGGGGCGGTAGATGACAGTGACGCGGAGGTGGATGGGGTAGAAGAGGCGGATGGAGTGGGCTTCAAAGGAGGAGAAGGAGAGGGAGGGTTCAGGGGGAATGACACGAAACGTACAGGTGGAGGAAAGGAGGAGGTCCACTCCACCGCCTGGGCGGGCCCCAGGCCTGGCGGAGTGGGTGAAGGAGAGGCCACCATAGGAGAGGGCAGCGGGGGAGGCAGTGTCAGAATCGGAGAGCCAGGTTTCAGTGATTGCAAGAAGGTTAAAGGAGTTGGATGGAAAGAGGTCGTGGATAGCAGTCAGCTTGTTGCGGACAGATCTGGCATTCCAGAGGGCACAGGAGAAGGGGGGAGAGGAGAGGGGGGAGATGGGGATGAGGTTAACAAGATGAGCAACGCGCGGGGGAGGGCGGGGAGGGGTGGGAGAGGTAGGGCGGGGGGAGAGTATGGGTATGGGGTGAGAGCGGGGAGGTATAGTAGGGGGAGAGAGAGTAACTACACGCGATCTCAGATACATTTCCTGGACATGACCCTATACAATAAAAACAATGCTATACAAACATCAGTCCATCATAAACCTACAGGCCGCCCAGCATATCTGAGATAAAACAGCTTTTACTCAGGACACATAAAAAAGTCCATCATTTACAGTCAAGTTCTGAGATACATTCGGATTTGTTCAGACAGTGAAGACAGAAAACAACACCTGCTATCACTGAGAATTACATTCCTACAACCGTCCAATAGTTAGAGATGAACAGATCCACAGAGCCACAAGGATCCCAAAGAGTAGCCTCCTCGATTACAAACAGATGGACGTTAACAGAAAGGTGCCCCTAGTGGTCACTTACAATCCCCACATGAACATCTTGGGGAAAATTGCTGCTAATCTTCAAGCTATATTTCATAAAGACAATAGAATGAAGGAAATATTAACAGATTTACCTCTCCTTCCATACAAACAGCCTCCCAACTCTTCTCGTTAGAAGTGCCCTCTTATCACCATCAGAGACTGGCACCTTTCCTTGCAAAAACAAAAAATGCAAAACCTGCACCCATGTCCTACCAACAAACACAGTCCACATACCCAACACACAACAGGACTATAAAATCACTGACATATTCTCAAGTAGATCCTCCAATGTGGTGTACATGATACAGTGTACAAGGTGCAAACTCGCCGATTTCCAGCGACTTGTAGAAATCGGCACTTAATACATTTCCCCCCGGAAATCATTATTTCAGCTTACACTGAGCAAACAGCAACATTATAGAACTTTGGAGCGCTTATAAATATTTTGATCTTTTAAAGGTATGCATTTAAGGCTCTAAGTATAATTCCATAATAGGCATGTTATATTAGTGTCAATACCCATTTATAGTCATTTTAAGTCAATAATTTCTAGGTGTTCCCACTTGTGAATTGTGTTTGCCGAGGGATGCTCTTTTTACAATCACAGCAGAAATTCATTAAATTAGGATGTGTAGTTTTTTCCATGTATAAGCATGCATGTGATGAGTCTCTTATTGTAGAAGAGTCTATATCCTACATGTTATTATTATTATTATCATCTGATTTGGTAACTAAATTAAAAATACAAAGTCAAAGAATTTGATACTTAATAAATGTTACATTGTGTGAGTTAACAATATTGTTAATTCTCAAAGCACTGTTTACCTTCAACTTAGGGTTATCATTCAGTGAATAAAACAAAAACATAATTAAATTGTTTTAAAGTTACTCCTTTGTGTGTGCTCTTTATATAACTTTCTACTTGTAAGACATAATGATATATTTTGAAATTTTTAGATAATAGAAAAGCATTTTCATTACAATAGACCTCCTAGGTATCAATTCAAATATGTTTCAGGCTGTTAGTAGTTTAAAGTCTTTCAATTTAGTAGTAGGCAGGTGTTTTCATCATATTTGACATAATAGCTTAAAGCCATATATAAAGGAAGAAGATAAATGTTGAACACAAAGACTCACTGCTTTGCTCTGCTGTCCAGCTGTCTGTTTCATATTGTTAAAAGCTATTTTCGCTGCATGTCTGATGTAAAAGGGCAGATAGACGCTAAATAAGAAGTATGGATAGCATGCTCATTCCATGCTATGCAATCAATATTTATTTCATGCTGAGGTCAAACCTTAAAAAACAAACCATTTAAAACAACTGACAAAATCAACCCTGAGAATTTACCAAAACAAGACAACAGTGCACAAATATTAATATACTTTTCCCAAAGACTTGAACAAAATTACATAAATAAATAAATATCTATAATTCATTAATGGTTTATATAGCACTTAACTAGTCTTTGAGAGCCTGATTAATCAAGGCACATATCTGCCGATTTGGAGCATATCGTACTAAAATCAATCTGTGCTTGCACATTTGCGATTTTGGCAAGTGCATGGGGCGGGGTAAGGGAGTGCTAAACTCAAGCGCACACAACCAAGTCTGATCAAGCTCTGGGCATCTCAAGTTACTTGTATTTCTACTGTGTCTCTTGCTCCAGGTACAAGGCTAGCCCAAGTCCTGTTCAGTAGTGATGATAATCTCATATGCATACTATAACATGTGTTTTCAATCAGGCACAACTGCAAAAATGGATTTTGTGTTTATTAGACATTAAGAACGCCTAGAAGAACTCCTGTTAAGAACTCCATTGTTTTGGAAAAAATCATTTAATTTTTTTTTTTTCTATGCGTCCTTTGGCAAATTTGTAACCCATACTGGTATTGAACATATCCTGCAATGTCTTGCGTAGTAGAGCACAGCAGATCTACACCCAAATTCAACAGCGCATGTATTTTCAGATCCGTTATTTGTTGAACTCGGGAGTATGCAGAGCCAGTTTATGTACATTTTTGAACAAATGCACATTGTACACAGAATGCTTCCTTCGATGAAACAGGCCCTGAGGATCTACAGTTTCTCTGCAGACATTACAATGACATAACTGGCTACAGATTATATTAACTCCTCCGACTTCAAAACTGGGTACAGATGGAATAACAGAAGACGAAGAATGATAGAAAAATGTGCTTGACACTTGTCAATCACCCCTTCAAAGTTATTGCTATTATCTTTATCAATTCATTTCATAGAAGGAGTACAAATATCATAATATGCTTGAGGCTATTAACAACCATTCCTATATTAATCTAATATTTGAAAGATCAAGCTCAATGTTTGAAAGTTAAATATATACTCTATAATAGTGCATGTTTGCTTATAAATATTCTTTTTAGGGTTAATTGACAAACTGCCTTTATAAAATGAACTAAGAGGGCTTAATTTGGAATTAGGAGGAAATACATCATTGTGCACTTTGGCACAATGATGTTTCACTGTGGGGGCAGATTAAAAGTGTGTGAAGAAAATTAGATCTGGGAGGAGGTCTGTACTTGCGCAACTCTAAATCACAGTGTTAAAATAAGCTATACACTGTTTGTGTGCTACATGCAAAAATAGGCAATAGTTTCTCTGCATGCAAAATAAAGGCTTTGCCACTTCTTTAGATACACTTCTCAGGAGGTATATGCTTTACAGGTATCAGAGGCCTAGTGTAAAGATATATGCTGATGATAATAACACCAGCAGCACTATCTAGTCTTTCTGGCTGATAGTACTTCATTCATTGGTGACTATATTATATCAAGTTATGAACGTCTATTCATATTTCGAATTTCTAATTTCTATTTGGACTACTGCAGGAAAGAAAATAAGAAAACTCTCATTGGATTGCAGGAGTGTTTGCATTTATTAAGCATGCCCTTAAGACTCATTTCTTTATTCAAGTCTATCAGTCCTCCTCCTAACTTTCTTGTCCTGGCTCTCTCCCCCCGTTAGTACCACCCTATTTGTGTCTCACCCTTCCCTTTAGGATGTAAGCTCTCATGAGTAGGGCCCTCTTTCCTTGTGTGCTCCTTCTACTGTTCCTTCACCCTCTGTACCTCTTGGCCTGCTTCGTTAGCCCTGTTTTCCCTGTCTTCTTAAGCTTTGGCCTTCTTCTCGCTGATTTCTATCATCCCTTTCACTATCTGTCCCACATATAATCTGATTTGCTTTACCCTGTCACCTGTGTTTGTATATATTTTTGTATCATGTTGTGTCTTGGTTCTGTTTTCTGTATATGTAACGGCACTGTGGACCCTTTGTGGCGCCTTATAAGTCAAAGATAATAGTAATAATAATAATAATAATAATATTTACATTTTGTATAGAAAATGCTACATTCTCATTAACTAATAAAACTGTCAAGATACTATTCTTTCTTGTTTATAGGAAACTTTATTATACTATACTGTGTACAAATAGTTTAGTGAGACTTTGACATTTAGAACTAACATTGTCATGAAAGATCTGTATTCTATTGTATGGCATAAGTATATAAAATGTGTACACTTATGATATGCTTCATGTATAAATACTGTTGTGCTTTCAGTTAGATGTATTTTAGACACATGGAACTCAAAATACACATGTAAGACTGCAATTTTTTGTTTTTGTGTTTACGTTCAGGACATAAAAATGTGCCAAATTTTAAACCAGGCCCTTGATATCATATATTACAATGTACTTATGACAAAACAGAATCCAATAACATGAAAGACAAATCACAATATAGCGAGCACGTGTCCCCCAAAAGTACCTAAAAATCACTGACAATTCTGTAATTAGCAGGTGATTCCATATGCCACACTGAGAAATACCTTTTGGTTACTTAGCAATATATACGTTACGGTTCCTCTAACAGGGAAAATGACACCTTATATAAAGGCAAAAAACAGGGGGATACAATCCTCAAATGATCTTCCAATTGTATGTCTTCCTCATAGCTGTTTACTTATCAAATAAGTTACTGTGGCATGTCAAAATGGCTGTTTATATCACTTAGTGACATATAATAGTTGATGAAGTTGAAAAAAGACACCAGTCCATCAAGTTCAACCTATTTGGATCTCCTGCAGTCCCTCTCTTATATTTGAAATTGATCCAACCGCAAAACTGTTTCAATTGTGAAAATCCCCACAGACCCAATATTGCAGTCCTATTTTTACCCTATATCCACTACTATCCTTCATTTGATTAACGGTCGTATCTCTGGATACACTTTTCCACTAAAAATTTGTCTAACCCTTTCCTAATCATATCTATTGAATCTGCCATCACAACCTTCCCTGGCAGTGAATTCCATATCTCTTTTAGAGAATGATCACTTACCACTACAAAGCAACCAACTTCTACAACATCAGATTGGTTGGGTATATTAGATATCGGGACCACTGAGAAATATTAACCCAAGTGTTGGATTAAATTATAGAATAGACTAACTCTTTTAGCTAACACCAACTGACCTCAGATTAACAGAGACAGTAGAAGATGGATATACTCAAGACCATGTATATTATGATAAAGTAAATGAAATCACATGAAAAGGCATCTATCCCTTTCTATGGGTTAGAAAAATAGTTAACAGTGTTAGGATCAGCATTGCTAGTGGATATTGGCAGGTGTCTGTAATGCCAAAAGATCAATAAAAGACCACGTTGAGTACCCCCATGTGGTTATAAAAAATAAACAGTATGCCATTTGGGCTGTGTAATGTCCCAGGGACATTTTAAAGGCTAATGGAACACTATCTTGGTTGTTTTTTTGCGTAATGCAGTACATTGGACATGTAGTAAGCAGCAAGGGCATTTGCCTGTCCTAAATAAAATCGATTATGTTAAAAACTGGCCTGTCCCACATAAATTAAAGAGATGCTGAGATTACTGGGCTATGCCAGTTTTTATTGTCGATTTACAGAAAGTTTCTTAATCTTTGAACACTCCACTCTTTACTGAAAGGTGTCAAAAGTGGAACAAGTTCTGTTGGTTTGATTATAAAACAACAAAACAAAGTTAAAGAAATAAAAAAACAATACAGGGCTTGCAAATAATACAGTAATATTTGTAGAAAATTAAATTGGTATATATTAGGTGGTTAAGACAAAAGCTTATAGAAAAGGGATTATTATAAAAAAAATTAATGTCATATTTTAACTTGTTGTAATCAGCAATAAAATTATTTACAGGTACAGATTCAAATATTGATAGTGTTCTGATCATGTTTCTGTTAATTTATTTGATTGTTTATTCACACTGCAGATATTTTTGGTGTAATTTGAGTAATGTTTGTAAGTGTTGTGTCAATTTACTTCTTGTGATAAATATTCTACCTTCTCAACCTCTTAGACTGATTCAAAATGAAAAACATGAATATTTTAAAAAATATCAAGTTCTTTGGTGTTTTGTCATTGTTGGGGTTGGCGTCGCACTTTCATGAAGTTGAGGAGAAACAACCGCCATTGTCACTCACCCAACGAGCATAACACATATTAACACTCAACTCAAAGGAATATAAATGTCTGAGAAAAATGAGAAACAAGATTTGAGTAACGAATAATAAAAAAGCATCCAACTTCAACTGAGAAATTAAGTTCAATACATATATTGTCACCTGTTGGACTGTCCGGGCTACTTCGCGGGGTCCGGTGCAGGCATCTTCATCTTCTGATGGCAGCCACCATCTTGGATTGCGGGAGTGCGCACACACTCTCTTGTTTTTTCTTCCTGCTACCTATTGAAACCCCCTGTTCTAACAATATGGTGCTAGATCTTCATGTTCAGATAGCCTGCTGCTGGTAGATCATTTTGTTTCTGTGTTTCCTTGTGAATGCATTTATCCTGTATCTTTTGCTTCCATGTGATTCCTCATGTCCTGGTGTCCAGCGTCCGGTGCTTCTCAGCTATTCATGGTATCCAGCGTCCTGTGCTTCTCAGCTAATCATGATATCCATCATCCTGTGCTTTTCAGCTAATCCTAGCATCCAGCATCCTGTGCTTCTCAGCTAATCCTAGTATCCAGTATCTGGTGCATCCCTGCTTATTGTATTATTCAATGTCATGCGCTTCTCAGATAATCCTAGTATTCTGTTTCCGATGCCTTTCAGCTAATCCCAATATGCAATATTCTGTATCCGGTACTCCTTTTCAGTTCATGGCTTCATGAACTGTCAGTCTTGCCTGATGCCCATCTGGAGAACTACAAACCTGTATGGTGTTAGCCGTGAAAACCAAACCTCCTTGTTGGTGTGCCTGCCAAAATCTTTGCCATGTTAGACTCTGTGTCTCCGTGGTGGGTGGAGCTAAATGGGGAAGATGGTTAGAATCCTACATTTCCTGTGTGTACTGTGACAGAAATCTGCAGTAAATGAAAACATTTAGGACATTATTTCTTAAGGCATGGAAAACAAAGTTATTGTGCATTTTTTTTGTAACACACATAATTCGGGCATGCATACGTCTGTATTCATCTACTGACTGATCTGAAAAAATGCCTCTTGTTGAATATGTGTGTAGGTACACGCTGCATACACAGCACTTGCAGGATGCGAACAATACATATGTGCAATATAAAGTCCAAGCAGAATGCACAGAAAAAAACATATTAAATTATTGTTACTTCTTAATAATAAAGTCATTAAAGAAAACATTTCAAAAAGAAAAACTTAATTTTTTTAACATGAAATAAATGTATCAGGATGTTATGAATGTATACTGTACATGTAATGATACAACTTAAAAAAAACATACTTTAGAAATGCCCAAAGCTTCATTCAGACACTGCTGCATGTGATCGACTTTGGCGCGTCTTTACTGTAATTTGACTACATCTATGGCACGTATCGGTATTTACGTTCCTTAATGCATCACTCCTTTGAACCTCATTTATGATGTACAAAACAGGTGAGACGCAGTGCAAATCATTTTTGATGGTCTTGGGTGCCTCCATTTGCCCAATTGTCTTCCACCAAAGCACAGGGTGGCATTTGTGGAGGAGCAGAATTTTGCACCAGCTGATTATAAGGAGTTGGGCAGAGTTCCTTACAAAGTAAAGAGTAGGCACACTAGTCCTAGTTTAGCAGAACAGTGCAAAAAGTATATTTTATTTTTAAAGGGGTGGTTCTGAAGTGGAAGGAGTTTGAACTTTTGATGTGATTTTTGTACTATGCACCTCTTTAGAATTTTTGTCTTGTTTGGTGTTCACCCTGATTTGTTCTGGGTGGACTATTAGGGTGCATTGATCCTAAACCAAGGCATTTTGCCCTGCATATAGAGTCCATTTAAAGAAAACTAAATGTCATATTTTCAGTCTTATGTTTGCTTTATTTAAAGGAAAGTATAAACAAATTAATTACAGGGCAATTTGGCATAGAGGTCAGATGATGTTTAAGATAGCTCCTCCCTCCCTGCAAAAACAAGCAAATTTCACATGTGCAGTACAATAAAGAATCATTCACAAGTGAAAAGAAAAAGAGAAAACATAAACAGATTGATAGCAAGGTAACATTATTATCTACTTCTCCAATATTACTGCAACTTGGCAGAACATTTAGTATAGAAAACATCTATTCCAATGAGATTCAAATGGTAAATGGTAAATGCCTTCTTGTTTTGTTTTAAAGAGTATGAACAGTTTCAATAAACAAAATAACAAACAAGAGAGTAGAGTGATGTTCAGGCACTCGTACATGTCCATGAAAAATATGTATTCATTAAATTGCCATAGCACAGAAAAGTAGAAAAACAATGAAAATGTATTAAACATCGAAGCATTCCATGTGCAAATCAACATTAACATATTCAGCACAGCAGTTAAAACCCAGAAAAGTATTGATAATATTGTCATAATAATACTTGCCTTCTTGTCCAGGATGTCCGAGAGACTCCTGAAATTGGTCACCCTTCCGGATCCCGATTCTCTTTCTTGTTAAGTGAGCAGGCACCTTCAGGATGCAATTTGCATCTTTAGGCCACATCTCACTTGAATACCCAGAAAATACACAAGGACTCATGAAATCTGATATTCAATAATTCTTTGGAAAAGCCCAAGTATGTTCTACCATGAGACTCAGCTGAAGGTTACTGGAGGGGTAGTTAATTAATATTTGTAATAACTGTATTTTATATAGAATCAGTATTATTATAACATCATTGGTACAGAAAAAGCTGCTTGCAGCTAACCAACATTGCAAATGCTGTTCCTATCTAATGTACCGCCCTCCACGGAGATCCAGCGCCATTTCACAGACAGACACACAAAGGGTAGCAACGTTCTTGGCAGTCTCCAGCGCAATTGGCTAGCATCATTGCTCAAACACAAAGAGGAGGGGTGGCAATGTTCTTGGCAGTCTACAGTGTCAGTGTCATTGCTCAGCGTCATTGCTAAAACAGAAACAATAGGGGTGGCAGTGTTCTTAAAAGTCTCCAGTGACATTGCTCTGTGCCATTGGTCACACAGAAACAGGGATAGCTGTGTTCTTGTCACTCTCCAGTCTCCAGTCACATTGATCTTGCCACTCTCCAGTCTCAGTGCAAATGCTCAGTGCCATTTGTTACACAGAAAAATGTGTAGCAGTTTTCTTGTCACTCTTCAGTCTCCAGTGACATTGCTCAGTACTATTGCTCAGTGCCAATGCTCACACATAAACATAGGGGTTAGCAGTGTTCCTCTTAGTCTCCAGTGCCATAGCTCAGCGGCATCAATATGGCAACCAGCTACTGTCACCAGTCATGATGATACTAGTCCTTCTACGTCATCTACTAAAGCCTATGCTCAAGGGTTTAGTGGGTTTAAGTCAGGGAAACTGAAATTCAAAAAACAAGCCTTTACATTGGTAAAGAAAAAAACACCTCTCTAATAAAGGGAAAGTTTACTGTAGAAAAACATAAAATTGCCTAGATGCCATTCTACCCAAAATATTAACAAGCATACCAGCTTCAGCTAGCTCTCTCCTCTCAGCTAAATCCCAGCACATGCAATCTACGCTGTCATCATCCTCATTCTCATCATCACCCTCATCAGTGTGTACATCATTCTCACACAATATTAATTCATCCCTGCTGGAATCCACAATTACAGAAGTCTCTGTACTCTGATCTATTTGCCAGTAAAGGCCTTCCTCGTGGAATTTGTAGTTCATTTTATGGCAGAGCTGTCACGATCTTTGGGCAATTCTTTTAGACCTGACCAGAAGTCAAAATGTTGTGGTGACTCATCTGTATCACCATTGGGTCTCTTGGGAAGTTAAGCTTTGCCTGAGAAACTGAAGTAGGGGACGCTGTCATGTCATGTGTCCCTTGATCTGTCAAATTGCTCACCAGGAGCTCATTGCATCTCTTGAAATTTGGGTCAGTTGGAAAGAAAGAGAAGACATAGCTCTTAAACCTAGAATCATGCACAGTTGTCAAAATGTATTGATCAGATTTTAAGATATTGATAACTCTTGTATCCTGGGGAAGTGAATAAACTACTTGATCTACAAGTCTGACATACTTAGCGAAATTACTATGTTTCATCTCCTCCTTCAATTTCTCAGGGTGCTTTTCCAAAAGTCTAGTTAGGAAACAACTTGACTCAAGCTAGCAGTATCTGAACTCAGTTCACAGGTGACAACTTTGGTTTCAGCACCTTGCACAACCCCTAAAGTACATCCCCCCTCCTTTCATAATGTCATGTTTTGTCCAGTAAGTGTGGATGGCTTTTAGCTGTTCCTCCATCGTCAGAAGCATATAATGGGTGGAATTCCACCTTGTTACCACCTCTTGCTTCAGTTGGTGGAAGGTCAAATTGTATTTTTCTTGTAGCTGCTGCAATCTCGTACATGCTGTTGCCGAATGCCTAAAATGTCTGAAATATTTTGGGACACAGATAGCAACTCCTACACGTCCCTGTCATTTTTTTAAAAGCTCTGTTCCACCAACTTGATTGTGTTAGCAAAACAGGGAATGTGATGGAATTCACCCCGCTGTAATTCTTTCACAATATTGATGGCGTTACCATAAATCAAATCACATATCCTGAGGAGAGTCGAAGCGGGAGAAGCAATGTTGCAATGACATCCCTTAGTTTTTCAAAAACGTTGTCAGCAGTATGCCTTTTAGTGAAGTCGGTGATACATAGAGTAGCCTGGCTCTGACAAAGCGTTGTTGGGTACATGCTGCTGCTGTTCCTGCTACTGAAGGTGATTCACCAACCCAGTGGGCTGTCACAGTCATATCATTTTTAGTTTGCCCAGTTCCATTTATCCACATATCTGTGGTTAAGTGTACAGTGGGTAGAATGGCATTTTGTAGCCCAATAATTACATTTTATGGAACCTTCTGGTACAGGTGAGGAATTGCTTTTCTAGTAAAATGGTGTTGTGATGGAATTTGGTAACGGGGACATAGGACCTCAATTAACTGTCTAAAGCCAGCTGCATTAATTGTGGATATTGGATGCAGATCTATTAGTAGCATAGTCACCATGACGTCTGTGATCCACTTTGCAACTGGGTGACAGCTTTCATACTTGCTTCCTCTTGCAAAGGATTGTTTAACAGTCAATTGTTGTAAACTGCTAGTAGTCTTCTTGTTGGTCTGCTTCTGGGTTGAATATACACCCCCAGCAGGGGGGCCTAACGCTCAAGGATTCTTTTGAGGAATGGATAGGGGAGGAATCATCTAGCCTTAGCAACTTGATGAAGGGTGTAAATTGCAGGTGCTGGGATGTAGCTGAGAGAAGGGAGCTGGCTGATGCTGGACTGCTTGTTTGCATTTTTAGCAAAAGTTTCTGATTTTCCGAAGAGTTTTCCATGAACTCGCTTCAAATGATGTAACATTGATAAGGTTCCTAGATGGTTAAGGTACCTTCCTCTACTGACTGTGGCTTTACAAATGCTACAGTTGGCTAGACAACTGTTGTCAAGATTTGGGTAAAAATAATTCCATACATAAGAGGTGGATGTTTTTGGTCTTATGCCCAGGCATGACAATGGCCTTCTTATTATCACTGGGAAGAACTGTTTCCACTGGTGCAGGACTTACACAAACAACATCATCATCATCAACATCCTCATTAGCGCCGTGGTCAGCTACACAAATATCCCCCTCATCCTGTTGCAAATACAAAGTGTAATCCTCAATTTGTGTATCAATATATGGCCGGCGCTAAATCTGATGTCGCAGTGACTACACCCCACCTAGACTCACAATGACCTGCCCTCACAAAGCAGATCAAACGATCCTCCTCACTAAAAGACCAAGAGCCACCTTTACCTCGAAAGAGGCAGTGGCCAGCGGACAATCAGCGATAGCACCGTATGTATCAGACGCTGATTGCAGTGCTTGGGATTTTCAAGTTAATTTTGGGAAATTATAGTAACCAACTTGAGAGCACAACATAACAATGGCCAAACAGTTAACATGCATATTGCTTTCTCGGAGCCTAAAGGTAGTAAAAGCGTTCCGAAAGTGACAATTGTGGTTCTCTGTGGACACTTTGGCCCACCAAAAATGCTAGTTTATGGGCATCAGTTTGGCCCACCGAAAACATTATTTTATAAGCATCACTTTGGTCCACCGAAAACGCTAGTTTATGGGTATACTGGCACAGTGCAGGCACTTGAATAACTCCAAAGACAATTCCATCTTGCACCACTTTTCTTTTCAGCTGCCTCTGTGTGGCGGCAATGTTTCATACATGTGCTATAAACTGATGTGTGCTTTGCAAAACTTATCTTTCCCAAGAGACTCATTGATGAAGCAGGTGAGTCAGTGCAACATTTCAACATCTGGTTTGGTCTAAAAGAATTACCCAAAAATCATTACTCCTCTGCCATAAAATGAATTTCGAATTCCACAAGAAAGGCCTTTATAGGGAAATACATCAAAGTACAGTGACTACTGTAATGGTGAATTCCAGCAGGTATGAATTAATATTGTTTGAGGATGATGTACACACTGATGAGGGTGAGGTTGAGGGTGTGGATGATGACAACAACATCTTGCCACTGTAGAGTTCATTAACAGCACTGTTGTGCTTAAGGCAGCTAAGCTATTGGTAGCTTGTTTTGTGGAGGCTAAAACAAGTCAAGCACTTCAGCCACAAGCACGTGTCGCTGCAGTGCTTGGGTTTTTTGGTTTGTTAGACTGTGCATGTCCTTTTTAAAATCCAGCATAAGGGTGGGTGGGAGGTCCCAAGGACAATTCCATCTTGCACTAACCCTTTCTTTGGACATAGGTATATTGCAGCTGTAGAATGGTAACCTAAGTCCTCAAAAGAGATGTTTTTCATGCACTTCTACAGTATGACTCAATTTCTGATACTTTAAAAATCAAACAGTTTTACATGTTCAAATTGACACCCACTATATCAGACCTAAATACAAGGTTTCCACCCACTGAAGTTCGGTACTCTAATTTTTGTATTTGGCTGCAAATTCGAGGCATCTCTTGGGATATCACACATTCCATGAGGAACAGCTCAGTCTGCCTGGCATCTCCCATCAGGGTGAGGAAATATTTGTCACTGTTATCTTGCTGTACTAACCCATGCACATAACCATAAAAAGAGACACCAATCAGGAGCTGGCTGGCAGAATTTATCCCGAGGGGCAAGCACATAGCACTGCCCATAAGTAGCAGTCCATACTTAAAGGGTAGTTTATTTACTAAACTGTGGGTTTGAAAAAGTGGAAATGTTGCCTATAGCAACCAATCAGATTCTAGTTGTCATTTTTTAGAATGTACTAAACAAATGATAACTAGGGACCTGATTCATTAAGGATCTTAAACTGAGAAACCTTTTATTTCAGTCTCCTGGACAAAACCATGTTACAATGTAAGGGGTGCAAATTAGCGTTCTGTTTTGCACATAAATTAAATACTGACTGTTTTTTCATGTAACACACAAATATCAACTTTAAATTTCAGTGTACAAATAAGCTATCAAGTATTTGTGAACAACACCTAAATACCCAGGCATTAAATAATTAATAATCATATCTAATAAAATAGACCTCATTTTCCCCAAACAGCCCCACATTCAATAGCTTCCAAACCACTCCAACATTAAAGTAAAGGTCCAATCACTTAAATTCATAGGCCCCAGTATTAAATTAAATTGCCCCACCATCACCCCACAAATAAAACAGCATAATAATTACCCCTCACCTGCACTCCATGGTTAAATTAAGATCCCCTCCCTCACACACACACTACATTCATTTACTGGCCCCCTCACACACACATATTCATTTAGTATACTGGTCCCCTCTCACACACTACATTCATTTACCGCACCCCCCCCCCACACACACACACACACTACATTCATTTAGTGGCCCACACACACTCACTACATTCATTTAGTGTCCCCCTCGCACACACTACATTCATTTAGTATAGTGAGACACACACATTAGTTTAGTATACTGCCCCCCCCACACACACATTACATTGATTTAGTGGCCCCCACACACACACTACATTCATTTAGTGGTCCCCACACACACACTACATTCATTTACTGACACACACACACACACACGCACATTTAGTATACTTGCTCCCTCACACACACACTACATTCATTTACTGACACACACACGCACATTTAGCACACTGACACACACATTTATTTAATATACTGGCTCCCTCACACACACTACATTAATTTAGTGGCTGACACACACACACACTATACTACTTACCTAGCTCCACCCGCCCGTGCGCTGTTTAGTCTCTTCACACATGGGAATGCAGCTGTCACGTGGTGCACGTCCCATGTGACAGCAATAGAGAGTATATCACATAGTAGAAGGGAGGGAAGAGGGACGGATCATTAAGATCCGCTGCCAATCAGAGAAGGTGAGTGGTCCTGGGGGAGGGGTCAGCAACCAAGTACAGACTAGGGACCGGCCCAAAATCATCTTTTTTGTCTGCTCCCTGCCCCCCAGTCCCAGCCCAGCCCACCCTGACACCAATGATCAGTAATAGGTGTATGAAATTATAAAAGGAGAACATGATTGGTGGTATGCCTCCACCTTTTTTTTCAACATGCAGAAATAATTCTATGTATGTTTAAAATATTAGGGCTACATTTTCTGTACTTCAATTTTCACCTGCTTATTAAAAATAAAAATTACAACTTTCATATTCTCCATATAATGTTGCATTACAATTAATTAGTTTTTTTTAAAATTAACTGTATTTTGTAGCATTAAATCCTAACTCCTCATAGAAATGTGAATGTGCTAATTACATAAATTATGTCTTACAGTTAGTGCAAATAACAATATTTTATTTGCTAGAACAACAAGACAAAGTAAAAAAGAATTGTGACACCCAATTGCAGATATATTATTGATAACAATTTAAGCATCCTACTTTCCTTGAAATGAAAACCATGATTATGTTAAACAGAACTGTGTAATCTCAGTTGCTGTGTATAGTGGTGATAAATGTAGACCTGATAAGAAGCTGAATTGATGTGATTTAGATGCCTTGTGTTAACTGAAATTCTGCCCACAGGCTTCACTATAACATTTTGGTAGCTTACAGCCTTACACATAAAGAAAAGGTGACCTTGAAACTTAGCTAAATTAAGTTAGGAAACAAGATCAGCAACACATAAATATTTAGATATAAAAAGAACACTTTAAAAAAGTATTAACTATTACTCAATGCCCACATTTTAACTATTACCCATTAAAATAGCTTGCCTAATTAATATGTATTCCACTTATTTTGTATAGAAGCCTTTCAACATATAGATATAATATACACTCAAGATTATGTTATTGGGACTTTTAAAACATTTTCTTTGTAAGAGATTCCAAAGGCTAGATTTACTAAGCTGCGAGTTTGAAAAAGTGGGGATGTTGCCTATAGCAACCAATCAGATTCTAGCTGTCATTTATTTAGTGCACTCTACAAAATGACAGCTAGAATCTGATTGGTTGATATAGGCAACATCCCCACTTTTTCAAACCCGCAGCTTAGTAAATCTAGACCTAAGCCTCATTTGTGAACTTGCAAAAATTTAAAAGCAAGGCGCACATGCATTTTTGGGTTGCCATATGTCTACTTTTGTACAAATACAAGCTATATTTCAGGCAAGAGCATTTATTTGTGGTAATATCTCAGGGGGTAAAAATGTTTGCACCAATTAATAGGAGGAGGGGCCGAGCAACAGTTAGATACACAAGTGCACCCACATGGAAAAAGAGCATCCTATTAGGAACATTTTAAAGGAAAAAAATGCAGGTGGCCCAGTGATCCAGCCCAAGGTAGCCCAATATGGGACCGGCCATATGCCTGGCGGATGCCCCCCTGCCCCCCCAGCCCAGCCCAGCCTGCCACTAGACAAAATTATTTCAATGAGATAAAATGGTGGAGAAGGCACATTATAGATGCTGTCTCTGTTTTGCATCACAGTGCATAGTTTTTTTTCCCACTTACAAAAGGGCTTGACTTTTTCATATGCCCTGAGGTTTCAGAGATTTGGCCTCATCCTTTACTTTCAAAGGGACACATTTTGTATATATAGTTGCACTTTTAAGAAAAAGGTCATTATTAGGTGCGCTTCTGCCAATGTACTTATTTTATTATTATTACAATTTATTTATATATCACCACTAAACCTTTCAAACACACAAAAGTGACACATGTAATAAAAACAGTTATTTAATTATATGATTCGGCAAATATTTGCCTTGTGCCCCACTTGGTGGAAAAATGTCATATTTTTATGAACAGAATCTGGCCCTAAGTGTTCCTAATAGTACTTCAACCACATCATACAACAGAATGATTTGACCATCATTAACCCAACACTATTAACTCCATGAAATGAAAATTTACAAATACAGGGCCTCATGTAGAGTTAAACGCAAGTAGCCAGGGATACATCTCAGTTTGCTGTCAGACTGAATGGTAGCTCCCCCTTGCACCTCTCTGTGCTTAGAGAGGCGGAACAGGCCTAGCAATGTAAACATGTGTTCATGCTCTTTACATTGTATGCTGCGTGGGAAGTAGCCACAGATAGGTTTCTAGTGGACGTATCTGTTGTGGCTGCTTACTTCTGGTGCAAGATCTGTACTGATGATGATGACCATAAGCACAGACCTTGTTGTAGTAAAAAATAAGAAAATAAATAAATACATTTTTTTTTTTAAAACAGGGTTTTCTCCCCCCAAACAGCTTAACCTACCATAGTGCTAGCCTAGCTAGGCTGATGCTAGAAAAATTGTGGGATGGGGGAAGGCAAAAAGTATTAGTTCTCCCCAAATTTACTATTACCCCCTTAACAGCACCAATAACAGCCTTGCGGTTGGCAGTGACATCATCAAGTAGCGCCTGCTTCTTCATTCATCGCGATTGCTTCCAGTTGCTTGGCACATCAGTCGTCCTGGAGCCTCGCCGGGAAGGAGCCCTTCGGTGTGATGATGTCGTGGAAAGTGTTGTTGGGGTAGTCAGCATCAATATACTGACTACAACCACTCCAGCCCACTGTACTTACCTTTGCATTGCTTTGCTGGTGATGCTGGGAGCTGACATCCATCAGAGTGTGCAGGTAAGCTCATAGTCTCAAGAAATTCTCATATCTCTCACAATCTAGAGCTCCTAGGACAGTGTGTGATGTCATCTCTGTGATGTCTGAAATTAAATGTATGGCAAAAAACATGGAAACTATTCACATTTCTAGAAGTAAGTTTAACATTGAGAGAAAAATATTTAATGACATCCTTATCACTTTTCCGTCAGACATATGCACCATCCATAGAGATTGATGAAACATCTGTTATAATTACACTGTCCTTTCCCTTTTGCATAGAATAGCACTTACATTTGAGAGGAATTTTAATCACTGTAACGGGAGGAGATATACAAATTGCATATGGATACACAGGTCACTACTAAATAAGTAAATGCTTTCCTTTAGTTATTACACATTTTTTAAACAAATAATGTGATGATATGATAGGTAAGCACATGCTAAAGAAGGTTTTAATATGAAATGTATGACTTATAACTCCATTTTATCTCTTGGTCCATTTTTATACCTGTCCCCCAACTAAATTGATCCAAGTACTGCTAAGATTTTACAATCAGAATAAAAACTGTTTACAATGAAATTTGTAGAGAATTATGTTATTTAATTTGTGGTAATTCCCGAACTGAATTTTAATGAGCTGACAGATGGTACAAACTCAACAAAATCCTTTTATAAATTAAGTGTATGTATAAAAACTCTGGATGCAAACCTTAATTAAATTGCAATCATGTACTATAGCTTGGGGATATTTGTTTTGCTTACAGGGCTAGATTCTTTTCAATTTTATTTTATATGCAACCATTTATTTCAATGTGATTATGTATGAGTGTGCTTTAGCCATACCTAATAAAACGTATCTTATTATATTTAATTTAAAATTGTGCTTAATAGTTATCCTAATAATTATTATTATCCACCACCTATTGGAGATTGTTTTAGAAAGCACAAAGTGGCAGCTCTGCTGCACAAATGCAACTTTGATTTGCACAAGTGCAACATTTCAGGTGACACTGGGTGAAGCAAGGCATTTCTAGCAAAGGGGGTTAGTGCAAAAGTGAGCCTCAATTTGTAGGGCAGGACAGATATGAAATTTAATTTTACAGAGTGGCATTATTGTAACCCTATCTCTTCTTGCTGTACGAACACCTCAAAACTTTTATTTTATAAGAGTTTCTCGGGAAGACAAAAGCACTGGCTCCATTTCTGATGGGACAAACATTCCCCCATTGTACTATTGTAGAATGGATCAAGAAAGATTTTGGTTAAATAACTGTCTCTCTTTTTATTATATCTACATGCTTTGTCAGTTTGAATAGATATAAGTAAAACACTAGGCTGCACCTACTTCAATCTCGAGTCTAACCGCAAGAGTGTCTCCACCATTAACTGTCTCTCTTCATTCCAACTGTGGTACACCACTAGTAGCTGCACAGAAATGTCAGTTACCAATGACTGCTTTATTTTGGCAGCTTATAATTAGAGATGCTCAGGCTCTGTACTTTCGCGTGCCCTCGGAATTAAAAACGAGGCAAAGTGTCATTGTTACGTCATTGGATCTCACGAGCTTTGGATTCTATAAGTACCACCTTCCACGACGATCCTGCGCCATTTCACAGAGGGACACAGAAGGGGTAGCATAGTTCTTGGCAGTCTCTAGTGCAGTTGGGCAGCGTCATAAGTAGAAAAGAAAGAGGAGGGGTAGCAGTGTTCTTCAAAGTCTCCAGTGACATTCAGGAGAGCTCCATTGCTCCATTGCTAATTGTCATTGTTGAAATAGAAATAATAGGTCTGGCAGGCTTTCTCTTCTAAATCTGCAGTCACATTACACTGTGTTATATAGATAACATACAAAGAGGAGAGCTTCATTGCTAATTGTCATTGCTGAAATACAAATAATAGGTCCGTCAGACTTGGTCTTCTAAATCTGCAGTCTTTGTTTGAAAGTGTATGAAAATAATATTGTGACCTGTGAGGTGGTCAAAATTTACTGCAAATGACTTGAAATTAGTGTTATTGAGGTTAATAATAATGTAAGGGGAAAAAAAGCAAAAATATGTGATTATAAGATGGGGATTTTAGAAAAAAATCAAGATCCATAACCCAAACACGCAAGGGCGCATTTGCCAAAGTCAAAAGCAAAACATGAATTTAATCCAGATGTAAAACCAAAACCAGAACACGGGGGTCAGTGAACATCTCTACTTATAATACTTCTGCTGCCTTATGGTAGCAACACTTCACCAGCTGCAAATACAATTGTTATTCAGCTACCTTATGTATTGAGTGTTCCCCACACATCTTTGATTGTAACCTCATAAGGGCAGAGACATCTTTTGCTTCTGTTTCATGTCATTGTTTGTATCATGATCCTATCAATATACATCTCTGCATAGTAATAATAATAACACTACTACTACTACTACTACTACTACTACTACTACTACTACTAATACTACTACTACTACTACTACTACTACTACTACTACTACTACTACTTCTACTACTACTGCTACTACTACTACTACTACTACTAATAATAATAATAATAATAATAATAATAATAATAATAATAAGAAGAATATATGTCCCATGGCTGGTAAATCTTCATCATCTATAAAATAATTTTCTTCCTCGGTTCTGTCCTCATGAATTATCAATTCTTGACTTATAATAAATATATGACCACAGTTTCCTCACTAGTATTGCTTGAAAACACATGTAAGTATAACAATAGCAATCAATGTATTGCCTGGTATTTTTACATACCTATATTGGTAATTACAAGTAAATAAACAATGTGTTTTTTACAGAACTAAATAAAATAGGGATGTTAAAATATTGATAATTTGTAGAATGGGGAAAAAAATCATATCCAATTCCTTTATATTCCAATAGATTGAGTCAATATAAGTGAAACTAAGGAGGGTGAACAATTAAAAAATAATAGGCAAATTAGCAAATACTGCTGAATTATACAGTATATACCTGACACAGTGTGCACAGCAGTTAAGAATAGTCAGTAGTCAGGCACAGCTTTCAACAGGGATCACAAATTGCTTCACCAGATGTTTACCTTAGAACAATCCATAAAAATGAGTTTCCTTTATAATTTTATAGAAATGTGACATTTGTTGATGCTAATTTACAAGACTTCCATACTTCCCATGTACTGTGATTGCCCTGATTGTCTGGTGGGTATAAATTATTTGGACCAATTCACTTATATTTTGTGAAATGTTATTGGTCGATTAGTTTCCTCATCCCCTTTCATTACATGAGCTTAAATTTTAGTAACCCTTTCTTATTCTAGTAACTATTTTGCATTCTACCATACAGTAGAGATGCTGACTACGCTCACACAAACCTTATTTGTTGCCACCAGTTAATGCTGGCTGTAGTGCTGAGTCTAATGAATTCACCAGGAACTCCGTAAAGCAATTTTGAGTTTTGCAACAGGATACCAACATCTTGTGACCCCCAGATTTGCAATAGTGAGCAGCAGCTGGTTGGAAATAAGGAACTAATATATTCACAAATAGTCTAGCGTTAGGGGCTGACAGCTGAATAACAGTAATAGGGAAGCAATAGGCCAGGAGATGAACCGTCACAAGCCAGCAAGCAATGTGAGTATAATAAACCTTTCTTGATAATAGGTATTCAAACTAGCAAGTAGACAGAAAAATGAATCTGGCTTTGAATAATAAGAAAACAATTGGTTGAATCAGCACTGTAAAGAAAAGGAGAAACAGGGCACATAATATGCAACCAAATATTACAATCAAAGACAGTAAGTAAATATGTAGATATATAAGGCAGTGGATTATAAAAATAACAAGAACAATGATTAGGGGAACATGTGTATGTAAGATATCCAGACATGGGCAGAAAAGTGCATTACAGGTTTCTATAGAACATTTAGGCAAAAGTAATGCAATCCCGCTCCAGTCTCCAAAAAAAGCTTTACATGTGCGCCGGAACTGAGCATGCCCAGAAGAGTCCCCTGCTTTGATCAATATATAAAGGTGCTGCCTTCACTAAGAGTAGGCCAAAAGGAAATAGTGAAAAGAGTGAACATGTCTGTCACGAACACCCAGCTTGTCTCAGATACAGAAATCTGAGCAGCTGGCCGTGACTCGCATCACCTTAGTCACTTACCAATGAATACAATTCTGCCACCACAAAGGATTTACTATGGCATCATTGCATTCACCAAAAACATTTATTAATGTTTCACAGTTAAATCAATTACACATGTAGCATGAGCCTCACTTGGCTTTGCAAGCCCACAAAGAGTCACAGAGAATATGCTAGATTAAATTTATTTAATCCGAAAAAAAAATTCCAAGGCTTTATTTCAAAACAGTTAATTACAAGACATACAAGATTAGTTTCAGAAATAAAATAGGAAATAAAACCAGAGTCATCATTTACTAGACTTGTCATGTGAGGATTACACTTCATGAAAATGCACACATTATTGTCTAAAGCAGAAGATTTTAAACCTTTCTCCCATGGCCCTTCACCCCCACCTTTGGACATTACATTTTCCCACTGTCAGACCAGATTGATTCTCAGAATGACACAGGGCTTTTGGGAATAAGCGAAACAGTGAGGTCCACATCCTCTGTATACAAAATTTCTTAGAGATTTTATCTGTAACTGGGCCTGGCTACTTTCAAAAGACTATTGACACTTGCCTTAGTCAGACTTATGTCACTTGTAAAAATACACTTTGGAAAGGTTACATAAAATATACACATTGCTATATATGACAATTCAAGGGAAAAATAATAATCAGTGATTAGACATAATACATAATCTTCACAATGTCATTTGAAAGTTCTGCTTCCTATCACATTTAGACCAGTCTCTTCATTCATTTCAGATTTTACTGTTCTGGACAAATATGTCTTAAATAATTTGGAGGTCATCAGTAATGTTTTATTGCATCACTCACTTTTGTACAATTGATTTTATATTTTTTTAGTATTATGATACAATTTTACTAAAAATGTTTTTTCCTATTTAAAATGGAAAAAGTGCAAGAGGTTCCTGATCTAAAAAAATGTAGCAGCGTTCAGCTACAACATATCTGAGAAAAGCAGAAAAAAAGACAATGAGGGCCCCTTCTAGCATAGGAATGTCCATGTAATTGCACACTTTCCTAGACTTGTAGCATATTTAAATATTGCATCATTCAATCATGGTCAGAACATTGTATCGCCAGGCCCTATAGTAACATTTGGGGAGGGTGTGGTGCACTCAGAAGAGACCTCTGCTCTGCTTTTATTGCCAAGCACCTTCCCATTTGGTCCCTTTAGTGGATGCATTCCCTACAGTGGCAGTAGTATACCATTTCACCCAACACAACATTTTTATACCTGGTGGCCACAATAGAAGAACACATGAGAACACTATGATACTCCAATTTGATACTGTCAGAAGCAGGAGCTGGTACAAAAAAATTTTGTACCAGTTTCTTGTGTATATGGGTGTATTGTCGGCAAAAGAGGCGTATAACATCACAAAGTACTGTGGGTATTCATGTGTACAACCCTTCTAATAAACTTTATTATCACCACAGACAAAGGGAAGATAACCTGTATACAGTACATTCTAGTACTTTTATGTGATATACTGTACAGTATGAATGAAAGAGCATCATGTTTCTGCATTTACTCAACCTGTTGTGCTGTAACATTCTTTAGTGCACAAATGTGCAATTAAATTAAAAATGTTAATTTAATTGAGCTGAACACTCATACTGAACTTACGATCTTGTACACAAAGGCCACTAATAGGCCATGTTTTCTGTGTTTTATATAAATAAATGTTGTCTTAATGATTTAAACAACAAAATTAATTACCTGGAAATTACAGAAAACTCTGACATGTTATTTGACCTTGATGACCGACCAATGTTTATTTGGCACAGAGTAAACAAATATCAATATTTAATCAGTTTTGAATTAGTAACACAATGCAGCATGGCAATATTATACATTATTGCTCCTTCTATTGTAATTGTATACAGTATGTGTTCCACCTTGTAACATTTTAAGCAGTTTAAAAAATGGCAAATTACTGAAGTGATATTTGTAGGTCATTTGCCTTGGATGTCACATAGATGGGCAGGGCTATAATTTCTACATGCATAATACTTTGCCTGGAACAAGTCTACGAGTGGCTATGATCAGAACATATATGCCAATGTGTCAACTAAACAGCAGTTTGGAAATAAAAGAGCAAAAAGCTTATGTCATGCACCCTCTCTGCTTCTCTTCTCCTGGGCAGGGACGGATGCCTGTGCCTGACTCTCTTGCTTCTGGTTGTCGAACAACCAGGCGCATCCCTTTCGGCCAGAGTTATGGCCACACCACGCACACACAAATGGGATGCTGTTTCTAAACTCGGCATCGACATGTGACATCACAGCCATCGTTAATTAGTCCTCCTTGCATCCCATTAGGGTGCCAGAGTATTAGTTCATACCTTGATCCAGCATCTCTGTTCATGTGTTCCAATGCTCCTTTTGGCAGCTACTATCTCGCTTATTGACCCGGCTTTCCCTGACTACTCTCTTGAACACTGATCTGGCTCTTAAGGATATTTGGCTATTGACCTGTCTTTCCTTAACTACTCTCTTGAACGCTGATTTGGCTCCTGTAGATATCTAGAATTTGACCTCTGCTAACCTGACCTCTTTTCTGGATTTCCCTTTGGTACGTCATACCCACCTGGCTTGATCTCAGACTGTCAACTATCCACACGCACCTCCTACTACTTAGCTTGGAGCTGCCCTGGAGAACCGTGACCTGCGTGTCCCTTACAGCTAAATCTGAACCTCTATTATATATCATCATCATCATAATTTATTTATATGGATAGCACAACCCTGCTAGATGGATGCCAACAGAGTACTATAATTCTGTCAAAAAAGCAAAACATAACAAAAGAAAAGAAAAAGAGTGACCATTGTTGCACTTCCATCATCTATTAGATTTAAAAAAAATCCCAATGTTACGCAAACTTGTGGTTACATATTACTAATTGGAAAATAAGCAAATGAAACTCACTTATCATGTATTTTCTTTAAAATACTCAGCTTGTCTTTCCATAACTTCCCTAGCTGCCTCAGAAAGATGGCATAATCATATTCAATTGAATAGAATATCAGTGTTGCCTTGAAGTATTTTAAGAAATAAGTTGCGGAATAAGTTGAGGCATAAATTGCTTGTTTCCTACTCCATGGCAGTCCTTACTGATGGCATATACCCAAGCAATACCCCGGAGTGTATTAAAAGTTCTCAACAATAAGGATCCTGCATATAAAACTGTTTTGTTGTACAACAGCTAGGAGGATCATCCTTTCAAATTGTGTGTTTGCTGCTGCCTTCATATCCAGGAGATAGTGGCTGGAAAAAGTGTCTAGAGAAGTCCTGTCTGCAGCTTTGCATAAGCCAGCCTGAACTTTATGTACCCACAATGGCACCACTACCCTTTTTCCGTTCACTCTTTTTATAGGCATGGATTATTACTTGCCAGATCCATTTTGCCAGCGTGTCTGTGGATTGTTTTTGTTCTTGGTGTGTGTTATGAGCCGCCACGGCTCGCTTCCTGGGTCTGCTAGCGTCCCGGCCGTCACCCTGATGACCGGGACGTCATTTCCAGTTCCTGGTCCGACGCTTATACTTTAGCACTGCGTCCCGACGGTACTAGTGGCCGGGCGCATGCGCGCAATTTAACACAGCCTGTGGGCTGATTAATGTAATTTATAATGGGGCTGTGTGAGACTCAGAGCTAGGCTGTGATTGGTAGCTTGTGGTATTTAGGGCAGTGAGGTCTGCAGCCTCACTGCCGGTTATAGCGTTCTGTCCTCAGTCCTGCTGCCTGCTTGTGCTATCCATTTTGGTTCCTGCTACCTTGGATTTGACTACCCGTGTTTTGACCCCTGCTTGTTATTGGACCTGTGACCCTTCTCTTCTGACCTTGACCTTTTGCCTGGAATTCGGATTTTGCTTCTCTGCCTGTGAGTTTGACCCTTAGCTTGCCCTTGGATATTGCATCTGTGCCTGTGACCTTTTGACCTAGGATTCTTCTTATAGTACAGTCCACCAATCACTCCGCTTCTGGGAACTCCTTTAAGTCAGTATACGTTACTCGACCTTCGGTCGGCCCGCAGCCCAGTCTGTCCCCACCACTGGGGGCTCCAGCGAACACCTGGCCTTCAGAGTAGTTCCCGAGTTTCACTGTACTGACTTGGGAGTTCCTAACAGTGTGGATCTTCCAGAATAGATGATCTGTCTTTTTTATATTCCTCTGTCCTTAAAATATACAAAGAGATTGCTCTTACTGAGTCAATTGTGTGTAATCTTCTTTCCCTTTCATCTGCTGGTTCAGGAATGAAAGCTGGGAACACAATTTCTTAATTTATATGAAAAATGTACTCTATTTTAGGTGAAAGTCAGTTGGTTCTTATTATTACCTTATCGCTGTATTTGTTAAGCAATGGTTCTTTATACCACAATGCTTGATACTCTTTTAGCGTACGTGATTGTCACATAAAACAAGATACTGAGTAAAGCCATTTCAGAGGTTCAAAGGGTTCTGATACTAGAGACTAAGGGCTAGATTTACTAAGAATCAAGTTTAGTGTCGGTTTGAAACAGACACCCATCGCCTGCAGTTTAGTGGTCCAAAGCGCCGCATTAACTATAGGGCGGCTTGAGGTTTCAATTTAAAATGACTGGCGATGTGTGGCTGATTAAAAAGGCTAAACCACCGGCTGTTTGGATCAAACCGCCATCAAAACCGCCTTCCAAAAGACAGCACAGGATAGTTTTAATACCTGCCTCAGAATGGCTTGATAGCTTAAACATGCTGTTTGAACTATTTTGCCATTCAGAACATAAGAGAAGCACCATCATCATCATCATTTATTAATATAGTGCCAACATATTCCATAGCGCTTTACAATTAGGGACAAACACAGTAAACTAATAAACTGGGGAAAACAGACAAAGAGGTGAGAAGGCCCTGCTCACATGCTTACAATCTATGGGACAATGGAAGTTTGATACATGAGGTTAAGTCTACATTTTGCATTTTGGTCCAGCCAGACTGCACTGACATTTAAATTAGGTTGACAATCATTATTTATTGATTAAGGGGCATAATGAATTAAATAATAACTATAGGTATGTGAATACTAAAATCTATGATCTCTGAGTACTACTAACACCTCAGTAAATGTCTTTGAGGCTGTAGATAAGCCAAATGGTAGACATTTAAGCTGGAGTTTGTGTCACAAGCAGAAGATACTGATAAAACAATGATGTTGTTGTCCTATAGGGATGTGCACTTATGCATCTTGTTGATCTGTAGAAGTAAGAAAACCTGTTTTCCTGGTGGCATTTAGAAGTGAATGGACTGACTATGTGGAAATGCTGTTTTTCTACAAAGTGATTGAGTCTTCTAAAGTCTAGCACAAGCGTAGAATCAATAAACAAGCCAAGGGTCATGCACAGAAATCCAATCCAAGATTCAGCAGAACGGGCATGAGCTGGTCAGCTGTCAGAAACAGAAACACTATAACTGGCAGGGAGGCTAAGCCCTCACCACATTATAT
Source organism: Mixophyes fleayi (assembly GCF_038048845.1). Taxonomy (NCBI): domain Eukaryota; kingdom Metazoa; phylum Chordata; class Amphibia; order Anura; family Limnodynastidae; genus Mixophyes; species Mixophyes fleayi. Next base: position 107,245,094 of record NC_134403.1, read on the forward strand.
ACAGGAATGGACCAATGACAGCCTAGGAGCGAGCACTGATATTTACCTCCAGCAGCCGCCTAATTAATGAAACAAGCACTTAAGGGCTAATGAAAATAATTAACTAAACCTGAGCATGTGCCCAGCACAGGCTAAGACTGAGACACAGCACTACTACTAAGCTGGCGTGCCGGGAGACGGTTGGGACGCGTCTGGTAAGTGAGTCACGGCGCAACTCGCAGCACTCCATTATTGTTTACAGGGTGTCAGGTAATGCATTTACCTTTGTTGGGGATATTGGGGTTCATTATTTGATGAACACATTCTTCTTGGGTACTGTACCAAACTCTATTATGTACCCTTTGTACCCTTTCTCTTTCAATATCCCAAACCCATTGATCTTGTGCAAACTGTATTGAATGATCAAAATATCTTGTGATCCTGCGTCCCAGCAAGATCACTGAAGGCTGCATTGTCCAGGAGTCATTGTGCTTTTGGGGGCAGCTTTCGTCTTTACCTATGAAGTAAGGAAAAGGCTGTTTGCTTGTGATCCTTTCATATTCTCCCAATAAATAGTCTCACAGGAAACAGGACACTGGAATGCTGGAGATTGGTGAACCAATACTCTGACAATGTACAAGTGAGGTCCTTAAATAGGAAAAGGTAAGCCCTGATAGTAGGAGAGGGATTTTGGCAGTCAGAACGCAGCTGACCGCTGACAGAGCCACGGCAGAAGTGTCCCGTTGCCCAGAAACGGAACGTGGCTGAAATGCGCATGCGTACGCTGCTGCGGTCCAAAATTCAGAAGAGCGTCCCATTGCTAGGCAACGGGATGCCAGCAGGAATTCTGACAGGCGACCGTTCCCCGGCACCTAGGAGAGGCGCGGGGACAGCGCCTGAAATAGGCATTGGTACATGCATTTTTTTTGTGGGCATGTGCAGAGTGATATCACACAATTTAAGCTATGCAATCAAGTAACTCTTCATCATGCCCTATATCTAATATGAACCATTGTGGTCGCAGTATACTACCAGTAAGAAAGATCCATATATTTTATCTGTGGAATTTCCTAAGAAGAGGTGAGATACTCAGTATCTTCAAGATTATCTACAGCACACACACAATTTGTATAATTATACAACCCTTACATAAAAGTACAATGATCAATTACCAAACTTAAAGCACAAAGGACTTTTGCAACAGCCTACGGTTTCATTGGTGGTATGGGGAGGAGACTGAGCATATGCACGTAGTCAGTTTACAATAAATGCCAAACTCAAGTTATGTGTATTTCTGTTGTATCATTTGCACCAGCTACAGGTCTGGTGTAAGTGCCAATTACTAGTGATGACTGTCGTGTTTGCAAGCTAGAACATGTGTTTGCAGTCAGGAGCAACTGTAAAAATACATTTTCTGCACATTAGACATTCAGAACATTCTAATAAATATATTTTAGGGAGAAAAAAAAAATAATAACCTTTTTTTTTTCAATGTTTTGTCATTAGTGAATATATTATAAACAGACGACATGAATTGATTCATTTTTTCTCTGCATTCTTTGCAAATTTATATTCTGCATATGTATTGGATGAATCCTGCAATGTATTCTCTATTAAAGAAGAACGCACCTAGGGGTATATTTACTAAACTGCAGGATTGAAAAAGTGGAGATGTTGCCTATAGCAACCAATCAAATTTCAGCTGTAATTTTGTAGAATGCACTAAATAAATGAAAGCTAGAATCTGATCAGTTACTAAAGGCAACATCTTCACTTTTTCAAACCCGCAGTCTAGTAAATATACCCCCTAGTCTCATATTCAACAGTTGTGCTGTGGAGGGGGTGGGGTAGCATTGTTTCTGTTCATATACCCTTGTTTATTAGTTTATTTTTTTATTTACATTTATTAGTAGTGAATTAGTTTTACACATCACATGTAATTTGTGTTCACCTGCTCTGTTTGCCTTTTTGTAGGCTCATTCTTTTTGTGTTTTATATCTTTTTTTAACACATTGTTTTTGTATGCCTCTTCTGCCTTTTTGCCCCAATCATGTCTGACCTCCATCCATAATTGTTTAATTTCATTGAAAGACTAACACAGAAGCAACCCCTTAAATCCTATTGCACTGATCCTGGAAAATCAATATAAATTGTTAATAATCAAACTAATAAATTTAAAAAAAATAATTATTCATGATAAATATGATGTAGAATAAAAGCGTAAATATGGGTGAAAACCATGTCATTTAGAGCTTACAAAGCAAATGAACCAAATGTTATTTTGCATTTTACAGTATTTATTGAGCAATGTTTCTCTGCTTTGTACCACAATCAGGTTTTGCTGACTATGAACCGTTATGCAAACTCTTCCTAAGGAATATAGCAGGTATGCCTGGAGCAATGAAGTTTCTTTGACATTGTAAATGTTCTGTTCTTATTGACTTTTTCATTGACTAATAATGATAACTTGGTACTTGTTAGTTATACATCAACAGGATTTATTACACCAGTCTTTTGTTTGAGACGTTAAAAAAACAGGAAGGATTCAAAGGTAAGGGAAATTAATATATTGCAAATTAGCCAAGCTTCACTAAAAAATCAAACAATGGTAAAACCCTGCATTTCTTTCTGTAACTTCAATGTTCATTAATTTACAGTACCTCAAGTGTTACTGTCTTTGCTATACTCCTCTAGAGCTAAGAACTCACAGAATTAACTAATATTGAAATATTAAGACCATTGACATATTTGGTTAGATCTAAACCAGAGATCACTCTAAAAATATTCCATTCATATCACTTATCATTTGTAGCAATAACACAGTCTCTGAGGGCATCTTTTTTATCCTTGTTTTATTAAATGTCAAAAAGGGTAATGATAAAGGCTGGTGTTGAAGTTCATGTAGTGAAGCTAAGCTAACACATCTTACCTTCAAAAAACATCTTCAAAAGTATTTTGTTAAATGATTTACAGTCTCATGCAATTTTAAACTAGGGAGTGCACTAATGGGTTTTTCTGATGAATCCCAGAGGAGCTATTCTGTGTGAGAAAAAAGAGTACAGAGAAGCACTTAACCAGTAGCTGTGAGTTGAGAGATGTATAAAACTTATAAGACACACTGAAATCTTCAAAATTCTTGTATTCATCCATTTCCACATAGTAAGCTCTGTTAACAAAGTGTGTTTCTCATTAAACAGAGAATGTATCATGCAGTTTTGTGAAAATCAACATATATAGGTTAAATAAAAATCTGATTGGAAAGTACAGTTACTAATGCACAAACTATTATAAAGGTGGCTGCTCAAGAAGGCTACCACTCACTTTTCATAAGAGAGAGTGAGTATATGGATATATCATATTGTTATAACCATTCGCATAAGGAAGGTTACATCCTTAATGTATCTAGAGCATCTTCTAGACAAACTATTACTGCATATAGCTAAAGAAAGAGTAAACTTATTAAGAATATCTCTGCAGCATCAATTTTTCCCAAGTTTCACAATTATTGTATACACATACCATTGCAGAGAAAAGTCAGCCATAAAAAAAAATTTTGGCAAGAATTTATTAGGCATTATTTAAATTAGTTGTTCATCTGAGTAAAATTGGACTGATTGCTGGAAGCTTGATTATGTCATTGGATGTTTCTTAGATGCAGTGAGCATGCCCTGCCAGAACATTGGCTGTTCACATTCTCATTAATACTAATTTAAATTCATACCCAAAAGATCGTTACCTTATTGCAGACATGTAAAAATCTGAAAATTGAGGGATGTGACATTGCAGCCTTGCTGTAGGGGCCTCCTTCATACTCAAAAGCGCTCTACTCCTGCACATCCACCTCCTTAAGAAATTGTAGAAAACCCTGGAGTTTATTCGCAATCTAAAATACAACAGAGATTGACAATGGAGAACAGTGCTTACCATCCTCCAAGGAACCTGTAGAGCATGAGTGGGCATCCTGGCACTCAAGCACCTTAATACATACAAATCTCTCTCCCTGTTCATACACAGTACTGTGGATATATACAAATCGATGGATGCTTATCTCCAACTCAAACCATAGTTTCAACCTTTTTGGGACCCCCATCTTCCATGTGCCTGGTATGTATGGACAATCCGGCACAGCTGTGCTCGATATTCATTAGATCTCTCATTTCTATGGCCCTATGCAACTGAACTGAATATTTCCTAGCTTCTCAGCACACTCACCTTTCTCACTTCATTAAAAAATGTTTTTTTTTCTCTATTGCATCTTCCATCATTGTATCTGAAATAGACCCCTGGTCCTTCATTTAAAAAAGATTTAAAACACAATCTGTGGTTTGGTTTTCAGCTATGCATAAGCTTGACCCACACCATCCTACCTTCATCATCTATAAAACCTTGTACATTCTGATATGACTGATAAAAAACAAAAAAGACAGAGTAGCTTCAATAAAAGATGCGAGAAACCCCCCGCTCATGGCTCCCAAAGTCCTGAGAAGTCTCTCAGCCCAGGCCCTCATGATGAAGATGAGATTGTACTGTAGTATTGAATTTATGCACACAGGAATTGAATTATCCTCTTTCAGCCAATAATCCACCAATTAGTTCAATGTAGTACTAGTCATGTACTAACTTATTATCTTTTTATGGTTATTAGAGGCGTGCTCTTGAACATTAGCACTAGGCCAACTCACAACTAAAAGATCAGAATTTAGATGAAGATGAAATCTTACTAGAAGTTTGAAACTTGATAACTGATCAGGTGCAGGGCTCCAGAGATGCTTTTCAGGCATAACTTCATCAAGCAGTTCTGGGCTTCCATTCGTCTTGGGACCCTTGGGGCTAGGTGTGGAAGGAGTGTAGGGGAAACTGGGAGGAGGAACCACACAGAAGATAACAGCTGGAATCTGTACACAAGCAGTTGGAATGAAGGTGAATCCACATGAGGAATAAAACCAAAGTATTTATTTCAGCAGGCAGAATGAAGCTGAATTCACACAAGGGTTAATGGTTTGCAGTTCACATAACAGCAACAAGATAAGGCAGCTGAATTCACACTGTCGAAGTCGTATAATTGGATGAACGAAAGTATATTGGTTAACATTGTTTTGTTGTGGGATTGCACTTGTGGCATACTGCGATCGCACAGTAAAATACGCACACACTCGCACTACAACATTTAGCTATTTATATATTTCATATATAAAATGATTCCAATCCACGGTGATTTATGAGCAGATAGTATTTAGTTTATTTTTAGTTTATATATTATGACTATATGTATACTTCAGTGTTATTTAAGGTTCAGGTTATAGGAAAAGTGTCATGTCTGATATCATTTTAATCCCCTATTCATCAGCAGCCGTCCAGTTCATTCGCCGAAGAGATCGCATATTGCATACTCTAGTTATTGATGTTAGGGAATAAATAGTCAGAGTGTTATCAAACTGTAAAATGCTAATGGAATAGTTGTAACTGGTTTCTGGGCGGGAGAATTATCTGGAATGTTGACCTCAGCCTTTGAGGGGATTGTTTGAACTAGCCTATGACCTGTTTTCCCTGGACCCACCTGAAGTCTGGACCTATAGAAGCAAGCCACGTCATCTGCATTGTTCTCTCTGTAACACTGAATGTATATAATCATAGCTGCGCTCCCACTAGCTTCAGTCATTCTCTGACCAGAGTATTCAAGAGTGAACTACTGTTCACTGGGACCCGTGGGAGCGCAGCAAAGCGTATGCGAACGCAGCGGTATGTATGTATCTTTTGGTATTGGCTATACTGTACTGTATCATATAATAATCATGTATTGAACTGTTAACTTTTTACATCTGCTAAAATAAATTACTTTGTGCCTTGGAAACACAATACAATCGCCTATGCAATGCTTATTTGAAAACGATAGAATTACTTTAATAACACGAAGGGTTAACGGTTTGCAGTACATATAACAGATACAAGATGAAGCAGCTGAATTCTCACAGAAGGTTATTGGTTTGCAGTTCATATAACAGCAGCAGCTGAATTCACACAGAAGGTTATTGGTTTGCAGTTCATATAACAGCAGCAGCTGAATTCACACAGAGGGTTATTGGTTTGTAGTTCATATAACAGCCAGCAAGATGAAGATGAACTAACACAGAGAAGTCCATAACACAGCTGCAGGATGTGGCTGAATTCCCTCTGATGATAAATGGTGGAGATCTGTATACAGCAGGATGATTGAAGCAGCAACCAGGATGAAGCTGAATTCACATGAAGAGTTGAGATCGGTATACAGCAGGCAGCAAAACAACAACTGAGGAGATCAAGAACTAAGAAAGTGTTGCACTGGCAATTTGCTGAGTGTAGGAGGAGACTCTTATAGTGCAGAGGAAGCCAATAGGTGCATGAGATCAGGTGTTCAGACTCAGCAGGATGTTTAGCAAATATCTCACCCAAGATGGCAGCCTCCAGTACTGCAGACAGAAGTCACGCAAAGTTTACACTTTGGTGCTCTTATTGGGTACTTGCTAGAGGTGACTCTGGCTTCCTTCTTCTGGATAAGGAATATTGTCAGGTCCAATACAAAGATAGGTGAGCTTGAATCACTCAAGAGCAATTCTTAAGTAATAACATAAATTGAGAGAAAAGTATTTATTAGAGATGCACGCTGACCGTGTTTTGGTTTTGGTTCTAAAACGTCTTTGTGGTTTGGTTTTGTTACAGGTTTTGCCTAAAAATCCTGATAGAGTTTTGTTTTTGCTTTGGATGTAGTTAACAATAATGAAAACATAGGGGAAATGATGCAATTTGAACTGTTTTTGTTCTCATATTACAATTTATAGCATTAACATTTATTTACAATCATTTACAGTCTATGTTCTAATTATCTCTTTACAAGTGTCCAAATTTTCATTAATTTTGGCCAAAATCTGCAGTGAGCTGGCTGGCCAAAATTAGTGACAGTATAGCGGTAGAAATACATTGCAGTTTACCTAAAGATACAATCACCATTTTTGCTTTACTTTTCTCTAAATTCAATTCCCTATCTCAAATTATAAACTGACATATCGTTCCTACATTTTGATCTTTGTCAAGACAACCTCCTAGATCAACAGAAAAGACAGATATTAAAAAAGTCATGTAGCTTACCTGACTTTTTATGCAATCCCAGATTGTCTGTTGCAGATCATGATTCATCAAAAGGTAATAGTCTGCATATCATTGCAAAATATATGAGGTGATGGCCCCCTTGTGTTCTCTATGAGGCACTCCAAACAATATGCATTTCACCATGGAATGCATAAACCGGAAGTACCAACACCGGAAATACACAAGCGAGTATTCACTATAACAGCCAAATATAGCAGTTCCTAGGTGAGTCATTTGAACATCTGCCTAGCAGATGTGTATTCCCCATGAGTACCTAAGACATATACCAAGGAGGTGAAATAACGCATTTCAGCTATCAAATGCACACTTCGGCGGTATGCGTTTCAGCTAGCAATGCATTAACTAGAAGTGTAATGATGCACTTTCTCTATTACGAGCGTATTTGTTTCATGTTTTCCTTGAAATTATGTTTTGCCTTGTTTTCAAATCTGATATTGGTGAGAAGAAACGAGTCGTGTTTTGTATCTATTCAGAACCCGAAAATATAGGATCTGTCGGATTTATCTGGATCTGAACCACTCATCTCTAGTATTGGTGCTTATATGGATGAAAATATAGTCTGAGTTTAAATCCTCTTAGTGGCACATCCTGCCCAGTGAATACTCCAGTGGACAGAGTACAGTACCAAATGCTGGCCCCTCAGGATAGTGGGCCTGAGTAATTAAGGAGAGCAGAGCAAAAAATGGAGCAACTGTGCACCTTGGCAAAATGATGTTTCATTGGAGGTGAAGGTAAATTTAAAATGTTGGGACAGATTTATAGTTCGAGCAGGGGATACATCGACTTTCAAAGGACTAGTTAGCTATTTTGTAAAACACCTAATTACAACGAGTATCTTTTTTTCTGAAGTAATCCATATAGAGTTTTTATCTACTACATAATCCAAAAGAAAATGAAGTATGAAACCACAATAGACAATGCAACTGCTCCTAATAGATGACATAGATTGAAAGGATCTAACTAAGTGTGGTGTTGCATCACATATCAGCAATTTGTGCTACAGATGCTCTTCTGGGGATTAGACCAGACAAGTTAGCCTTCGCTCCCCACACGCATCAAGGAGTCTTGGGTGTCTATGACCCTGTCGCCAGTTCACCAATTGTCTTTGGATGGACCACTTTTGGTAGGTACTAACTACTGCATACTGGGAACAATCCACAAGACCTGCCATTTTGGAGATGCCCTGACCCAGTCGTCTAGCCATCATAATTTGGTCCTTGTGATAGTCGCTTAGATCCTTATACTTGGCTAGTTTTCTTGAACTCGTTAACTTCAAGAACTGACTGTTCACTTGCTGCCTAATATATTCCACCCTAGCTCGTACAAGCCAGTGTGTTGTGGAAGAAAGCTGTTGTTCCCATAATATGCATTGATGTTATGTTTTTCAGCATTGTCAATTAATATGCTTTTGCAAACATATAAGAGTGTAATACACAAATTTAATGTGATTGTGCTGTGACATTAATTATTAAAATATATCTATTATTTATTTCTTATATTTTCTATATTTCCTTTTGAATTGCATTAACAGAATGTTTCCCTAATTTTGTTTCTTCTTCCCAGTTTTGTCTGATTACACTAATTACATCAATTATATGGAGATGTTGCTATAACAGTAATTAAAGGAGAGATTGGAAAACTGTTTTTAAGGAAAAGCAGGTATATCAGGGTGATTCCTTTAATGCTATGTGTTCCCATCAAACGCCATGACACAATACAGTAATGGCAATGTGACACACCAGGTGTCGTATTAACAATTGCTACATCTGTATGTTCAACCATTATATTTATCATATATACCAGAAGACAGTATAAAAACATTATTCTCTCATACCCAGTATGTAATGTTTACAAAAAATAAAAAATCTTTAGCAAATGTTTGACTCTGGAAACAAGCCATTTAGATGATTGCTAAATATACTTGGAGAGCAATAGCTTACAAACATCATATTTATGTTGGTTTTTTATGACTGTAAATAGAAAAAATATTTTCTTCAAATGGGTTTATTTGCAGGGTTTTGAACTAAGCCCAAAAGCAGTGGATCTTTCATTAGAGTAAAAGTACATCTGTGTTCTGAAGAAATGAAAAATCTCTATTTGTGCAGTAAGGACTAAGATAAAAGTTAAATAACATCATTTACTATTTTGCTTTCCTGGTTGTCTCTTTTGAGGAATTGTATTATTATTTTTTTTCCTAGCAGGAGATTACTAAATTTAACTATGCCTTAGCAAAGACCACTTGTAGATTATTTACAAAATAAAGATTATGTGATTCACAAGCTATAAAACCCTTGATAAACTATATATGTAATCTCTTATTATAAAAACAAAATAATCATCTAGTCAAGTTGTATACTTCTTGGACAACCAATTGGAAAGAATCTTCAAATATGTTAGCCCTCTGTGCAACTAGGGATTTATGCTGGCTGAATCTGAGAAAAGTAGTCTGAAAGGAACCCTGGCTTTTATCATTGAACCCTTGCAAAAGAGGGATGGTATTCACTCAAAAGAACTTACAGGTCATGGTCCCTTGAGCTCGCTTAATTAGGCAGAAATTGACAATAAAGAGGAAGGAGACAGAAGGGATCATTCAAGAAAACGCTAGGTCAGTATCAGAAAGTCATATAATATAAAAATATATAATGTTTAATCACAAGTAATGCTGCACACAACCTGCTGCTCCAGCAATAGAGAATAGTCTGAATGGGTTTTATATAGGGAGAGCAATATGCACTGGCATGTGCCTGGATTCTTTCTCGCCAGTCACTGGGAGCAAATAATGTACTTCTCACCTCCTCTTTCTTTTGCCCACAATCTCCATTTTATCCCCATTAGTCCTACTGTATCTTACCACCCCCTCCTCAAGAATATAAGCTCTCATGAGCAGAGTCCTCTCTTCCTATTGTCTCATGTCTAGGCAGCACGGTGGCTAAGTGGTTAGCACTTCTGCCTCACAGCACTGGGGTCATGAGTTCAATTCCCGACCACAGCCTTTTCTGTGTGGAGTTTGTATGTTCTCTCCGTGTTTGCGTGGGTTTCCTCTGGGTGCTCCGGTTTCCTCCCACACTCCAAAAACATACTAGTAGGTTAATTGGCTACTATCAAAATTCACATTAGTCTCTTTCTCTGTCTGTGTGTGTATGTTAGGGAATTTAGACTGTAAGCCCCAATGGAGCAGGGACTGATGTGAATGAGTTTTCTGTACAGCGCTGCAGAATCACTGGCGCTAAATAAATAAATGCAGATGATGATGATGATACTGTCTGACTGCCTCGTACATCCTGTCATGTCTTTTGCTACACTCTGTGCGACTCCCCATAGCATTACTCACACTCATCTATACTACCTCATCTATGTCTGATTTGATTACTGTATCCGGCGCTATAGAATCTGTGACAGGTTATAAATAAGTAGATAAATAAATGATAATAAAATACATCTATTTGGGCTTGCATTTTTGTGAAGGAGAACCAACAGGAAAACAATGCTTGAGCCAGTTCACTTTACAATATAAGCTTTCAAGAGGTCCTCATTTTATGATGTTAGTGAGTGCTAAAAAATCAATATCATCAAATTCACGAGTATACAACATTGTATATTAAAGAGACATCCTGTAATATTCACACAAGAAGGTTGTATATGTAAAAGGCTCTATACCAGAAGAGGTTTCATTCTGCTTACATTATACACTGAGGGCCTAATGTAGAGTTGGACGCAATTTATGCTTACAGCGTCATCATAAATTGTATCCCAAAATTTATTTAGCAAATACATACGAATCTTAATGGTATCTAAATTTCATACATTATTGCACAATATGTTACCACTGTCTGATATCAGTGGCTGCTGTCACGTAAGCCTGACAAATAAATACATAATAATAAAAAAACAACATCCCCCTCAAATGGCTTAACCAGTCCGTGTGCTGCCAGCTTAGACTGGTGCTATCAAAATAAAGAGGACAACAAGTATGGGGTCCCTCCCGAATTTACGAGTACAAGACTTTGCCAGCTATGACTGGTGGCCATATAGCAGGAAAACTGACAACATGTGGGCATCCACATTTTGTTTGGCTTACCCGATCTCCAATCTCCATAGGGAATCCAGCCCCATGCTGACTAGCCAGGGGCTGGTTTGTCACCCTGCTATAGTGCCAGCAGCTTTGGCTTGCAAAAGCCTAGTGCCAGTAATAGTAAAACCGGCGGTTTTACTATTTTTTGTTCCTCGATTTTTATTTTACCAGCCAAGACTGATAGCACTAGGGTTGGTTAATCTGTTTAGATGGGGGCAGGCTGATTTTAAATTTTAATTACATTCATTTTATTTTTTAAAATGTAGCGCCTGCAGTAGTGCCAGCAGCAGATTGCACTCCAGGGAGGCAGCCACTCAAACTGTGCCTTGAGCTGCAACTGTCTGAGATGTCCTATTAGGAAAGGCGGCATCAGCAGATTTAACTAAAAATATTTAAATGTATTTTTAGATAGAGTAAATATAGACGTATAGTGAATATAGTGTTAAGAGAATGTTTGTTCCTTAGAATTCACTGTTTAAAAGGAAAAAAATAGAACATTTCATAAAGATCAATGTTTTCTCAATACCAGTCTAGCTTAGTAAACAATTAAGCAAACATAATACACGTTACCCCCATAAGTTTGTTGTACAAATCGCCAGGAATCTTCATTGTGTATGTTGATAAATAATCCAGCAAATAGTGCATTCCACTTTCTATTCAGGGTCAGCTTAAATAACCAGGAATCTTATTTTATGCACATAGATTTATTATATAATGCTTATTGATTTTGTTATATAAATAATCTTGCTTTATGCATCTTTTCTTCCTTTTGTGCAATGCTTATGGGTTTATTGTATAAACAGCTAGAAACTTATTTTTGTATTATGCAATGTCTATATAATTTTGCTGTTTAATTACTCTCTTCTTATTCTCCTGGATCTCTCTGCTGCATTTGCCACTGTTGACCAATCTTTCCTCATACAAATGCTACAATCCCTAGGTCTAGAAGGCACTGTCCTATGCAGGTTCTCAGCCTACGTTTCTAATCACTTTTTCAGTAATAATTTCTCTGGATCCACCTCTGCTCCACTTCCTTTATCAGTTGGAGTACCACAAGCCTCAGTCCTAGGTCCTCTGCTATACTCTATCTACACCACTTCTCTTGAAAAACTAATAAGTTCCTTTAGATTTCAGTATCATCTCTATGTTTATGATACACAAATCTATCTATCCTCTCCTGATCTCTCACCATCTGCGTTGTTTCTCTGAATGTCTCTCTGCCATTTCATCTTGGATGTCCTCTCGCCAACTCAAACTCAATCTTTCAAAAGCAGAATTAATAATATTCCCACCCAAAAACAGAAGCTTCCTGCCGACATTTCTATTTCTGTTAAATAACCATAAATCCCATCCCGCAAACTTACTGCCTACGTGTAATCCTTGACTCACAACTATCCTTTGTTCCCCACATAGACTGTATATCTAAATCATGTTACAGACATCTTAAAAACATTTCCAGAATACGCACATATCTTACACAAGACACTGCAAAAACCTTAATTCATGCACTCATCATCTCCCGCATTGACTATTGCAATTCCGTCCTTACTGGTCTTCCCAAAATCAGACTCGAGCACTTGCAATCTGTTTTGCGCACTGTGGCTAGATTGAATTTCCTTGCAAATCTGTCTTCCTCTGCTGAGCCACTTTGTCAGTTTCTACATTGGTTGCCTTTTTTTCAGCGAATCCAAGGTTAATAACACACAAATTTACATTTACACTTACAATTGTAAATAATATACATTTATTAAGGTTCCAATCCACATTTATTTATTAGTAAAATCTGATAAAGATTATTCATACATAAAAAAAACTATAGTAAAGGTATTATTGGTTCAGGTCCCCTAAAAGGTAAAGAGTTTAGTCTCATTTTAAAGCTTTATTTCACCAGCATTAACCCGGTTTCCACAGAGAAGCGATCACACCTAGTGGTCGCAAGTTATGAACAATTTGAGATTAATACTCAAAAGTACTTTGTTTGGTGGTCAGTTTGAACTGGTTATTCGGTGGGAAGATGTGTAGACAGTAGTTTGGGGAAATTGCCCCCCACCCTTTGTTGACAATGCTTTGACCTGACCTATGACCAGCAGACAACTGGAACATCGTTAACCCTGGACCAGAGAAGACCTGTCTAACTGTTATCTGTGTACATTATCAGCATTTTTTTGTAAACTGAAACTTCCCTGGGCCATTGTTCTCTACCTTCCTGACAGCAAAAATACATGGACCTGGGCACAAGTGAAGAGCTAGCGAAAATGTAATGCTTTCATTTTTTATACTTTCCTGCTTTATTGTAGTATCTTTTATGTGTTATTATGGTTTGTTGTATATTCTGCTATATTTTACAATTAAATATTTTTGAGCCACAATAAGCGCATTGGACAATGTTTATTGGTAAACGACAAAATTAACTTAATAGTTTGGGGGCTCAAAAAGGTACTACACTGTTTAAGGATTTGCAAAACATATTGATTTTGGTTTACCGACAAAGGGTGGGAGACGCGTCTTATACAGGTGAGAATACAAATAGTTCTATGCCTTTATATCATCCAGTGTTGCCAAACTGAATATCTGCTTTGTGTAATCTATGAGGTGCTTGTAAGGACTTAGGGACAAGGAAGAAAAATTGTTTCTTTTTCATGTCATATTGTACTTTAAATGTGGCTTGTTTGCTTAGTGTACACATATGCTTCCCTGTATTGTTATTATATTATTATTATTCTTTGCTGTCTCATTTCCTGTCCTTTACATTTCTGTCAGTATCTCATCATCATCATCACCATTTATTTATATAGAGCCACTGATTCTGCAGTGCTGTACAGAGAACTAATTCACATAAGTCCCTGCACCATTGGAGCTTACAAAGTCCCCTAACACACACACACACACACACACACACACACACACACACACACAGACTGAGAGAAACTAATGACAATTTAATAGCAGCCAATTAACCTATCAGTATGTTTTTGGAGTGTGGAAGGAAACCAGAGAACCCGTAGGAAACCCACACAAACACAGGGAGAACACACAAACTCCACACAGAAAAGGCCATGACGCCAGCGCTGTGAGGCAGAAGTGCTAACCACTTAGCCACCTTGCTGCCCAATCTCATTATTTTCTTATAAAGAGATACAAAATATGTAGACACTGTCCCAAAGGTCCAATACTTGAGATATTGTCTCATGCACGGGGCTAAGACATTTTTGACAATGGTCCAAATTAGGGGTACACACACTAAACTGACATAGTCACAAAGGTAACATAAGGTTTTGTTTTTTTATGCTTACAGAAGCTGATGATTTTTAAGCAGGAGTTTTGTTGTAGAACTATGATTCAAGTTTTATAGATTGCATGTGGTATCTGTTCTCTCACTTTAGTAATTATTAGAGATGGACGGGTCCGGTTCCCCGAGAACCGAACCCACCCGAACTTTGGGTATCCGAGTACCGAGCTGAGTAGCTCGGTACTCTCCCGCCCGCTCCGAATCCAAATCGAGGCTGAACGTCATCGTGACGTCGTTGGGGCTCGGTTCTCGCGATACTTCAAGATTATAAATGCACGCCTCCACAGCAATCCATCGCCATTTGACAGAGGGAGAGAGCAGGGTGTAGTCACAGGCTGATTAGAGCAGGGATAGAGAATCCAATATTCTTATTCAATTGTTGTAACTAAAATCGCTAGAGAAGAGAGGAGGATAGAGGGTTTTTTCTTTTCAATATTTGGCACTCCCCAGTGCTTTTGGGGTGTCCCCCCTAATTGTGCATAAATATTTCTATCTGTCAAAATTGCTATCTGTCAGCAGTATCTACCAACTAATTTTTAGCACTCCCCAGTGCTTTTGGGGTGTCCCCCCTAATTGTGCATAAATATTTCTGGCTGTCAAAATTACTATCTGTCAGCAGTATCTACCAACTAATTTTTAGCACTCCCCAGTGCTTTTGGGGTGTCCCCCATAATTGTGCATAAATATTTCTGGCTGTCAAAAGTCATATTTGTCAGCAGTATCTTACCAAATAATTTTTACCACTACAAGTGCTTTGCGCTCAGAATGGATTCAGAGCAGTCCACATATGATCAGAATGAGCAACCAGGTTCTGTCACCAGTCCTGATGTTAGTGTTCCCAGTACGTAAGTTATCTGGGCAAGGCGATGTCAAACTACACAGTGTTGAAGCGAAAAAGAAGTGTTACTAAGCAACAGTTAAGTGCCGATAAAAAAAAAATTGCCAACATGCCATTCTACACACGCAGTGGCAAACAGAGAATGAGGCCTTCACCTTTGCTATTAGTGGCAGATCCAAAAATGTTACAGAGCCTACAAGTGGTGCACAACTACTGTTACACGTCAAAGCCGAGCTGCAAGATAACAGTAAGGCATTAGAGGATAATGTTTGCTCTGAATCAGAAATGACACCAATCCCTGTGGAGAGTCCATCCAACAGTGGGATGTCTAATAGTGAGCATTCTGTTAGTGTACCCATAAAGAAGGGCCCTTTTCTGCAGTTCTGCTGATGTGTGCCTGAACAGCCCGAGTGTAGTCAGTGATATACCAAGTGAGGATGACACTTTGTCTTTAGAAGAGGATGTGGGGGAGATTTGGGTATCCGACGATGAGGATGCGGTTGATTGTGTAAGTCCTGTAGCAGTGTGGCACCAGTGGGAGCAGTTCTGGCACGTGAGGTTCTGGCACTAATATGCACTTTCCAAACACAAGCAGGGATGACGCAGGTGGCAGACCACAACAGTTTGACATCTGGGCTGGTTTGAAGGATTTGTCAAAAAAATGTGTGTCCTTGACCATAACTCCAACCAATCCTACTATTAACATGCAAAGGATGGTGAAGGGCCTATCAGGGACTAAACTGTATTTTTCCTAATTATCACTAATAATGTTTGGGTGTAATATACACCCAAAGACGAGTGCTCAATTGCTAAGAGTTATTGATGAAGAGGAAGACAAGCAGGCTTGTCTGTAGAATTTGCAGGCAAATTGTGCTGCGTTATATAGGTAACACCCAAAGAGAAGAGCTCCATTGCTCCATTGCTAATTGTAATTGCTGAAATAGAAATAATAGGGCTGATAGTCTTGGTCTAAATCTGCAGTTTTACATTTTATTGTACCATAGCTCACTGCGAAACAGGAGAGGTGGCAGGGTTTAGTGATAATCTTCCTCAAACAATACTAATTCATCCCACCATCATAGAAGTCTGTGTAGTATGATGTAATTGCCGATAATGGCCTTACAAAGGGAATGACTAGTTGATTTTAGGGCAGAGCTGTCACGATTTTTGGGCAATTCTTTTACAGCACAGCAAATATCAAAATGTTGAGCGGACTCATCTCAATCACCACTGGGTGTCTTGGGAAAGCAATTTCTTTTACAACAAGCAGTTGCCAGAGAAACTGAGTGAGAAGACATCCCAACAAGATGTTGATAAGTCTGGGATCCTTGCAAAGAAAATTAAGTATTTAATCTACAATTAAAATATAGTTAGCACATTTACTTTGCTTTATTGCACACTATAATTTTCTGTAGCACCTTTTCAAAATGTATTATTAGGGCAATCACTTGACTTAAGCTAACCGTGTCTGCACTTTCTTCACAGGTAACTACTTCGCTGGACTAAAGTATATTCCCCTCAAATGCTAGTCTTCTTGCAGCTGCTGCATTCTCCTACATGCTGTTGCAGAAACCAGAAATTGACCCTAAATGTTTCTGGACACAAACAGCATCTGCTGCATGTCATTTTTAAAAAGTTCTGTAACACCAAGTTGATAGTGTGTGCAAAACAGGAAATGTGATGGAATTCAACCCCGCTGTAATGCTTGACCAATATTGGGGTCGTAATCAGAAATGACATAACCTCAGGAGAGTCCAAGCAGGATTAGCCATCTTTCAAAGACATCCTTTAGTTTTTGGAACAGTTTGTCAGCTGTATGCCTCTTACTGAAGCCGCAGATACACAGAGTAGCCTACTTCTCAAAAATGTGACGTACCTGGGTACATGCTGCTGCTGTCGATGCTGGGGAAGGCGAATGACCAACCCAGTGGGCTTTCACAGTCATATAATCTTTAGTTTGCCCAGTTCCCACACATATCTGTGGTTAAGTGTATAGTGGTTAGAATGCCATTTTGTCGCCCAATAATTAAATTTTTAGGGACTTTCCGGTACAGGAGAGAATTAGCTTTTTTAGTAAAATGGTATAGTGATGACATTTGCTAACAGGAACAGAACACCTCAATTAAATGTCTTAAACCAACTGTATTAATAGTGGACATTGGACGCAGATCTAACACTAGCATAGTACCCAGGGTGTCTGTGATCCACTTTGCGACTGGGTGACAAGTTTTATTCTTGCTTCCTCTTGCAGAGGATTGTTTTACTGCCAATTGTTGGTTATGGGGATATTGATTATGAAGGTGTTGGGGGAAAGATTGCAGGTGCTGGGATGTAGATGAGAGAAGGGAGGTAGATTATACTGGAATGCTTGTTGTTATTTTTTTTAACAGAAGTTTCTGATTTTCCCAACAGTCTTCCAAGAACTCGCTGAAAAATGACGAAACATGGATGAGGATCCCAGATGGTTAAGGTCCCTACCTCTACTGAGTGTGGCTTTAAAAACGCTACAAATGGATAGACAACTCTTGCCAGGATTTGTGTAAAAATGATTCCACACTTAAGAGGTGGATTTTTGGTCTTATGTCCAGGCATGACAATGGCCTTTTTGTTATCACTGGCAAGAACTGCAGCAATTTTTCTTTTCAAGTGTATGAAAATCATATTGTGACATAGAGGTGTTCAAAATTGAATAAAAAATGACTGGAAATTAGTGTTACTGAGATTAATAATAATGTAGATACAAAATAATACCTAAATTATGTTATTTTAGCACCAATAAATGTAATTTTTTTAACAAATTGCAAAACAAAACCAAACAAAACCAAAACCAAAACCAAAACATGCAAGGGCAGTTTTGCAAAACCAAAACCAAAACCAAAACACGACGGTAATCCAGATCCAAAACCGAATCCAAAACCAAAACACGGGGGTCAGTGACCATCTCTAGTAATTATCCACATAAGATGAGGAATGTCTACATATTGCCAATGAATGGGATAGAAGCGTCTCTCCAGACTGTTTAATTGGATTGAATTACTGCCTCTTTTTTTTTTAGATTCAATCACACAAACATAAACAAACACAAAAGAAAAATACATATAAGTTATTCTTATTTAAACCTGGACAGTTACACACTTGATACATAATATCAGTTACATTTGCTATTTTTAAAATGTTTTTTTTATTCGGTTTATATTTTTACCGCTTGCACTTGCTTCTCTTTGCTCAGCAACGCTACTTTCCACTGCGCACTCGCTATCCTGCCAAATGCTCCTTTACCGTGGCCATATTTTTAAACAGTCAGTTTAAATTTTCAATTTTCACACATATTTTTATCTCTAACCGTACTTACTAACTCTTAATCAAAATTACCAACCATGGGAAACGGTTTTACACATTCATCGGTTAGCTTGACCCACTGATCACAGTATGCCATTGCATTCGTTACTTTACTGTGCACCATTGCATACTTACTTTACAAGTTTTATAGATTGCATGGGGTATCTGCCCTCTCACTTTAGTAATTATCCACATAGGATGAGGAATGTCTACAAGTTCTGCCTAAACTACATATGTCTCCTGAGCAAGGTGTACAAAGTGTGCCTCTAGATGCAGAGAGGAGACTAGCTGAAGAGAGAGGAGACTAGCTGAAGGTGAATTATGCAGATATACAGATATGCATTTATGTGTAGAACATTGGAATAACATTTTGCCCACAAGACCTGACATATTTAAAACATTTAAAAATGTCATGTTTTATACTTTTCAGAGTCAGACAGACATGTACTGGATATTGTTATAAATGAAGGTGTTATAAAAATTGACCCCTTTGCCCTCCTCACTTAGCCAAGTAGCTGATCTTGTGGGATTGAGAATGGCATGTGAGTTGCAGAGGGTAAATCAGTTGATATACATTGGTTTTAAGTACTTTTCTAAGATAGGGGGCGACGTTGAGGCAACTGATAAATAGCTGACATGAGTAAAACACTCACATTATATGAAATACTTGTGACAGTGACACAGTTACCAAATGAAGTAGCTATTAATTAATTTAAAATCAACAAACATGACTGTATATGACTTTAATAACAAGGAGGACGAAGCTGTCAAGTGGGCAGCAGGTTTAAATATGACAACCGACAAATCAATGGTTTTTGTTTTTTTCTAAATTGTAAACACACAGAAATGAGGTAAAATGTAAGGTTTATGTTCCCTGCAGGAAAAAACGGTCTGGAAGGTGAAAGGATGTGTTCACAAGTCCTTTGGACTCTGTGGCTCCCAGTGTGGTCTGACTCATCTGGGTAAAGAAGATATGTGCAAGCTGGTAAGAGCAAACTGGTGTGCACCAGATTTTTCCTCTCAAGCTCGTAGGAAGGCAATGTCCTGTCTTACTTGATTGAGAGAAAATGTCAGGGAGACAATGCCAATAAAGCCATCCCATACCCCTCCTAGAGATGGACTTTTTTCAGGTAAAACAAATCAACTTCATCCAATTGCAACCTTGCAGGATTCTCGAGTGTATACTGGTGTACTGATGTAATCTATATCCTGGTAAAATATCATTCAAATGTTTCTAATATTGCTGTGTCTTACTCAGGATTCTTGTTAGTAGTATGGTATCCCTAGAGTTATAGGAGATGATAGGGGTATTCATTTTACTGATAATAACTTTTAGATAATGAGTACAACGTATGGGCAGTGATAGTAAGTTACATACTCTTTATCAGCCACAAGCCAGTGGGAAAATAAAGTAAACGGTACTATCTAGAATTAATTGAATAGAGTGATAGTTGAAACTAGATTTGAGTGGCCGGAAGCTTTGGCCACTACTCCTCCCCACAATCAGAACCACTCCTAAGTCTCTTAACCTGTCACTTTTTGAAATACTTTTAACTTTTCCTGAGATGAGATTATAATGGAGAGATTGTTAAAAATCTGAGTTCATAGTGGTGAGACTGTTGAAAATCTGACCACTCACTGCAGATGAGTCGCCAACCCGGAGAAGTTTCAAATTACAACCAAGAACGACACTTGTGAATCTGTTGCCGGGAGACCCTAGATTAATAACACCTAGGCCAAGGACTTGGCAAAGACTGTTATGGAGCAGTGTTATTCCTGTTTTTCCCTTTTCAGTGTTTCTATAATCTTATTCCCTTTCCAGGACAGTCAATTCTTTCAATAGTGAACAAGTGGTGGAGACTAGTTTGGGTAGTAATACTGAGGAGGAGGGATGAAGAGAAGCTGTTAGCACAATCGGTCCAACCAATTACACTACTCAATTCAGGGGTAAAAAAAGTTTTGCTAACTTTGGACCTCGGAGACAGTGTGAGGGGCTATTGTCTGTAGAATATTGTGTCTGCAAGTACTGTGACCCTATAATCAAAGAGAGGTGAATCCAGTGATGCCAGTCTAGTAATAATTTGGACTTGTGCTAGCATCCAAGAGAATGATTATCATTCTTTGGTGGGTAAGGTTTTAGACCAAACTGAATGTTGAGTGTGTTATCACGTGCCTCAGGGATTATATTAAGTAGGACTAGTTCACTTTCCACTAAAGATTCCTGAGGTACTCAAATTATGGGTTGGGAGGCCAGTAGAGGGAAGGTAATACAGCTAGGTCCCTTGGTTTGAAGTCTCCCAATATTCAGCAGGAAGATCACTGTTTCACGTACAAAGAAACTTGAGTATTGAGAGACTGGAGAGAATGAATACACATTATCCCGCCCAACAAGTGTTGATGAGAAAAACTATTGATATAATTAGAATGTATTTAACTGCAAAGGTTGAAGGAAATCATAAATGAGATTATGTTAACAGACATAGAATGATGTTATTGGTGAAAACTTAGTGTTTAAATGTCATATAAGATATAAGACATGCTTTGGACAGATGGGCATGCTAGGCATGAGAATCTTTAGTAGAATATTTTATATTGATGTTACATATTTTATTGTACCTTGTATCCTTCCAGATAATGTATTACATATGTGGGTGAAAGACATACAAAAGGTTAACTGAGCTCCAAAGGTATATGTTCCATAGGAAAAGAAAATGGTTTCTGGAATTTAGACTCTCTTTTATGGTAACCTGACTGATATCCACAGACAGTGTGGTCATACGTAAGGGGGACATACATTACAGAAAAATGAAATGTACTACTGACATTCTGCAATAAAATTAAGGTGATAGTGTTATGAACTATCAAAGGGTAGCCTGTGAAAGTCAAATAATTGGATGAAGTAAACCAAAC
Source organism: Mixophyes fleayi (assembly GCF_038048845.1). NCBI lineage: Eukaryota > Metazoa > Chordata > Amphibia > Anura > Limnodynastidae > Mixophyes > Mixophyes fleayi. Next base: position 107,266,664 of record NC_134403.1, read on the forward strand.
TAATTAATACTGTTTTACTAATATGAACCAATATGTTTACATGGATATCCTCCTCAAATCTTGTCCTCTTATTGGATCTCCTTATGATAGGTGCTCAAAGGAAAAGTGAGAACTTATGTGAGATAAGTGCGTTATCTCACATAACCAAAGTTTTATTGCACCAAAGAACCATAAAAACAATATAAAATACAAATTCAAATTAAAAACATCCAGAATATCCAGATCAGACAGAGACACCAGTAAAGCTGGACTCTTACCGAATCTCAGATGGAAAAGCGCGTGTTAAAAGAACGATGATCCCTTCCAAATAGTCGGGTTCCCGGCTCGCTCCCCACACGTACAGTAGAGATCCAGGGTGAGTTCAGCTCATCTGGTGTGTATGTCCATCTGGGTATCCGCCCCTCACATCCCAGGTATAAGAGCTGACATCTAGAAAGGGCTGGTTTAGATGTCAGCTCCTATACGAGGAGGATATCCATGTATACATATTGGTTCATATTGATTCAAGATTGAAATCTTGTAAGTGTATATCCTATAGGGGATTGAGAACCCCCATCACGTGGTGTTTTTGTCGTAATTATCAACCCCCACTGGATCCTTGGGATATTTAGTGGTTTTTGGTGAAACCGCATATTATATGTTACGCTATGATATGATTTTTTCTTTTCACTTTTTTTATGTAACCATAATCGTGGTGAGGAATGCCAGAAATCTGAAATTAACTTTGATCACTGATCACTGAGAACTGCTAGCGCCAGCTCTGTCACCTTTGGTTATTTTTACAGTTTTTCATTTTTGCACATTGGATGTGGATTATGTGTGTGTGAACAGAGGGCTGATTTCAGTTAGCCTGCACAAATATACCTATATTTTTGTTTTATTACAACAGTTTTTTCTTGTTTTAGACAAGTGGATATGACTCAAACATCATGTCAACAATTGAGGTTGAGAAACCACTTGTAGTAAGTGTGCTGAAAAATAGTCGAAAATATTTTATATATTTAACACAAAAGACATATTCTCCTCATTAAGGGAAGGCTAGCAAATGGAACTTGCAGTTGTTAATATTAGATTTTGCGACAAATGTGTTTTTAATTTAATTTCTTGTAATATATACTAGTCATTGTGCAGGAACAGTGCAACTATGAATAATTTATTCAAGTTAGAAAATATTAGATTATTGTTTTTTACAATGTTTGTAAATTGTATTGACTAATTTGCAATTTACATGTCATGTTTTTTTTTTATTTCACTCATCAAGTGAATATTACTGTATGTTCTAAATAATTAGTGAAATTAATTGCCACTATTAAGATAGAGTGCCTTTTTATTGTATGCAAGAAAAGAGCGAATGTAAATCTAAAAAACTTGGGAAGATGAATTGTAAGTCTACTAATGTAGATTCTGGAGTTTCACTGATTTCCTCGAGAGTAAATAGCTATTTGCTAAACAAGATTATATACTTTGGGATCATAAGAATAATTATACCCTTGTGTATCTGTGTAATGTCTGTTCATTCAGTTACTTATTGTCTGCTGGATAAAGAACCTCAAATGAGAATATTGTAATTTTTCATTTTGCTATATAATATATTTGTCATTTTAATTATGCATGAACTGGCAGTTACTATACCTAATACAAAAACATTTAACCCTCCATTATAGGTTGTAGGCAATCCGTGGCAGTGCTAGAACACTATGTTATGTTATATACCTTATATCTCTTTTTTTGTATTTTAGAGAAAAAAAAGAAATTGTAAAAGAGTAAATGATTAAAAGTGGTATATTGCTTTTCTCAGAACATTTGAAGATTTAAGTATAAACTTCCACACTCAAGTCTTGGCCATTAGAATAAAATACTGATTTGACATTGACCAAAAAATCCTAAACTATTTATCTAGCTCCCTTTTCCATGTAATATGAAAAAAATGACAAACTATTACCAAAAAATATAGTCTAAAGAAGCAATTACACTAAACTAATACAATGTGGTGAGAGAGACATCGAAGACCTATAGTCTGTAAGCAGAGAGTGAGAGGCTATTTTACAAAGGTTCTGACAATACAATCTTAGAGTTCTGCTTTTATTATGCCAGTAAGCACAATGGCTTTCTGTGCTGTATTTGTAAACTCTGAATTCAGTATTCCATGGAGCTTGGGAAAAAATGTTGTCAATTCATTCTTCTATGTGGTGGTTGCTGTAGGGCTGGGAATTCTGGATAGAACAAAACCGATCAGTGGACTTCCACAAGGAACATTTAACTGTACACTCCACATGAGAAATATGCAAAATTCTGTGGAGGAATGAGGCACAAATTGCAGAAAATATTTTTTCAGTTTTCTTTTCTCAAGTGTAAGGAGGATTAGAGTAATTAAGTAAAGGAGGACTATTCCAAATTAGACTGATAAATGTAAAATAAATAAAGATTAACTGAATACAGCATGAAGAATCATTTACACAAAAGCAGCACAGCAGAGTACATAAGGCCTAATGGTGTAACACATGTATATGTGGTGTAATATGATATATTTTACTGATCTTTTGCTCATGATCGTGGGAAGTCCAAGCTGGATATGTAAGAATTTTGGCACTTCTTATGGAATGTGTAATATTATTTTGATACCTCAGTGTAAAGTGGTAAACTCTATAAGTATAGATAAACGAAAGTGAGTATGATAGTAAACTAAGGGAGAGTTATAAACCGGTGGAAAAGATCAAATAAAGGAGAAGGGATCTCAAGAATATTTCTTAAAATCCGGGATTAACAAGAAAGCTACTACAACGGCTCATATCACAAAATAGCTTAACCATATATGATCAACTTAATAAAAAATTGACCTCAGATTTAGATCAGCCAGCAGCCATTGCCTTGCAAAGATACATTTGTTCCTCATACTAAATCAAATACATTTTATTTGATAAATTAATATATACATTTAGCATTGGACTAAAACAATATGATTGTCAAGCGCCGTCCCCACAGTTCCGCTGCTGCTGGGGATGGACGCTCGACTTCTTCCAGCCGCAAGCATCTTGTTGTCTAGAAATGAAGCACAGTGTCTGTACAGCTGTCTGCGTGCATGCACAGGTCTGTCCCCATTGCCTAGTAGCAGGGACGCTTCTTGTTAGTCTCGGCAGGCAGTGCCGGCCACTTCTGTCTATCCAGAGCTGGTTTCCTTTTGCTCCAGGAGCTTTCTGTCTCTATTTAAATCTGCCTCTGACACCACTAGGGTGCCAGAGTATTAGGCTCACGCCTGATCTCCAGCGTTTGTTCCAGCATTTTGTTCCTTGTATCCTGTTGATTTGGGTTGTTACTGACTGCTCTTTGGATCCTGATTTGGCATTGTTTCTGCTCCTCTAGTACACTTCGGCTTCCCTGACTACTCTTTGGCTCCTGATTCGGCACTGCATTGTCCTCCTGGTTACGACCTTGGCTTATCTGACTATCTTCTGTTCACCTATCTCGCTGGTGACTGTCTCTGAGAATTGCAACCTGCGAACCCTCTGTGGCTAAGTTCATATCTCCTTGCGGGGATCCCTGGTGAACACCAGGAGTGCGTTAGACTCTGCGCCTCCCTGTACAGTCCTGTCAACACCAACAGATAGCCTCCATCACACCTCCATTGTGACAATGATAATGTTTTAGTTAAATAGTACCAACATATTTTCCTGCACAGTATTATCAGATGACATTTATTTAGGCATTTAGCCTCCATCACACTTCCATTGTGACAGTATACTCTAGCCACGGATGGACATGGTGAACCCTCCGCCCGTGATTTGTTTTTACACTTAGCACAGCATGTTGAACAACAAGAGAATAACCAGACTCAGCTGCTGCAGTGCATTCGAGGGGTAGTTTTACTACTGGACTCCTTCCAGGGATCTCTCCCTTTCCAGGCTACCATCGCATCTTCTACTGTTTCTATTGGGTAGGTTTCTTCTTCCGGTACTCCAAGTTCTAGGGGTCTTCGTATTCCCACACCTGACAAATACAAGGACGATCCAAAGAAGTGCTGTGTTTTTTTGAATCAGTGCTCGATCCACTTTGAACTTGCACCTGAAAACTTTTCCTCTGAAAGAGCAAAAGTTGCCTTCATCATCTCTCTCCTCTCTGGTTAGGTTTTAGCCTGGGAATCACCTCTGTGGGAGCACGATGACATCCTACTCTCCAATTCCACTTCCTTCATTGAGGCCTTTCAAAAGTTTTTGGATGAGCCTGATAGGATGTCCTGTGCTGTGTCCAGTTTGTTGGCTCTGCGCCAGGGGGTTCTTTCTGCTTGTAAATACTCAGTTCAGTTTCGGACCCTGCGTTCTGAGTCAAAGTGGAATGATGAAGCTTTAACTGCCACCTGATGGCAGGGTTAGTCTGAGCGTATAAAGGATGACCTTGCTTCTAGGGATTTGCAAATCAAGTTGGACGACTTGATCTCCCTCTTTGTTAAGGTGGACATTCATCACAGGGAGCATTCTCAGGAGAGGGATCGCTCTCGACCGCTTTACTCCTCAGCTAGTTCCTCGCTTCCAGCCACCCACTGTACTCCCCTCCACCGTGCCACTGGAGGAACCTATGCAGCTTGGCCATTCCCAGCTCACACCTGAGGAAAAAGAGCGCCAGATCAAGAATCATCAGGTCATCTGTTTATACTGCGGTGAGGCTAGCCACTTTCTCTCAGCTTATCCCAAGAGACAGTGAGACACCCTTTACTAGATTATAACAGGGAGGTTGCCCTAGAATCTGAATCCTGTACTTCCTGTTCCCTCATGAACACTAAATATTTGATGCCTGTTACCCTCCTGTCCATGTATGGTTCTCACCATCTGTCTTACTTTGTGGATTCTGGAATCATCTGGAACTTCATTTCCTCCTCTCTGGCAAGTGAACACCATCTTCCCTTGTTTCCGTTGCTGCAGCCTTTGACCCTGACAGCAGTTGATGGCAGCTGGGTCTCTAATGGCTCTATCTCCTCTGTCACTGGTCCCATTCGGCTGCAGGTAGGAGTCTGCCATTCAGAGTGGATTAAGTTCCTAGTTTTACAACAGTCTGCTAACTCTGTAATCTTGGGGTTCCCATGGTTGAGAGCCCATCCCTCCCAGTTTGACTGGAATTGTGCCCAAGTTGTTTCTTGGGCACAATGCATTGACAAGCATTGTCTTACCGGCATTATTCGGCCCAAACCTAGCATAATGTGTCTTTCTCTTACTACCATTTCTGGTCTACCCAAACCTTACGCTGCCTTTCAATATGTTTTTAGCAAATCTGCCTCCGAGGTGTTACCTCCTCATCGGCCTTGGGATTGTCCCATTGACCTTATTCCAGGCAAAAAGATTCCTAGAGGCAGAGTGTATCTGTTATTTCTTCCTGAGACTCAAGCCATGACGGATTACATCACTGAGAACCTTCAACGTGGATTTATTCGCAAGACCTCCTCTTCCGCAGGGGCGGGATTCTTTCTTGTCAAAAAGAAGGAAGGAACGCTAAGACCTTCTATTGACTATCACCAACTCAATGCTATAACCATTGAGAATTGCTATCCTCTTTCCCTGATTTCTGAATTGTTTGTCAGAATTTGTGGTGCCCAGGTTTTCACTTAGCTTGATCTCAGAGGAGCATATAATTTGATTCGCATCCGACAAGGAGATGAGTGGAAGACAGCTTTCAATACTCGTGATGGCCATTACGAATATCTCGTCATGCCCTTTCAACTTTGCAATGCCCAAGCTGTATTCCAGGAGTTTATCAATGAAATCTTTCTGGATTTGCTTTATCGGTTTGTTGTCATTTACCTGGATGACATTCTCATCTTCTCTCAGGATATCTCTTCCCATCGAAGTCACATTAGTGAAGTTCTTTCTCGTCTTCGCGAGAATCAACTGTTTTCCAAACTTGAAAACATCTCATTGAATTGCTGCAGGTACCCTTTTTGGGCTATCTAATGTCCAGCTCCAGTCTTCATATGGATAATAAGAAGGTTGGTGCAATTCTCTCCTGGCCTCTGTCTTAGGGTCTTAAAGCTACTAAACATTTTATTGGCTTTGCTAATTAATATCGCCAATTTATAAAAGACTTCTCCATTGTTATCGCTCCTATCAGTGCCCTCACCGGTGCCGGTGCTCATCCAAGATCCTGGCCTCTTTCTGCAATTGCCACTTTCAACATCTTAAAAAAGACTTATTCCTCTGCGCCAGTTCTCAATCTTCCTGACCAGAGTAATCCATTTTTCGTGGAGGTTGATACTTCTGCCTTTGGGATTGGTGCTGTTTCATCCCAAAAGTCTTCTACTGGTACTCTGTTTCCTTATGGCATCTTGTCCAAAAAATGATCTCCTTGTGATAGGAATTATGGCTTTGTGATAAGGAGTTGTTGGCCATCAAGTCTGCTCTGGAGGAGTGGAGACATTTTCTTAAGTGAGCAATTCACCCTGTTACCATTTTTATTGATCTCAAGAATCTGGTTTATTTACAGACTGCTCAATCCTCATTGATCTTTATTCTTTTTCCATTTTCAGCTGAATCTGACCTTCTGTCCTGTTGACGCTCTCTCAAGATCTTTTGAGGATTCCGATGCCATCTTGTCATTTGAAATTAAACTTATCATCAATCCTGCTAACATTGTTGCTCTTACCAGCTCCTCGGTCAGGACACCACCTGTAAGTCTTTTCTTTGTTGAACCTCATCTCCGTCACAAGATCCTCCAATGGGCTCATGTTTCTTACTTGCTGGACATGCTGGCATTAAAAAGACAGTAGCCTTGTTATCATGCTATTATTGGTGGCCTTCTCTCCTTGCTGATGTCCTTGATTTTGTACAGCCTGCCATGTTTGTGCCTGGCACAAGATACACAGAAGTCGTCCTGGGGCGCTGCGCCTACCTCTTCCTATTGCTGACTCTCCGTGGGTCAGAATTTCCATGAACTTTATTACGGAACTTCAAAAGAGTCACGTGTTCAACACCATCTGGGTTGTGGTGGACTGTTTCTCAAAGATTTCCCATTTCACACGTCTCAAGGGTTTATCCTCTGAAGCCCAACTCGCTCCCCTATTCATCCAGAATGTTTTTTGCCTGCATAGCTGTTCTAAAGAGATCATTTTGGATAGTGGAGTACAATTTGTCTCTCAAGATTTTGGAGATATTTCTGCAAAAACCTTGGTATCGAACTTACATTTTCTTCCAGCTACCATCCACAGACCAACGGGCAAATGGAACATGTGAATCAAGATCTTGTGTCCTTCCTCCGGTTGTATGCAACTGAAACATCAAGCGGCCTGGAGTGAGTACTTGCTTTGGCTGAATTCACCCACAATGACCACCTCCACAGCTCCATCGGAAAATCTCTCTTCTTTGTTGTCTTTGGAAGACATCTTATCATTCCCACTTTTCCTGAGATTCCTGCTTCCTCTGTTCCTGCTGCCAAATCTGCTGTGCAGTCCTTCTCCAAGATTTGGACCCAAACCAGAGCCAACCTTGCCAGATCTGCTACAGGTTAGAAAAAATCTGCTGATCGTCGGAGAAGACGTTTTCCTGTTCTCCATGTGGATGATAGGGTATGGCTGTCCACTCGCAATCTAAAATTTCAAGTTCCCTCTATGAACTGGCCACACGGTTCATTGGTCCAATTTTTTTAGAGAACCCTCTGCTTCTGCTCCTATTTAGACTACCTCCAGGGAGGAGTTTGAGGTAGAAAGTATCTTTAAATCTTGAATCTCTCAAGGCCGGACCCAATATCTGTTTCATTGGAGAAGTTACAGACTAGAAGAGAGATCCTGGGTTTCTGAGGAGGATCTCCACTCTCCCTGCCTTCTGTCCAAATTTAAGAAAGGACTAATCTCCTCGGCAACTAGAGAGGAGGAGGAGTCTACTGTCAGGCACCGTCCCCGGAGTTCCGCTACTGCTGGGGATATACACATGACTCCTTCCGTCGGCAAACGCCCCGTTGTCTAGCAACAGGATGCAGTATCTGTTCTGCCGTCTGCATGCATGAACTAGTCTGTCCCCGTTGCCTAGCAGTGGGGACACTTCTTGTTAGTCTCAACGGGCAGTGCCGGCCGCTTCAGCCTATCCGGAGCTGGATATTATTCCCAGAATAATATCACTCCTTTTGTTATTTGGGTTCAATTTCCCAAAAAATACAACACAATTGGGCCCCCTTTTTCCTTCTTCTTGTGTTTCTTAGATACTACTATTTGATGAGACTTATCACCTGATCCACTGAAGGAAGGCAGCCGCCTTTATTAAGGATTTGTTAAAAGAAGTGTGTCTGGACTCTATAATTTCTGAAATATTAATAATGGGTTGAGCACCATCTTTTACTGTCTATTCTTATTAACGTACACGGATGTCTTATAGCCCTTAAAGCAAACTGGAATGCCTGGAGCAAACATGTAGAATGTAAAATGAGAATGCAAATTCTATGCACATATTATTTAATGCTGTATTTAAGTATAAGTCCCTAGAGATGCAATGCAACCATATTAACCATGTGCCAACATGCACAAAGCTTTGAAAAAAGTATATACAATATGTATTACTTATTTTATTATATAAACAATAGAAAAAAATTACATAATAATAGTCATTATATAAATAGCGGTGATAAACTAACATTTTGATTTCAATTGGCAATTACATTGACTACTTAGGGAGGAGGTAAATATAATGAAGTGTTAATGACTACTTATAGAGAACCATAGGATTTCATTTTTAGGATTAATGTAAGGGTTTATATATATGCATTTCTGTTGAAGAATATATGCATTCAATACATATATTTTTTCACCACTATTTTAACAAAAAATAAATGTATACCCACAAAACATACAACATTATATATATTATGTTCACTGTGCACTTCTCTTTATATATACAGTGGCTGCAAAAGTAGCGTAATATGTGAAGATGAGGAGGGGCTTCAACCCTCCAAGGTAGTGATGATAGAAAATGAAATTCCCATAAATGTTCTCAATAGGATGTTATGTTTCTATCAGTACACTGATTTTCTGTTTCTTGTATGTGTTATCTACTACTTTTACCACTAATACAGACCTGACTTTTTCCTAATCTTTACTTTAAATAATAATTGAGATGAGCAGGTTTCCAAAATATAATATTTATATTCTTTATTTAAAGATATTATGCATAGATACAGCCATACTGGACAAAGCAGTCATACGCATAGGGTCTCAAATGCCAATTGACAATCTATATTTGATTAAGTCATTCTTTTATAGAAAATGTTACTCATCAATGCCAGAACCACACCTTTCCAGCTTACATCACTGATGACACTCTAAGGGCTAGATTTACTAACAGGCGTGTTTGTAAACCCGGCGGGTTTGGCGGCGGTTTAGCCATCGCCGGATTTACTAAGGCTAAACCCGTCGTCCAAACGACCAGACATGATGTTTTCAAACCCGCCTCTGTATAAAGCGCCATGACGGTTTCAACAATGTTCAACATACAAACAGCCGGATTTACTATTAGGGGGTTTATAAAGCCGCCGGAAAACCGCCATTCAAAAGACCAAAATGAAAGCGCTGCTTGTGAGCGGCAAGATTGTTCAAAGAGTGTGCTGTTTCAGGTATTTGGTCAATCAGAACAGAAGGGAAAGGGCCATTTCATGTACAAAGTTAGCTCCTCTGGGAGTGTATATGTAAAAAGGCCACAGTGTATTGTAATTTCAGTGTATTTATTTTTTTTTAATTGTGTTTTCCCACCATGCAATGTATTGACTGATTTCCACATGTGTTTTTTTTTTATTTTTAAATTGCAACAAATCCTCAAGAATACTGGTGTTTGTCCAAAATCAGAATGCACAATATGTCATTACATAGTTATCCCTTAATAGAGTGTAAAAGCAATTCTACATTTACAAACTATAAAATGGGTTTCTGGCTTATGACTCCTCTGCTGCATCCTCAGACATCTGCACAGCACAAATTCAATGAGTCACATACCCACTAGTAGAGGTGTGTTATAGCGTACCTTTGTACTCTTGTAAACCAGGTTCAGGTTACTAGAATAATCTGGTGGGGTGGCTATGTATGCACCTGAAAAGGGGTCTGATATTATCCTGGCTGGCTGTTTGATACATAAGCTAGCATTACATCAAGTTACCCCACCGATTATTGCAGTAGACAGTGAACAAGTAGGGGTCCGTGTCCCATTTGGTGATGTGCAGAGCACACAGGGGTGGAGGCACAATACAGACCGTCTCATTACAATCAGCTTTACTTTACATGTAAGTGCATACTATGAGAAACATGTATTGATCTAAAATGTGTTGGATGTGAGTGTTTTTTTATTTTTTAGCCCAAATGTTAACTTTTAAACAGAGGATTTTGTGTATTCCTCATGTAGTAAATGTGAACGTCCCTAGAAAGTTACAGGCACATGTCAATGTGTAAGTGAAAATATTACTGTTAGGGTAAAAAAAACAAATAACTCACCAACTACTTGGCCAAAAGAGGGCGAATCCGTGTCTTGGACGTTAATCCCCTCCACAATCTCTTCCAGCATTATCTGGCGCAGCTCCTCCTCGTACGTTGTGTACTCAATACGAAGTGGGGGGCCACCACCCGTGCGCCTGGTTGCCCTCTTTTCCTGGGCCATCTTCTCTTTCAGCCTCCTTTTTATATCGGAAAAGCGCTTGCGGCAGTGCACCACTGTCCTCTTTAGTGGGCCCACCGCGTTAACCGCATCACACACTCTAGCCCACAATTGGTGGCGCCGCCTTAGCGGAGTCCGGGCTGCAAGGTTCCCCAATAAGACCTCATAGCAGGGAATGATATTGTGCACCAGCACACAATTTTCATCATGGGAGAATCTGACATTTCTCCCTGATTTAGTCTTCCTGCCCTGTCCTGTCTCCTCAAACTCTTCCTCTCCCTCCTCTGCCCCCTCAACCTCCATCTCCCTCTCCTCAGCCTCTGCTCCCCTCCTCTCTCTGGACATGTTCACAAATAAATGTGAACCACACAAAACACAGAAAGACTTACAAACACAAAGGACAAACTACAGACACACTCTCAACACAGTCACACACAAGTAACACAGACAAAGGACAAGTCAAATACAAAAAATACAAGACAGAAAATAAATAAGAAAATAAATGTACAAAACAGAAAAATACCACAGGACTACTCACACTTCAATCAGATATCGCTCCACCAAACTCCAACTCTCACCATCTATCACAAAGCACAATCCTCCAAACTCCTCTCACAAAACTCCTCAAAACCCTTTCAAAAAAAAGTGTCAGGCCAGTGGTTTATATAGGGCTTGTGATGTCAAATCTCCTGACTTTGAAAATAGCCATTAGTAACAGGCCATAAGACAGGTGTATTCTTTTAAAAAAACCGCCTTCACACGAAAGCGCCGTCATTTAAAGCAAAAGTGCCATGTTCTATTCAAAGCCGCCGGCGGCTTTGAGCATTACATCCCGCCGTGACATCACCGGCGTCTTCAAATTGAAGCTGATATGCGCCCATTAGTAAATCCGGCTGTTTGCAATGCAAACCCGCCGGAAAACCGCCGCGATGCATGACGGCTTCACGCCTGATAGTAAATCTAGCCCTAAGTCTCTATCATTAATCTTCATTAAAGTGACATGTTCTTGGAGGGGTCTTTTGGAAGGGTCTTCTTTACCTTATTTGTAGCAAATATGTCTTTTGGCCTTATATTGTGAAATGAAGATCATGTGACCATTATATAACTTGTTCTGTATTGTGCAATATGTAAGAGAAAGGTCAGTACTTTTCCTCTTAAAAGCACAGGAACATAATCTTAGATTAGTTCTGTATAAGTAATATATAGGTTTATATTTGATATATATATTTTGTTAATTATTACTTTGACGGTTCCTAACTTTTATATACACATAAAAAGGTACTTTTTCATGTGACTATAATTAATTAAATAGGAGTATATATATTTCTGTCAGCACTGACGTTCTCGGATTGGTTTGTCTTTTGCAAATATTTGTATACAACACAAACCATACTTGTAACAAGTATAAAGAAACAATATTGCCACAATTATTATCACAATAAATTTCATGTAAATATACATTAGGTTAGATAGCCACTTTCCAAGTCGAAAGAACCATATGCTTGGATTTAACCATGTCAATGATGAATCATTTTCAAAGTCTTTATAATAATTTTTTGGACATCAAAATCCTTCTTCATATTATGGGTTTTGTTTATATAACGTGTAATTACAGTTTCTGGATCAGTAGTTTCGTTGATTAGGTAATAAACAATGGATGCCAATTTTATCCTCCTGTTTCAGCCATTAAATAGTCCAAAACTACTGAATGTTGTAAAACTTCATTTTTAAATAACTGTATTTCAAGTCCAACATAATGAAAGGTATCATGATAAATTCCAGTCACATTATCAATTAAATCCTGCCAAACGTTCAATTTCATATTGATTAGTCATAAATACATAATTTCCATAAGTAAACATATTATCAATAATGACACCCACTTTATGTCTTACTAACTTATTAATGCGTAGAACATATTTTTATTAATAATATATTTTTCAACTCATCATGCAACATTGTATATAACTGAGAACGACTCTTCCTAAATAGCATAATTCTTTAGAATTAATTGGTAACTATTTGTGTGCATATTTTCCATATATATATATATATAATGTCTCCTGGTAAAAGAAATGGTACATGATATTTTAACACCATGGTTGAGATTAGCATAACCAAGTGACATTTTGTATCTGGTATTGTGTTCTCTTCGTCTGAATCTGGTTCTGGTAGTGTATGATTAAAAATTTGATTATAATAATACAAAGTGCATTGTGTACATATTTTACTCTTAAGAGATTTGCTGGCATATATTTCAAACTTAGTTGCATCTGTTTGAAGTTTTATCTTTAGTTTAGCTTTTTCATTTTATGTAATTGCTAAATCTCTGTCTACTTCAAATGTACAAGGTTCTTTACATTCTGGCACATATGTTTTGGGCACTGTAGCCACTGTTACACTGTCACACTTATTCATGCTAACTCTTACAACTTGAAGTACTTTGGTGTTCTACAGCAGCAATTTATATACATGATGCTGTCTTTTATCTGAGGTGTTATCGTTTTAACCTCATTTAATATTTTATTAAAACAAAACGGAATTTATTCAGTTATGTGTGGTGCTAAAACTATAACCATAGGTTTAGTCAAGTTATATGCACTTTCACCAATTCGACCACAATCACTAAGATCACAATTTTGTTCTTGACATTTTATATCAGGACTAATGTGTGTCATTCTTCATAAGATACCGGAACTGGTAACATAGGCATACATGTACTCCATAAAGTTGTTTAAGTATACACCCAAAAATTTGTAACTCCTAACATTTCACTTAACATAACATGCAGTTGGCCAACTGAATATTCTCTCTAGCAATATTCATTATTACCAGACCACCATATTAAACATCTTTCTTTTGGTGGAGTACCACAATACTCAGAAATACATTTTAGAATTGATGGTAATCCTTTACAATGACTGACTTTTCTGGTTTTCCTGTTTAGAAAAGAAGCAGAAATAGTCTTGTTAAAATCATCCTCATCTAATATATCAGATGGTCTATCACTTTCTCACCTTCTCCTCAATTCCTTTCCAAAATATATAAATAATGTGTTGAGGCTACAATTATCATTGTTCCTATAAGACAGGCAACAAGGTTGAATTTTCTCTGCGTCATAAGTCGATAACCATGTAGCTGATTATACATCATCACCATCTTGATTGAAGAGTTCTATTAAATGTAACATATTCTCTTTATCTGTGTTCAGTTCTGAGCCCTTAGATTCCTTTAAGCTTTTGTCATTGACTTGTTTGCAATGGGAACTGTGGATCCAAGTGTCTTTCTCTGCAACTTATACAGCAGTATCAGTCGTTAATAGAACTTGCGTTTAGCAGGACCATCCCATTGATCTGTAAGGGAACCAGAGCGTAAGAAATTTCTTACCATAACATAGTCTCTAGGTTGTATTTTGTGTGCATGCCCAAGAGCTGCTTTTGATTGAATGTCCTTGTTCAAGTGTTCTTCTGGACCTTCTGAAGCTTCTGCAACTGTTTAGACAACTGTATGACATATTGAACAGTTAGATCACGATGCAGCTTCAAGTCAGTCTGTGGATTAATAACGTATTTTGGCTGAAGTCCAAATAATAGTTCATATGGAGAAAGATTGAGAAGAGATTTAGAAGTGATTCTAATACTATGATAAACTAAAGAAGTGTCATTGCTGTTTCTTTAGTAAGCTTAGTTATTCTTTAATTACTTCATTTATTATTTCAACTTTCTCTGAAGCTTGAGAATGATATAGTTTGAATCTATTCCCATCATATTAAACATTCTTTGAATCACTTTTTCTGTGAAATGAGTTCACTCTCTGGGTAAACTACATCTACATACAAATTCTGTCAAAACATTTTTAGCAGTAAATTGCACTATGTCTGAGGCAGTTAACTAGGCCTCGACCGACCAACACATATCAATACAAACTAACACATACTGTACCCCTTTTATCTTTATTTTCTCTTAATTGAATAAAATCAATAAACTAATTTGTAACCTCTGAAAAAGTTATATTAGGCACCTGTCTGACCTTAGTAGGTACTATCTTTCCTTCATTGTTCTTAAGACAAATTTTACATATTTCACATTTAAACTTAGCAACTTTAGTAATTTCTGGGCATATCAACAAGATATAGCAATTCTAATCCTGTTATCTGCTCCCATGTATACTAACCCATAAGCACGTTCTGCAAAAGCTGGTAACAACATTTTTAATGCTGCTAGTTTATTTTCTATATCTACCCAAATTTCATCCTCTGTTTTATAACATTGTTTCATTTTCCATGTATTAATTTCATTCAATGTAGGCTTTTCCTTACATTGTTGTAAGTTCTCAAATGTGATATCATGAAAAATCATCAATTGGGTATGTGGCTACCTTTCTAAAGCTGTTTATCGAGCTGCTGAGTCTGCTAGTTTGTTTCCTCATGAGCATTCATCTGTCTGTTTGGTATGTGCCTGGCACTTAATGACTGCAACCTCTTTTGGCAACTGTATAGTCTCTATCAGTTTTTTTGACTGTTTGTGCATGTGATATAGGTATTCCTGTTGATGTTAGGTAATCTCTATGTTCCCAAATAGCTCTAAAATCATGAACTACAGCAAACACGTAGCGTGAATCTGTGTAAATGTTTACTCGTTTTCCTTCAACTAGCTGACATGCTCTGATGAGTGCTGCAAGTTTGGTTACCTGAACTGAGTGAGGTGAAACTAACTCCTTGGCTTTAATTACCTCATTTTGTGTAGTGACTGTATATCCTGTCACTAGTGAGCTATCATGTTTTTATCTATGAAACATTTTCATCAGTAATGAAAATTTAATCTAGATTCTCCAATGTAGTCTTAGAAATATCTGGTCATACAAAAAAACTTACATATTTGCTTCATTCAATCATGCTCATTGTCTTCCTTGTCCTGTGAGGTTTCTGAGGGCAACAATGTAGCAGGATTGAGATTCTGACATTACTTTATTGTAATGTTAGTAGGAGTAATGCAATTTTTTTTTATTTAAATTTTCCATTGTATAAACTTTGCTACAGACATATGTCTAGTCTATGCACTATTCAGGAGTTGTGCACCAGCATGAGGGACAAACAAATGTAACCCACTCTGCAACACAATATCCTGTGTCTTTTCCATAAGAATAGCTGCTATGACTATAAACCTAAAACATGAAGTTAATACTATTGCTACCTATCTAATTGTACGCTAATTATCATCTAAATATCCTAAACAGTGCTCTCATCATCAATGCAATAAAAAAAACATTTGTTATAATTGTGAATGCCTAATGCCGGGGTAAAGGCTAGAGTTTTTTAATCTCTTCCAATGCCTCAATGGATTCAGGAATGTATTTAACTGTATCTGGCATATAGCTTTGGCTGAAAATCCTGGTATTAACTGGCTACAGAGTTGTGACATATCAAGAAATAAATGTACTGCTTTTCTTTCTTTTTTTTTCTTTCTTCGAAGGTAGAGGGTGTTCAAATAACAGGGCCACCCTTTTGGAAAGCTAAATCTCTCTGGCCAGAAAAATGATTATAACAGACCCCTCCTTATTTCATTTTCATCACATCGTAATGGTAAAATATTTCTTAAAATATAAAAAAATGTGTAAAAGAAAATGAAATGTGTCATTGTGAATGAGGCCTATAGATGATCTAATGAAATAGATCTGGTTGAAGAGATTAACAGACTAAGGACAATAGGAGGGAATAAATGATTAGTTTAATAAACAAATTAATGGAAATTCTACATTTTTAATGAACAAATAAAGCCTATAATAGGTGGCATTATTATACAAATTACTGCTTTCATAAGAAACATCAGATAAAGTGAAACATAAAATATATTAACTTTTCCTAATTGCTATATAAGTGATAACAGATACAACACTGATGATTTATTAATATTCACTAAGACATCTTCTTTTGATAATTAAGTGAATAATTTACATCTAAATAAAGAATTGAATGAATGATTCACAGTATATAAAAAAATCCTTTAGAGCAAAATTCCAGGACAATTAAGGTTCAATATAATTACACACTCCACTTGATTTATTCATAAGCACAATTAGGCATTATTCATAAGATTTTCCCGGTCTGCCCTACAGGTTTTGAAACTATATTGTAACTTTTTAAAGAACAATTACTTCTTTTTCATATTTTTCTATATTTTAATAAATATTTTGCCATTCCAATGTGAAGAAAATTCTCTCTCTCTACCTCTCTCCTAAATCTCCACCAGGACCTGGGACAACTGCAGGCTCTTCACCAACCTAAGACTTCTGAACATGGGTCCCTCTGAAGACCCATGTGCACATGTGTATACTGGGACCAATATACATCCCATTGCTGTGATTCATCATCATCATCATTTATTTATATACCGCCACTGATTCCGCAGTGCTGTACAGAGAACTCACATCAGTCCCTGGAGCTTACAATCTAAATTCCCTAACATACACACACAGACAGAGAGAGACTAGGGTCAATTTTGATAGCAGCCAATTAACCTACCAATTCATCCAGACTTGCTTATGCCAGTTGGACCTGCTATCAACCTTGTTTACTATAGCAGTATCTGCTCCTGATATGCCTGTAACAAAGAAGAGATCTCAGACTCATAACCTTTTCCCCATGCTTTTCCTCTTATTTCCCAATCCATTGCTATTTAGTCAATACCAGCAGTCTTAGACATCACTAGCCTGTCTCCAAAACTCAGCAGGCCACTGATTGCTGGCCTTCCCAGTGAGAATCCTTCATAGAACCCAGCTGGGCAAAGCCTCAGAATAGAGACGAAATAACTCCTCTCTCAGGTGTTACCACTAACCTCCAATAGCGATGAAACATGCAGGGAATCATCAAACAACCAGTTACTGTAAGAACATGCTCAGTGCACTTGTCAAATGCCCGAGTATAAATTGTGTCCAGCATCAATACTCCTGCTCCAGGACTACCCCAGAATGTATAGCTGCTGTTTGTGTTTCTTCATCTCCTGTGTCTGGTCTCCCCAAAGTTTCCCCCAGAACAGCTTAGTACTCTGCTGCTTTCATAGAGGGAACCAGCTATCCTGGGCTGCGACCTGTGTCCTTCTTAAGCATAGTCCATATTCTTTTGCAGGGATCCCTGTTGAAGTATTTTTGGTTGTGCCAATCCCACTTTCTAGTTATTGACATTTGTGTGTACTCCACTGCCCATGCGTGTACCTATTGCATGCCTAGAAATTCCCACACTTTGCATGCTCAGCTATACCTTTAGCACTTTGCCTACAGTACGAAACACCTCAGTGTATTCCAGTGGGACAACCTTTATTTTGTATCACATCAATATATCTTCTGGTGTGTTCCCCCGAAGATACAAAATCCTAAGTTCTCACATTTACCATTCTCCAGCTATCCCCCTCCCTCTTTCCCTTTCGCTTGTCACAATTCCCTTTAGTCTTCCCTCTAACTTTTTTCTGACAAGCATACTGAAGGCAAGTACAAGCTACTATTTATATCAGGACATCTCCTTTGACAACACAACAAACCAGCCTTTACATTCCACAACAAGAGCCTTGTGTCTCTTATTCGATACTTCGACAGCCTTTAGTCTTCCCTGTAACTTTTTTCTGACAAGCATACTGAAGGCAAGTACAAGCTACTATCTATATCAGGACATCTCCTTTGACAACACAACAAACCAGCCTTTACATTCCACAACAAGAGCCTTGTTTCTCTTATTCGATACTTCGACAGCCTTTAATCATCAGACTTCAATATTGACTCTGAGGACTTTAAGGCTACTTATGGTATGATGTTGCAAGTCCTTAGATCCAGGATCATTATCGGTAATATCTATAAAAATTCCAAGGATCCTTGGCTTGGCAAA
Organism: Mixophyes fleayi; assembly: GCF_038048845.1. Classification (NCBI taxonomy): domain Eukaryota; kingdom Metazoa; phylum Chordata; class Amphibia; order Anura; family Limnodynastidae; genus Mixophyes; species Mixophyes fleayi. Next base: position 107,285,141 of record NC_134403.1, read on the forward strand.
ATAAAAAAACCCTTATATGCTTATTTTGCTAAATCCTTGGATTTATTAAAATGAAATCACTGGATCTAGGTGAGCAATAAAGAGGGTGAATGAGGGTAGTGTAGGAGTGTTTATAATTCAATTAGAATTATTTTGACACGTGTATGTTTTTTATTTACATTTTTCCTATGTGTGCTACAGGTCCCGGCAGGCCCGGAGTGCCAACATGCCCTTGCAGACATGGGTATACTGGCACTTGTAGTACTAAAAGCGTCAGCATGCTCAAACACTTAATGGCAATCTGGGCATGCTGGGACCTATTGTGCATAAGGAGCTAAATGGATTTTCACTATCAAACAAGTATTACTCCACACCCACCACACCAGGGATATGGGGATAGCACTAAAGCTATCAACACAGGGCTGGTTAGCCTAGGGGAGGGGTTAACATTTTTTTTTCGGACCGATCTCCCTAGGGATTATTTTATTTCTGTGCTTACCAATCTGGGGCTGGTTTGGAATTATGACAGGAGGACCCTTGCTGTGCCTTAAGTAATTGGACTTTGCGGAGCTTCTCAAATAACACAACCTCTATGGCTACTCAGTGTATCCTCCCCTTTTCATCTACACTACACAAATGATAGCCCACAACCTATAGATAATTGTAGGATCTAAGAGAACAATTTTATCCGCCATTGTGTCAATGAGATGACCAAGACCTTTAAATGGCTGCAGCAGAGGTTCTATGACAATAGTGATAAACCTGATTTCCTACTTGCACTGGTACTTAAGTCAAAGCACCATTGTAAACTTGTGCATGTGATAAAGACTTTGCAAGGTGCTTTGGCATACAACTTCAATAAAATGGCAGAGGATTTCCATTTATTTTATGCTTCTCTCTACAATGCCATAGCATGCAGTCAAGGTTCATCTTATGTTGTGTCGGCAATAAACAACTATCTTCATATGTGCCACTTTCCCACATTACAGAGGGCCAACTGGCCATGCTTAATTTAGAATTCTCAGGCGAGGAGATCCTCACAGCCATTAAACCCCTGAACAATACATCTGAGCCTGGTTCAGATGGATTTATGTACATTTATCATAAAACAATATAGGTAGCTTTTAGTATGCCAATTACCAGTCAGAATCAACTCTTTATTAGAGGAGGCTTGGCTCAGCAATTACTTGCAAGTGTCTGAGTACAGATGCAGATACACACTGATAATGATGGCTATGAGCGTTATCTAGCCACTTCAGATTGGCTGACTGTGGATTGACCCCTGAAGCTGATATCATTTTCTTCATCGATCTTACCTATAATATATTTTTGAATTGTGTATTCTAGAACACATTTTTTTGCTACTTTCATTCATACCTGCTAATCATCAGGATAGCAACTATCTTGATCTTGTTTTCTGTAGACTATGTTCAGTTTCTAATTTCCTTAACACTCCTTTCCTCCTCTCAGATCATCACCTTATTTGTTACTCGCTTACGCCCAGTTCTTAACCTCTATTGATTTTTAACAGTTTTCAACTTGTCTCCAACACCTTCTCTCCTCAATTTCTATATTCTCCTCTTCTGATATGGCAAATCCTTATTTTCACCCTAGCAACTGCCATTGATCAAGTGGCCACAGCGACTCTTCATACTCCACATAGACTTTGTTGTGAACCGTGGCACACTAAAGTAACACAAAAACGCCAGAATGTCACTGGCGCAATTCTTGTATCCCTAATGATTTCAGCACATATACTGCTATCTACCACTCCTATTGAAATGCTCTGGATACTGCTAAACAAACATACTTCCAATCTCTCATCTATGCTCAGGCTTCTAGCCCCAAATGCCTTTTTAACACATTTAAATCTCTTGTAAACTCTCCCACCACAAACCCAACGACTACCATAAATGCCCAGAATCTTCCTTCCTATTTCAAGGATTTTTTGGTTTTAAGGACTACACTCCTTCCAATGGATGCAAGAGAGGCTCACACTAAGGGACTTCCTCCCTTGAAATTGTAGATTAAAGGTACAGTTAGGCGCTCATTTACTTTGAGTTTGCTATCAGTATGAATGAGTGAATCTTATCAATCTTGTACTTGAAGTAGGAAAATGAGGAAAATGTAGTGTAGTTGTCACGGTTCTTACGAGGAAACTCGGCAGATGTAGCGAACCCAAGAGATTTGCACAGTTTGGCACTACTCCAACAGGGCGCGGAGTCTAACGAGGAGACGGTGTTCACCAGGAACCGCCACAAAGCGGTATGGGCTTAGCCGCGTCTACTTCGCTGGTCGCGGTCCCTACTAGAGCACTGTACGGAAGTCCCTGGAAAGACTACAGGCAGTAGTACCGTAGGAAGGGCGGTCAATACAATAAGTGATGGTAATGAAGATGATGCAGATCGGTGTAACTCTGAAGACCACTATGTGGTGTAAAGTTCAGGAAAATGAGCGTCAGCTCTGAAGACAAATGTAGAGGAGATGTCCAGGGATGAGCGTCAGCTCTGCAGACCACTATGTGGCGGAGAGTTCAATAGAGTGAGCGTCAGCTCTGCAGACCACTATGTGGTGTAAAGTTCGGGAGAATGATCGCCAGCTCTGAAGACAAATGTAGAGGAGATGTCCGGAGATGAGCGTCAGCTCTGCAGACCACTATGTGGCGGAGAGTACAATAGAGTGAGCGTCAGCTCTGCAGACCACTATGTGGCGGAGAGTTCAGTAAAGTGAGCGTCAGCTCTGCAGACCACTATGTGGTGTAAAGTTCAGGAGAATGAGCGTCAGCTCTGCAGACAAATGTAGAGTAGTTGTCCCGAGATAAGCGTCAGCTCTGCAGTCCAGAATGGATGTAAATAGCTGGGAGGTAACAGGAAGCCACTTCTATCACCAGGAGGTGACTCAAAGAACAGGCACTGAAGATAGGGAGGAGGTGCCTTTTAAAGTTGCCACCAAGGAGAAGGACCAATCAGCTGCAGGCAGAGAGATTAGTGTCACCGCCGGGTCTGCGCATGCACAGACCCGGATCCAAGATGGCGGCGCCCAGCGGGAAGCGGAGCGCCGGAGCTAGGTGAGTCTGTCGGGTGCGCTGCCTGCACCCGGCGCGTGATAGTAGTCTAGTGATACAAGCAATCCGCATACTATATCTATACATTTGGAATTTTTCCTATTCCATCTATTGGCTGATCTCTACTTCTGTGAGTCTGGCCATACTACAATTGATTCCAGATGCACTCATTCATACTGACAGTAAGCGCAAAGTCAATGAGCACCTACCTGTACCTTTAATGTACATTTTCCTATTTCAAGGACAAGGTTGATAAGTTGCAACTTGAAATGCTATCATTTCCCTCGACAAGAACTCAGCTCAATTCCTTCCTAGCATCCTCTGACACCCTCTCTTCATTTGATCCCACAAATGAAGAGAAAGTTTCTACTCTCTGCTTATCTTCCTACTCTACCTCCTGTCCTCTCGATTCAATACCCTCACAAATTGGTCGGTCCATGTCTACAATGCACATTTCACCTCTAAATAATATCTCTAATCTATTTCTCTCTATTGGTATTTTTCCATCACTATTCACAAGTGTCTCAAATTACCACCCCATCTCTAAGCTCCCATTCCTCTCTAAACTTCTTTAGAGAATTGCCTACACTGGCCTCACACGCTTCATATCTGCAAATAATCCATTGAATCTTCTTCAGTCAGGCTTTCGCTCTCAACACTCCACAGAGACTGTGCTGACCAAAGTTGTTAATGATTTGATCACAGCTAAAATTAAAGCCTGTTACTCTCTTCAAATTCTCCTGGATCTCTCTTCTGCATTTGACATTGTTGACCACTCTCTTCTCATACAAACACTACAATCACTAGGTCTTCAAGACACTGTCCCATCCTTCCTATCTAATTGCTCTTCAAGTGTTAATTTCTCTGGAACAACCTCCACTCTGCTTCCTTTATCAGTTGGAGTACCACAAGGCTCAGTCCTAGGTCTTCTGATATTCTCTATCTACACCACTTCTCTTGGGAAACTAATAAACTCCTTTGGATTTCAGTATTATCTCTATGCAGATGATACACAAATTTATTTATTCTCTCCTGATCTCTCACCATCTGTGTTGTCTCGTGTAACTGATTTTCTTTCTGCCATTGTGTCTTGGATGTCCTCTCGCCAACTCAAACTTAATCTTTGAAAAACAGAATTAAAATATATTCCCACCCACAAGTAGAAGCTTCCTGCCTGACATTTCTATTTATGTTGACAACATGACAATGAATCCCATCCTTCAAGGTCGCTGCCCAGGTGTAATTCTTGACTCACAACTATCCTTGGTTCCCCACTTCAAATCTATATGTACATCATGCTGCATACATCTAAAAACATTTCCAGAATGTGTACATATCTCTCACAAGACACCGCAAAAACTTTAATTCATGTACTCATCATCTCCCGCATCGACTATTGCAATTCCATCCTTACTGGTCATCCCAAAATTACACTCGATCCCTTACAATCTATTTTGCGTGCATTGGCTAGATTGATATTCCTTGAAAATCACTTTTCCTTTGCTGAGACACTCTGTCTATTTCTACATTGTTTGCCTGTTTTTCAATGAATCCAATATCAAATGATTCTACTAACATACATAGCCATCAACAAAATTTCACCAACATATATCTCCTCACTTGTGTCAAAATATCTCCGATCCTGACACCTCCGTTCTGCACAAGATCTGCATCTCTCTTCCACTCTCATCACAAGCTTCCTGTCACGATGTTCCTCCACCTGTACTGCAGAAACCGTAAGATGCTGGTTTGTCAGCAGCTCCTGTCTCCTGGACTGTTTTGGACTTGGTATTATAGGTATTAACCTCGCAGTACCCCTGACTTACCAGAGGTGCTGCTTTTATATTCTTGCCTCTTCCCTCACTAGCAGGGGTTAACTTATTGTTTTTGTTAATTGCTTATTACTGCAATATTGTATTATATTATTATAATACTGCAATAGTATTACTTGGTGCTTTAGACAGAAGCACAAGACAGTATCAGAATAGCATCCGGGTGTGGCTGGGTACAGTTGAGTAGTAAATGAATACTGAACAGCAAGTGCAGGTAACTAAAGCAATGGTAACAGTCAGGACCAAGAATTCACAGGGACAAAATGTAGCGATGCAGGAAGTCCAAGGGAAAACAAACAATGACTAGCAAGGTGCATGGTGAGGAACAGGCATAAATAGTCAGTGAGGCAGGTGTGGATAATTAATAGGAAAAGAAGATTTCCTATTAGCTGCTGTTCTGCCATTTGTCATGCTGTTCTATCATGACAAATGGTAGAACAGCAGCTCCTCTGGTGGTATTGAGGTACTGCAGTAAGATACAAGATAATGACCAAACAGAGTGAGCCCAAACAGATACCCTATAGAGAGGTTGTGCTTGTTAGTCTCTCTTCCACACTGAAAAAGGAAAAGGGTTCATTTCACCTCCTTGGGCTGATGGTTCATAATCAATAAAATGTATTTAAATGATTTAAATAGTGTCACAGTGTCACGGTTCTAGTTCTATATGTAGCTCTAAGATTCTCATTTTTTAAATGCACACTTGTTTGAATTGTAGTTTTCAGTTCTGTTTCTAATGTTGTATATTTTTACAAATGCTCAGTGTTCGGTATGTTTAATATAGTTTACAGTATCTTTTTTAAGTTAAAGCTATATTGTTTGTCCAATATATATAGTTCACTAGACTGTCCACTCATGGAATTCTGGAGAGGTATCCTCTATAGTGCTGTGCACCGCCTGAGGGTGTGTGAAATTATCTGATGTTGCCAAAATGTTCACAATAATCATCAAACCAGCATAGCTCTTACCTTGCTGCCGTATCCAGTTGAGGAGGGTTCAAAGGATTGTGACTAATATAAATATGCATATATAGAATGTAATTAATATATATATCTACTATATAAAAGCCTAGTGGCGTGTGTCTGTGTGTTAAAAAAAAAAAACAAGCTGCAGCGCCACCTGCTGGGCGAAGTTATACACTGACCTACTAAATTCTTAGTGTGTGTTGGAAAAAACTCAGAAAGGGCTGAAATTTGCTGCAGCGCCACCTGCTGGGCGGAGTTATACACTGACCTACTAAATTCTTAGCGTATATGGGAAAAAAAACTCAGAAAGGGCTGAAATTTGGTATACTAAGATGTTTTTAATTTGTTAATTTAATTTGTTAATTGTTTAAAGTATCTATAAAGATTTTAAAAAATATATATATATCTCTTGAAGGAGAAGTGACAGTTAGGAGTGGTTGGTGGTTGCCGGGGGTGACAAAGTGAGAGGAGTGTGATACTCAGAACCGCTGAGAGAGATCCCTGTGTCTGGATAGACATTTGGATAGATGTGGCGATAAAGGATGAGGTGATGAAGAAAAATGATGAGGTGGTGACATGTGGACAAAACCACGTTAAAACTTACGTCAGGAAGTAACGCTCTTCCCCTGAGGAGGCCTGGCCTAGCCCCAAATGCATGACAAGAACCTTTTTAACACCTTAAGTAGCTTGATTTGACTAGAATGCATGAGTATCATGCACGGGTTAACTTATATATATATATATATATATATATATATATATATCAAATATCAATTAGCACATGTGCACCCAAATTACATGTACACCCAAATTAACAAAACATTCTGCAAGCTCCAGGAATTAAATATAGTAAACTAATGTAGAAAGAATCATGTGGAATATGTTGATGTTTATAGCAGCTTCTCCCAGTGAGAATCAACAACAAGTGGTAGAAAATCTATAAGTGTACTTATAGTATAGTAAATAATTATACTAGGTTTACTTTAAAATATAGTTTGGGAACTGTAATGTTGATCCAAACTTTTTAGAGCTTTCCATTAATTGATCATCATCATCATCAACATTTATTTATATAGTGCCAGCAATTTTTGTAGCGCTCTACATTTGGGAGCAACATTAATAAAACAATACTGGGTAATACATAGAAACAGAGAGGTAAGAGGGCCCTGCTCACAAGCTTACAATCTATCTAATCGATGCAGCAGATCCACAGTAGATTATTTTTAATAAGGTAAAATCCAACTATTTAACAACTGTTGTTGAGTAGTCTTCTCTTTCAGCTATAGAGAATGGACATGCAATATATGACTTGTTTTTGTTTCCCTGTACACCAAGGGGCCCAGAAGTAGATAGGAGCACCGATATGTATACATTTGTATCTTTCTGTTGTAAATTTTCAGGGTTGCACTCTTAGAAATTGCATATTAGAAAATAAAAGGAACAATCATAATTCATTTTACTTTTTTCCTATTTTGTCTGCTTTCACCTAGATAATTCTTTTAAAATGTGCATACTTGTTCCAATTTGTTACCCAAACAAATCCATATCTGCAATAGTAAAGTATATATTATTTATGTTATTCATGTAAAAGTTTTATTATATTCTTTATTAGAAAGTAATTATACAAGACAGCCAATAAAATTGCCGGTCTCTTGTATAAATCACCTACTGTTTAATTACACAGTCGTATATTTGAATTATAGTTCAGGCAATAAAAACATTTTAGAATAAATAATGCAAATGTAGAAGAGTAGACATCTGACTGATCCTATTAAAAAGAAATTAGGCAGACAACATGTCTGTTTCATAGCATTACATATGTCGAAAGAATAGGCTTGACATCAAAATTAGCTTAGAACAATGCAATTATATCTATATATATTATTATACAGCTGGGTAGCCAAGACCATTAAAATTAATAGATATGATTTAATGGTCAAAACTTGTTCTGACCTTTTTCTGACTCAGTGTACATGAAAGTCTTCCTTTTAATCATCTCTATTTGCATAAAATCTATATAACAATTTGGATTTATTTCTCTGAAAGCAGACGGTCTATCTCAGTAGGAACAATCTCATTGTTTGTGGTGCAGAACACAGTAAGAACTGTCAAAATGATGACAAAACCGTACATTATGGGGCTATGTAATGTACTGACAAGGAAAATACTGTGTTTCATAAATAAACATATAAAATATTTTAAATCTAAGTCATAGATGTGTTCTGAGTATTGTCATGTTTGTATAATTCTAATTAATGTTGTTTTAAACAGTTAACCTATTTTCCATGCTGGATATTTTACTTTTTAGATTTCAATTGTTTAATTATTCTAAGTTGATTGGCAAAAAAAAAACCAAAAGCAACAAATAGAAGATTTTTACAAGGAAAAATCTTGTAATCACATGAGTTTATTGATCGGATGTGGCTCTAATGATGATGTGATGGTAATGGTAAGGATGATGATAATGTTGATAATTATCATGATGATTACAATATTGACACTGTCCATCAGTGTTATTAAGGTTTTACTAAGCCTTCTATATACCGCCTATTATTATGGGCTAATTATAACTCGGTAATATCAATCTGCATGAGTTTTGTGATTATTATGTGATAGAGAAATTTTAAAATTAGAGGGAGATTATTTTTGCAACTTCAATGTTAAACTAGTGACTGATGGGAAGTTATCCATTAAACATTGCATAGGAGAAACTTTTGAGCTGGACTGTGTGCTTTTGTTTAAAAGACATTTCTAACTTTTACCAATTTTGAAATAATTAAGAGTATAATTTATTATTGAAATCTATGAGAGTCTGGTACACTGTCACAGTGAGGAGACAGACAACAGCAGCATTTGAAGACAGTTTTGTGATCTCAAGTCTCTCCTTTTCTCATACTCTGTTTAAATAGATTTAAGAAGCAAAAACAGGGTCCACTTTGTGAGGAGCCACTTCTGTTCTCTTCTTGTAGAAAATAAATAGTGGTAGCTTGGGCATTAATAACAATAATAACAATGGCAATATACCATTGGGTTTAGTTTTCCTGCTTCCTGTAACAGTCGAGAGGGAAAGCTAGTTACCCCATCCTAGTTCTGATGGCCCTATCTGCCTGCCTATGGTTCCAAGTGGTGTGTGGAAACTATAGGCCAAAAGCCGCAAGCCACCAGTATATAAAGGCTTAAAATAAAACCGTGTCCCCCACTCTCCAATCAGATTAACCCTAGTGCTGCCAGCCTTATGCTGGTATTAGCAAAATTGGGAGAACAAAAAGTGTGGGCCTCCCGAGTTTACTAGAGCCAGCACTAGGCTGTGCCAGGCGGGGCTTGTAGCACTATAGCTAGGAAACCTGCAGCGTGGTGGCCCCCTGCCATGATGCCAACCAGCTTTAGGATGATCAGCATAAGGCTGGATCCCCTAGGGAGATGGGGTCCACAGAGAAATTGCAGGCCCTCTCCCCCTAGGCTTGTGCTGAAAACACTAGGGCTCTTCCCACACCCCTCATCGGCGGGTGTGGGATAATGAGAGTGTTAAATGTTAGAAAGACACTATTTTGAGTATCTCCTAGTGGACTTCATCTCCCACTCACTGTAATGGACACTCCCTTGACCTTGAATTCTTCTGCTTCTGCTCTCTAGTTTTTCCAGCTTGGCCTTCCCACTCTTCAAACACAACCTCTTTTCTTTCAGTCTCAACTTACCTTATGCTTTCCATGCCCCCAAATACACACGCAAACTGAGTCTCTGGGTGCCAGGATTGTGGAATTGTTTACATTGCAATAATAGTCCCCTATCCTGGACTCTTAATGTTTTCCGTAGTGTACAGTGTGTGTAATTGTCTGGTGATCATATGTGTTCACCAAACAATAACATCTAAGAGGCAATATCATTTGAAAGAGGGTACTCCACTCTTTCAAATAAGGGTGCCCGGATTTTTCTTTGCTCAGGAGGTTCTCTAGTTTTCTCTATAGGTGTTTATTTATTGGTGTGGATTCCACAAACATGGCTAAAAGTTCTAGTATGTCATGAATATATTTTCTAGTTTGTTTTGTTTATTAAATAAACATGTCATGTTCTCCACTGAAAAACAAGTCTTTACAAATGTTACTCTGTGAACCGAAATGTTGATTTTTAATTTTGCAACATTATTGAATAAGCAATTGATGTTCTGAACAATGGTAAGCTCCATATCTATCTTATATATTTGCTAGCCTAGATATTGCTATTGGGGAGCACACTGAAAATGTGACTAAGATGTATATGATTGATTCATTAACCTGTCTGGATAGATTCAGTCTAGGGGGAGACGGGTGGGGGTCAGACGTGTGTTTTCTGCACTAAAGGGGTAATTCAATTGACAGTGTTACTTGAAAAAGTAACACGGCCTGCGCACTATTACCGTTATTACAGTAATAGTGCGCATAAATACCGTTATTACGGTAGTTTTAACACCGACTTTTTGCTGGCAGCTCCCTGAGCTGCGAACAGAAAGCTGGGTTAATATTACCGTAATAACGTTAATATGTTTAACGTGGCAGTACTGCAGAGGGAATTCAATTTCCCCCTAAGTGTTTTTGTCACGAAGTGTTTAGAAATTACATTTAAACAAGAAAACAAGAAAAGACAACTGCTAAACATTTTTCATCTGTTCTGTCCCCAGGTATGTACATGAACTGAAACGCTCATCATCTCATCCTCTCCTATTCTCATATGTGCAACTGTGCATGTATTTTAAAAAGTATGTAACAGGAATATTTTGATATTGTGTTAACCTGTGCTGGCTTAGATCATTGATGCCTAATTTATGACAGGGTTCAGGTTTTATCTAGTCTAATATGACAAACAGCTGTTGGGTGTTATCTTTCTGATCAGCTGACCAATTATCACATATGTGGTGTATCTTGAAATCAGCTCCACTATATCTTAGCTTTCAGTCTGGGGGGGTGGGAAGGGGGGGGCGTGCGGGAGTCAGACGTGTGTTTTTGTCACAAAGTGTATAGAAAATACAATTAAACAGTTGAACAAACACTGAACAAAAATTAAAGGCATCCAGCAATAATCTGCATCTGCTGTAGCCTTACTCTGCTGCTTCTCTGATTGCACAGGACATTGTAACTAGATAATTCTTTTAATTCCCTCAATTTTTGGCATTTTACTCTTAAATCCCAATGTTTGCCAAATTATTTTCCTTACAATCCTTTCATGGCATTATCTTTAGGACTATATCATCCCTCACCCTTCCTACATCACACACTTCTGTTCACCTTGCCCCTTCAGTACCCCACTCACCTCTACTTAAAGCTCATGAACTTTTATCCTATATAAATTCAATAGTTATAACAACCTCACCCTGTCGCCAGAAACTAAAAGGACACACATCTTACAATCATCTTTCCTATCTTTCTTCCTCCCTGCTTGATTAGCTGGTGATATATCACCTAATCCAGGTCCTCCTCACTTCTCCCACACACATATATCTCAACACTACCGAAATCTAGCAAGCCTCAAACAGATCACCTGTCTCCCATCTCTTCCATAGTCCTTTAAATGTGCCGTTTGGAATAAATGCTCAGTTTGCAACAAATTTAACTCCATTCCACTCAAACAACCTCAACTTTCTGGCAATAATAGAAACATGGCTTATGCAATCAGACACTGACTCACCTGCAACCCTTTCACATGGACTCCTCCATTTCACCCACTCACCCAGACCTGGAGGCAGACAAGGAGGTGTGGTTGGACGACTTCTCTCCCCACAGTGCACAGTCACAGTTTTACCAAATGTCCCATCGCTCACGTTCACATCTTTTGAGGTACATAGTGTTAGGATTTTTAACCCATTCTCCATAATTCTTGCTGTGATCTATCGCCTTCCTGGACCACACCAACTATTTCTTGAACATTTCTCTGCATGGCTCCCTCACTTCTTATCTTCTGATATCACCACCATCATCCTGGGTGATTTCAACATCCCTATTGCTAATAAAGATTCGAATGCTGCTTCAAAACTACTTCTTTCACCTCCTCTCTCAACCTCTCCCAGTGTGTTGAATCCTCTACCCATCAGGATGGCCATTGTCTTGATCTTGTTTTTTCTAAACTATGCTCAGTATCTGATTTTCTTAACACTCCATTCCCCCTTTCGGATCATCACCTTATCAGCTACACACTCACACACACTACTTTAAACTCTCTGTTGTCAAATACTACCAAGCATCCTCATTCCCACAGAAATATTAACTCTATTGATTTTCAACAGTTTTCCATCTCTCTCCAACACCTTCTCTCCACAATCTCAAAATTCTCCTCTTCTGATCAGGCAGTACCTCATTTTCACCAAACCCTAGCAACTGCCCATGATCAAGTGACTCCAGTGACACTTCTTACACTTTGCAGACTTTGATGTCAACCGTGGCACACTAAAGTAACACAAAATCTACAAATTCTTTCTAGAGAAGCTGAACGTCACTGGAGTAAATCTTGTACCTCTAATTATTTCATCACATATACTGCTATCTGCCACTCCTACTGAAATGCTCTAGACACAGCAAAACAATCATAGTTCCAATCTCACATCTATGCTAAGGCTTCTAGCCCCAAATGTCTTTTTAACACATTTAAATCTCTTCTGACCCTCCCACCCCAACCATTGCTTCCTATTTCAAGGACAAGATTAATGAGATCCAACTTGAAATTGTATCGTTTCCCTCGACAAGCAATCAGCTCAATTGCTTTCCAGCACCCTCTGACACCCACTCTTCATTCCATCCCACAAATGAAGAGGAAGTATCTTTTCTTTTCTTTCTTCCTAATCTATCTCCTGTCCTGTTGATCCTATATCCTCACAAATTGCTAGATATCTGTCTCCTGTGCTCATTCCACCTGTAACTAAAATCTGTCTTTCTCTCTCTACTGCTTTCTTTCCGTCACTATTTAAGCACACAGTGCTTACTCCTATTCTGGAAAAAAAACAAATTATGACTCAAACTCTCTCAAATTACCGCCCCATTTCTCAGCTCCCATATCCCTCCAAGCTTCTCGAGAGACTTGGCTACACTCGCCTCATACACTTTCTTACAGCTAACAAAATATTCAATTCTCTTCAGTCAGACTTTTTCTCTCTACACTCCACAGAGACTGCACTGGCCAAGGTTGTCAATGATTTGATCACAGCTAAACCTAAAGGCCTCTACTCTTTTCTAATTATCCTGGATCTTTCAGTTCATATGCCACTATTGACCACTTTCTCCTCATACAAACGCTAAAGTCCCTACATCTTTAAGACACTGTCCTGTCCTGGTTATCATCCTACATAGCTTATCTCTCTTTCAGTGTTGATTTCTTTGAATCCTTTTTTTATCAGTCAGAGTCCCACAAGGATCCGTCTTAAGCCCTTTTCTATTCTTTATCTACACCATTTCTCTTGAAAAACTAATAAGCTCCTTTGATTTTTAGTATTATCTCTATGCAGATGATACACAAATCTATCTATCCTCTCCTGATCTTTCACCTTCTGTGTTGTCTCGCATTACTCACTGTCTTTCTACCATTTCATCTTGGATGTCTTCTCACCAACTCAAACTCAGTCTTTTAAAAACTGAATTAATAATATTCCCTCCCAAAATAATAGAAGCTTCCTGTCTGACATTTCTATTTCTGTTGATAACATGACCATAAATCCCACCCCGCAAGCTCACTGCCTAGGTGTAATCCTTGACTCACAACTATTATTCCTTTGGATTTCAGTATCATCTATATGTGGATGATACACAATTTATCTATCCTCTCCTGATCTCTCACCATCTGTGTTGTCTTGCTTTACTGACTGTCTTTCTGGCATTTCTTCTTGGATGACCTCTCATCAACTCAAACTCAATCTTTCAAAAACAGAGTTAATAATATTTCCATCCACCAACAAAAGCTTCCTGCCTGACATTTCTATTTCTGTTGACAATTTGATCATAAATCTCACCCTGCAAGCTCCCTAGCTAGGTGTAATCCTTGACTCACATCTATCTTAGTTCCCCACATCAATTCTATATTTATATTATGTTGCATACATAAAAAAACATTTCCAAAATATGTACGTATCTCACACAAGAAACTGACTTTTACCCGTACATTCAATTTTGCATGCAGCAGCTAGATTGATTTTTCTTGTAAATTTTTCTTTCTCTGCTGAGCCACTCTGTCATTCTTCACATTGGTTGCCTGTTTTCAATGAATCCAATGTAAAATTATTCTACTAACATACGAGAGCATCAGCAAAATTGCACCAACATACATCTCTGCACTTGTCTCAAATATCTCCCAACTCAACACTTCCATTCTGCACAAGATCCGCTTCTCTATTCCTCCCATTCCAGGTTATAGGACTTTTTTTGGACTGCGCCCACTCTGTGGAGTTCCTTCACCTGGACATTAAGACTTTCGTTTAGTCTTCAAACCTGCAAGCATTCACTGAAAAACCATCTCTTCAGACGAGCTTATATTATTCCTGAACCAATCTGTTAATCACCCTAGGTTTCCCTATTACCATCCTCTGCACAGCTAACACAAGATAACAACCCTTTGATCAACATTGTTGTGTGACTAATCATATGGCCCACTAAATATTTTTTACCTTTGCATTCTAGCTGGATCAATATGCAATATGATGTAGCACTTGTCCTTGTGTATCAAACTCCCATTGTTCCATAGATTGTAAGCTTGCAAGCAGGGCCATATAACCTCTCTGTCTGTATGTATTACCCAGTATTATTTTATTACTGTTTGTTCCCAATTGTAAAGCACAACAAAATCTTCTGGCAGTATATAAATAAATGTTGATGATTATGATGATGGATATACAGAGCTGAAAACTCTGTGAGAAATATCAGAGATCCAGAGTAAATTGATAAGCTGTTGATTATTTTGTATGCGGTACGCATTTTTTTGTATTTGTTAACAAAATCATGAGTCATAGGTATTGCACTAGGAGGCATTTTTTGTCCTTTTTTTATCTTTCGACAGATCCCTCATTATCCTGATTGAAGAAACAGGAGATAATAAGGAAGGCAGCCACCTAGATATAGGGTAGTGTTTGCAAGTACTTTGCTTTTATATTAATAAATACTATGATTTACAGACTCTAAGAAGAGTGCTACCTAAGAACTACTGTTATTGTGTTATATTTTTTTTTATATAGGCAGCTCTTAAGATACACATTTTAGGCTTCATGGTAAACCAGATGCAACAGTGAAGAACAGATTTTGCCACTAGAAAGGCATCTCCCTGCTTCATAAATTTAAAGTTTGGAATACAGAAGATTGACCTTCTCTGTGTCACAAAATGTTATATCAAATTTGTTTCATGCAAATAAAAATCTAAATTACGTGTATCCAGTTGAGCAGATTTTTCCTAAGTGAATGTAATATTTCCTAACTATACTGATGACTGTATTAATGGCAGGGCACAGCAGATTTCATTCTGAATAAACATCCGGATGGTAAAGTCACAGCATGTAATTTTTATTGAGAATCTAAAATGGATCTTACCCAAGCAAACACATTGACTTTATTTTAAAACGATCAAGATGACCTTTCAAATAATAAAAAAAAGAATACTGAAGACATTTCGCATATACTTTTAAACATTGACGATAATGGTAATATCTTTATTTACGTATAAGGTAGATGTTTCACTGAAACTAAGCTTTATTTGGTAACATTGATATTAAAATCACATTTTGATATATAAAATATATCAAGTTAAAGTTATATTGCTTACTTTAATGTACACAACAGAGATCTGTTATTATGTTAATAAACCATCAAACTGCTAGGATTCATACTCTGTAGAAATTATACAACCATAAACAAATCATTTATAGGGCCTATAGTTAC
The DNA here is from genome assembly GCF_038048845.1 of Mixophyes fleayi. NCBI lineage: Eukaryota > Metazoa > Chordata > Amphibia > Anura > Limnodynastidae > Mixophyes > Mixophyes fleayi. Next base: position 107,300,856 of record NC_134403.1, read on the forward strand.
TTTACAGAAAATAAGAACCAAATAATAATACTACTGCATTACACATAGGCTTCCTATAGACATAGCAGCCCATACAGCTGATATAGTACCCGGAGGTATAGAGCATGTTTGCGTTCATTTTGCTTTATGTCTGTCCTCCATATCTCCTAGCCAGTAAACAAATGCATTTATTAACGTATGACACTTAAAAAAAATCCACAGGTGTTACTAATTAAATGCAAGCATCTTTTGTTGTCCCCATTAAAAGTCCAAATTAAATCTTCTTTCCTGTAGCAGACCAAGCAGAAATGTCAATTAAGCAATATCTTCATATAATATATCTGTGATTCTGATGTATGATGTACTATCAGCTGGGACGGTCAATATGCAATCAGCCAATCAGAAGTAGGCAAATAGTGCTTCAAAAAATCATCATCATCTTTGTGTATGATTGCACCAACCCTCTAGCACCCATAGAAGATACACCTGCAGATTTATCCATGTATGTAATTGAGTTGGAGCTAAATGAACAAGTCTTTACTGCACTTGGTCTGTGCTTGCCCTCCCTTATTGTCTGCCCCCACACTGCCTCTCCAGGTGTAGGGAGATGTAAGTCAGTGATACACAAAAACATATTTATGGACATATGCATACACATTTTTGGTGCACATTCACATTGCAGAAATCCATTTCTTACACACCACAAAGTAGATGCATGTTCACCTCTAAATGAGCCTCTAAGTTTGTCACATTATATGTTTTGACAAATAGTGTATTTAACCATTTCCCAAGTAATATACATAGTTAGTCTTTAGTTATTATCAAAAGTTTTGTCGTTTTCTTCCCAACATATCTGATTTCTTTATATTGACTGTCTGTACATAAAAACGAGTTACCTTGAAAATGACACAGCTTAAGTAAGCCCAAGATTCAGTACTAGATAAGGTAATACAATTAGTTCCCAAAGGGTAAATCTATGGCAAATAATATTTGTAAATTTTAGTGTTTGCTACTGACCATGGTACAACTGTTTGGATAATACATCTTTCTGGATTGCATTTAAATTTTAAAATCTGCCCCCCTTTTTAGTTATGTTATTCTCTAACTATACTCAAATTCTTACAAGAGCCCCTCTTGTGATGACAGATACTAATACATTCTTGCACCACCCGACCAACAATTTGCAAGACGCAGTGCAACCGATTGGGTGACCTAAGTGCCTTTGTCATTTTGTATATCTTGTGATCAATTTTCAGTCTGTGACAGCCCAGTTAGTGCACTGTGTAATAATAAAAAGTAAATCATTCCTTTGGGTTAGCAAATCAAAGTTTCCTTGACTCAGACCAATGATGCTGTATGGTGTAATAAAAAATAATAATTAAAAAACAGGCAGTAAATCCTCAACTTGCCCCAGTGTTAGACTGGTTTCCATATAATAGGGAGACAGTAAACAGTTAGCCTATAAAGATTGAGTGAGGCTTCAAAAACCTGTGTCACTCACCGGACTGTGAGTGCCATTTCTCCTGTGTTCAGGAACCGTGGCCGTCCGCCATCCTGAGGGTCTGCGCATGTGCAGCCCTTATTAAACCTTCAGTACCTGTTGCTTTTAATTGATTGGATGATCAGGCAACCCTCCCTATTTAAACCACCTGTGATCATTACCTGGTTGCCTGATCTTGGAGTCTCATTCCCCATGAGCCTCTGAAGGTGTTCCTGTGTTTCCTCGTGTATTCAGCTCCAGCTGGTTCCCGTCTACTACGTTTGTGGTTTCCAGACCACTTCAACTCTCCTGTGTTCATCGTGCCTGCACTTAGCTGATTCCTATCTGCTGCTGCTGCCGGATTCCAGTCCGCCTTAACTCTCCTGTGTTCATCGTGCCAGCTCTCCACTGATTTCTATCTGCTTCTACTACCGGATTCCAGACCGCCTCTACTCTCCCGTGTTCAGCGTGTCTTCCCTCCGCTGCCTCCGCTACTACTGCCGGATACCAGACAGCCTCAACTCTCCCGTGTTCATCATGTTTCCAGTTTTACTTACTACTGCTTCCTGAGTATTGCTCCATTGATACTGGTTACCTGCCGTGCGCTGCACCAACCTGATTACCGCTTCCATCCTCCAGTGGTTTCTCCTCCTGCCGGCGTTCAGCCGTTCAGGTATCCCTGCACGTCTCACTGACAGCCTGCTCTCCTGAACCGCGGTATGCATACCTTCCATTGACTTTGCTTTTGTATTGCATATCCGTCTGGACTTTGTTGTGTTCATCTCCGGAGTCTTCTATCTACTGAAGCTATTGTGACTATTGACTTTGTGTCCTATTACCTGGATCGCTCTAGTGACTTTGTATACTTCAAGCAGCGCTTGTCAGTTATTATTGTATTGTGGATATCATTGTGGGATCAGTTCCGTGTGCCCCGTGTATCCTCTGCATTACATTCATCTCCTCGTGTCCCTCCTCACATATATATAGCAGTGGTACAACTTGCTGACGCAGACCACTGACTCCTGTTTCCCTGTGACACCAGTTTCTAGTATCCTCTCACATAAGCAGTAGTACAACTTGCTATACGCAGACCACTGACTTCCCCGTTATCTACTTGCACCTGGAATCCATTCCTTCACTATAGACAGTGGTACAACTTGCTATACGCAGACCACTGACTCTCACTACCTCCTCGCTACTCCTGGACATTCCTCCTCACTATAGCAGTGGTACAACTTGCTGTACGCAGACCACTGACTCTCCTCACGTTTACTTGTCCATCTGGTTCCTCGTGTACATTCATCTACTCATTACCAGTTGCTGCTAGTCATAGACTTTCTTTGAGCATTCTCTCACCATCTGCTGATTCTCCTGTTCCGTTGTCACCCTGCTACCAGAGAACCATAGTACCAGCTATATTACTCTGGTAAGTACATCTTCTGGTGATATCCTGGGCAAAGACTCCTAGTGCCCGTGACAGTAAGATCAGGCCATGACAGACCCAGGAGCGGAACCTACAGCTAAAGAGATGCTGCAGTATCTGGTTATACGTATTGAACAACAGGATGTTTGCCAACAACAATTGCTGCAATGTTGCCAGGCGTTAGCCTCCCAAAGAACGTCTGCACAAAATATCACAGCTACTGTTGATGCTCCTGTGCCTTCCTCCGTTTCCCCAGTGCCATCCCAGGTGTCTACTGCTTCCACGCTACACCTGCCTACCCCTTCAAAATATGATGGAGACCCCAAAACATGCAGGGGTTTTCTAAATCAATGCTCAGTTCATTTTGAGCTTCAACCTCACAATTTCTCTACTCATCGTTCCAGAGTGGCCTATCTCATTTCCTTGTTTTCCGAACAAGCTCTCGCATGGGCTTCCCCTCTGTGGGAAAGGAATGATCCTATATTACAAGATAGTGCCAAATTTATTTCCACGTTTTGAAGTGTATTTGATGAACCTGGTCGTGTTATTTCCGCTGCATCCAGCATCCTCCGTCTACGTCAGGGTTCTCGTACTGTAGGCCAGTACGTCATTCAATTTCGGATATTAGCCTCTGAACTTCAGTGGAACACTGAAGCGTTAATTGCCGCCTTCTGGCAGGGGCGTTCTGATAAAATTAAAGATGCACTGACTACTCAAGAGTTACCTACTTCTCTAGAAGATTTGATTTCTCTTTGCCACCGTGTAGACATGAGATTTCGTGAAAGAGAGTCTGAAAAAACAACTTCATTTAAAGCACCTCTTCGCTCAAGTTCTCAAGTTCGCCCAGTTTCATCTCCGGTGATACCCATGGAGATAGGTCGCTCGAAATTAACTTCAGAGGAGATGGACCGAAGAGTAAAGAATAGACTTTGTATCTATTGTGCTGATTCTACTCATATGCTCAATTCATGTCCTAAAAAATCGGGAAATGCCAGGCCCTAACCAGTTCTGGAGAGGTGAAGTTAGGGTCCCTGGAGTCCTCTCCATGTTCTATGAAATTAAAAGTTTGTGCTTTTGATGTTACGGTTTCCTTTGCTACCAAATCGTTCAAGTCCCAAGCACTTATTGACTCTGGAGCTGCCGGAAATTTTATTTCTAAATCCCTCGTGAATCAATGGTCCCTACCGGTGATTACTTTGAAAATACCTATTACTGTGACTGCTATCGATGGATCACGCATTATTAATGGTTTAATCACCCAGAGTACGTCTCCAGTAACCCTTCAAATTGGTGTATTACATCAGGAAGAAATTCATTTTTAATTCTTCCTGTTACTACCAGTCCGATTGTATTAGGCCTTCCATGGCTTCAAAGTCATTCTCCCCAGATTGACTGGCACACTCCTCAAGTTACGTCTTGGGGGCCTGAATGTCATCATCATTGCCTCTCTCAAGTCGTTCCTCTCAAAATACAGCAATCCTCCATTTCACCTTGTTCACTGGGACTTCCTCCTCAGTATCCTTCTTTTGCCGATGTATTTGATAAAATTCAGTCTGAACGTCTTCCTCCTCATCGTTCGTGGGACTGTCCGATTGATCTTCAACCTGGCAAGACTCCTCCCAGGGGTCGTGTGTATCCACTTTCGTTACCTGAAACTCAAGCTACATCTGAGTACATCAAAGAGAATCTCCAGCGAGGATTTATTTGACCTTCTACCTCTCCCGCTGGAGCAGGGTTTTTCTTCGTAAAAAAGAAGGATGGGTCATTACGTCCTTGCATAGATTTCCGTGGACTTAATGCCATAACTATCAAAAATCGGTATCCCATTCCTTTAATTACTGAGTTATTTGATCGTATCAAGGGAGCCCGGATCAAAATACAGCAATCCTCCATTTCACCTTGTTCACTGGGACTTCCTCCTCAGTATCCTTCTTTTGCCGATGTATTTGATAAAATTCAGTCTGAACGTCTTCCTCCTCATCGTTCGTGGGACTGTCCGATTGATCTTCAACCTGGCAAGACTCCTCCCAGGGGTCGTGTGTATCCACTTTCGTTACCTGAAACTCAAGCTACATCTGAGTACATCAAAGAGAATCTCCAGCGAGGATTTATTTGACCTTCTACCTCTCCCGCTGGAGCAGGGTTTTTCTTCGTAAAAAAGAAGGATGGGTCATTACGTCCTTGCATAGATTTCCGTGGACTTAATGCCATAACTATCAAAAATCGGTATCCCATTCCTTTAATTACTGAGTTATTTGATCGTATCAAGGGAGCCCGGATCAAAATACAGCAATCCTCCATTTCACCTTGTTCACTGGGACTTCCTCCTCAGTATCCTTCTTTTGCCGATGTATTTGATAAAATTCAGTCTGAACGTCTTCCTCCTCATCGTTCGTGGGACTGTCCGATTGATCTTCAACCTGGCAAGACTCCTCCCAGGGGTCGTGTGTATCCACTTTCGTTTTCTGAAACTCAAGCTACATCTGAGTACATCAAAGAGAATCTCCAGCGAGGATTTATTTGACCTTCTACCTCTCCCGCTGGAGCAGGGTTTTTCTTCGTAAAAAAGAAGGATGGGTCATTACGTCCTTGCATAGATTTCCGTGGACTTAATGCCATAACTATCAAAAATCGGTATCCCATTCCTTTAATTACTGAGTTATTTGATCGTATCAAGGGAGCCCGGATCTTTACCAAGTTGGATCTTCGTGGTGCCTACAATTTAATTCGAATCAGGTCCGGTGACGAATGGAAGACAGCTTTCAACACCAGAGACGGGCATTATGAATATTTAGTAATGCCCTTCGGGTTATGTAACGCCCCCGCTGTTTTCCAGGGTTTCATTAATGAGATCTTCCGGGACTTGTTATATGTTTGTGTCGTCGTCTATCTGGACGACATATTGATCTTTTCGCAGGACCTGCCTTCTCATCATCAACATGTGGCAGAGGTCCTTTCCAGACTCCGGAAAAATTCATTATTCTGCAAGTTAGAAAAATGTTCATTCGAGTTGCCCCAGATTCCATTTCTGGGATATATTGTTTCCGGAGTTGGTCTTCAGATGGATCCAGAAAAGGTGAATGCTGTATTACATTGGCCTCAGCCAACTACTCTTCGTGCAATTCAGCGTTTTTTAGGTTTTGCCAATTACTATAGACACTTCATTCAAGAATTTTCCTTGATTGCTTCTCCTATTGTGGCCCTAACTCGTAAAGGGGCCAATACTAAACAATGGTCCTCTGAGGCCCTTCAAGCCTTCCAGTTTCTCAAAGAGTCCTTCTCCTCCGCTCCTGTTCTTCGACAGCCTGATGTGATGCTTCCCTTCTTCCTAGAGGTAGATGCCTCTAATGTTGGTTTAGGAGCCATTCTCTCCCAAAGATCGGAGTAACAAAAATTCCATCCTTGTGCCTTTTACTCTCGGGGTCTTCTGCCTGCGGAGAAGAATTATACCATCGGGGACAAGGAGTTGCTGGCTATAAAAGTAGCATTAGAGGAATGGAGATATTTGTTGGAAGGAGCTCGTCATCCTGTGACAATTTTTACTGATCATAAAAATTTGTCATATTTACAGTCTGCTCAATGTTTGAATCCTTGTCAAGCAAGATAGTCTCTTTTCTTTTCTCGTTTTGAACTAATCATAACCTTCAAACCAGCTGCGAAAAATAAAAAAGCAGACGCCCTATCTCGAGCTTTTGTGACGTCCTCAGACGTTGAAGATGGTCCCAACCACTCTATATTAGACCCCAAATGTGTTTCTCTGGCTGCTTCTCCCACTAAGGTGCTACCATTTGGGAGAACCCTCGTGCCTCCTGCTCTTAGGAAGAAAATCCTTTCGTGGTTTCACTCTTCTCGTTTTTCTGGACACTCTGGTGAACGCAAGACTTTTGAAATTCTTTCTCGAAGTTACTGGTGGCCTTCTATGAGGAGAGATGTCAAGGATTTTGTGGCTGCTTGTGAATTGTGTTCCCAGTTTAAGACTCCCCGCAGAACTCCAGCGGGTTTGCTTCAACCACTACCTATTCCTTCCAAGCCGTGGACCCATATTAGTATGGACTTTGTTACTGATCTTCCTCCTAGTAAAAAGTGCAATACTATTTGGGTAGTGGTGGACAGATTTTCGAAGATGGCACATTTCGTTCCTTTGACCGGTTTACCTTCTTCATCTACTCTGGCTGATTATTTCATCAAAGAAATCTTCCGTATTCATGGATGTCCTTCCGAGATTGTTTCAGATAGAGGAGTACAATTCGTTTCCAGATTCTAGCGGGCCCTCTGTAAGACCTTGGGTATCCGATTATCACTCTCATCCTCCTACCATCCTCAATCAAACGGACAAACCGAAAGGGTCAATCAAGATCTTGAGACTTTTATAAGGATGTTCTCTTCAGCCAACCAAGACAACTGGGTAGATTTGCTTCCATGGGCTGAATTCGCTCATAACAACATGTATCATGAATCATCTTCTAAAACTCCATTCTTTGTGGTTTACGGTCACCATCCGTCTTTTCCGGAATTTCCTGCCCTCCCTCCCACCCAAGTTCCTGCTGTACAGACTGTTTGTCAGACCTTCAAAAATATTTGGTCTCAGGTCAAAACCTGTTTAAAGAAGACATCTGCCAGATATAAGTCTTTTGCAGATAGAAAGAGACGGGCTATTCCACCAATTAAAATCGGAGATCGTGTATGGTTATCAACCAAAAATATTCGTTTGAAGGTCCCATCTATGAAGTTCGCTCCTCGTTTTATTGGTCCATATAGGATCATTCAAGTGATAAATCCAGTTTGTTTCAAACTTCTACTACCTAAGAACCTTCGTATTTCCAATGCCTTCCATGTGTCTTTGCTCAAACCCCTTATCATCAACCGTTTCTCTGTCCCTCCTTCAGCACCTCGGCCAGTTCAAGTTCATCAAGAGGAGGACTTTGAGATTACTCACATATTGGATGCAAAAATGTCGCGAGGAGTTCGTTTCCTCGTTCATTGGAAGGGCTTTGGTCCTGAAGAGCGGTCATGGATTAAAGCAGAAGATCTCAACGCTCCAGCTCTTCTTAAGAAGTTTTATTCCAAGTTTCCAGACAAACCCGGTTCCAGGTGTTCTGTGCCCACCTTTAAAAGGGGGGGTACTGTCACTCACCGGACTGTGAGTGCCATTTCTCCTGTGTTCAGGAACCGTGGCCATCCGCCATCCTGAGGGTCTGCGCATGTGCAGCCCTTATTAAACCTTCAGTACCTGTTGCTTTTAATTGATTAGATGATCAGGCAACCCTCCCTATTTAAACCACCTGTGATCATTACCTGGTTGCCTGATCTTGGAGTCTCATTCCCCATGAGCCTCTGAAGGTGTTCCTGTGTTTCCTCGTGTATTCAGCTCCAGCTGGTTCCCGTCTACTACGTTTGTGGTTTCCAGACCACTTCAACTCTCCTGTGTTCATCGTGCCTGCACTTAGCTGATTCCTATCTGCTACTGCTGCCGGATTCCAGTCTGCCTCAACTCTCCTGTGTTCATCGTGCCAGCTCTCCACTGATTTCTATCTGCTTCTACTACCGGATTCCAGACCGCCTCTACTCTCCCGTGTTCAGCGTGTCTTCCCTCCGCTGCCTCCGCTACTACTGCCGGATACCAGACAGCCTCAACTCTCCCGTGTTCATCATGTTTCCAGTTTTACTTACTACTGCTTCCTGAGTATTGCTCCGTTGATACTGGTTACCTGCCGTGCGCTGCACCAACCTGATTACCGCTTCCATCCTCCAGTGGTTTCTCCTCCTGCCGGCGTTCAGCAGTTCAGGTATCCCTGCACGTCTCACTGACAGCCTGCTCTCCTGAACCGCGGTATGCATACCTTCCATTGACTTTGCTTTTGTATTGCATATCCGTCTGGACTGTGTTGTTTTCATCTCCGGAGTCTTCTATCTACTGAAGCTATTGTGACTATTGACTTTGTGTCCTATTACCTGGATCGCTCTAGTGACTTTGTATACTTCAAGCAGCGCTTGTCAGTTATTATTGTATTGTGGATATCATCATGGGATCAGTTCCGTGTGCCCCGTGTATCCTCTGCATTACATTCATCTCCTCGTGTCCCTCCTCACATATATATAGCAGTGGTACAACTTGCTGACGCAGACCACTGACTCCTGTTTCCCTGTGACACCAGTTTCTAGTATCCTCTCACATAAGCAGTGGTACAACTTGCTATACGCAGACCACTGACTTCCCCGTTACCTACTTGCACCTGGAATCCATTCCTTCACTATAGACAGTGGTACAACTTGCTATACGCAGACCACTGACTCTCACTACCTCCTCGCTACTCCTGGACATTCCTCCTCACTATAGCAGTGGTACAACTTGCTGTACGCAGACCACTGACTCTCCTCACGTTTACTTGTCCATCTGGTTCCTCGTGTACATTCATCTACTCATTACCAGTTGCTGCTAGTCATAGACTTTCTTTGAGCATTCTCTCACCATCTGCTGATTCTCCTGTTCCGTTGTCACCCTGCTACCAGAGAACCATAGTACCAGCTATATTACTCTGGTAAGTACATCATCTGGTGATATCCTGGGCAAAGACTCCTAGTGCACGTGACAACCTGTCTCTCCTCAACACAACTTATCCTAACCCCTGACAATGTGGGGTGTCAAGGCAATTACAAGCATTGGCACCAATAACTGAAGCCTTTATCTTACACCACATTGTATTAGTTGTTTCCATAGAATGGGTAAGGTTAGTTTGGCACAATCTGGTGAATCCTCCACAGGTTTGTGGGGGTACTATATCTCACCATGTGCCCAAAGAAAATGAAATGTGTGGCAATTTTGTCACCCCAGTTGCTCCACAATAATGAACCAATGTTCCTAAAATCCCTGCCCATTATACTAAGTGAGTAGCAACAAATAAATTGAAGACATAAATGTTTTGAAATAACTCTCAAAACCACCTTTTAAAAATAATATTGAATCTTTAATTTCTTAATCCGTCATAATCCAAAAGGGAAATAAAATATTATTTTTTACTTCCTTCCTTCTTGATCAGAGATCAAATTGAAAAAAAAAACCTGAAGAATCTCCATTTAGAAATGCACTGCTCTTTTACTACACACACACTGCTCTCTTACAACGATTAACAGATGCAAAATACTATGGCCGAACATAACCAGGACTCCACCTTACTGCCAGAAATGTGTTGGATTTTTTAATAATTATAAATGCTTTTTAATGTATTGCTTTTCTTCTATGTTCAGATTATTTTAAACTCATGGCCTATCTTTTCTTTTCCTGTTATGAACATGCAGGTGAGGCACATTTCTTCCAGGAAAATGGCATGATTGAACTTCTGTCATTCAGCATGTCAACTGCAGCATTTAAATTTAACCATGCCATTTTAGTTATAAGATGAAATGGATGGAGCTAGTGGCTAGTGGCTAGTGGCATGGAAGGAGCTGGGGGTCACCAGATCTCACCATATGCACAAAGAAAATGTACGCTATCTTTGCAATGCTGAACAAATATAAAGTGGTAAAATGCAATAGTATAAGACGATATTCTTATTAGAGAGCCATAATATTAGTCTAAAAGTATTGAGCCTAAAAAGATTTTTTTAAAAGAAAAAACCTTTGGTTAATATATGTTACATAAATAGTTTTTGCAGCATATTTACATTTTAAACATTATAATTGAAATAAATAAACAGTGTTTAAATTCAATTGAGATTTAATTCAAAATGTTATCCTTTTTTTAGATGAATGGTTATGGAACAATGTTTAGACATTCTAAAAATAATTTAAACGATTTAATAGCCATTTTCAATAACACATTTTGATAACTATTTAAAAAAAAATTATGAAAAGAGAGATTATGCCCCTTGCTTATTTTTATTTTTCACTGTGGACATTATTATTATTATTATTATTATTATTATTATTATTATTATTATCATCATTTATTTGTTAGGCGCCACAAGATATCCACAGCGCCGCACACAGTACTAACAGTAGACAATACAGGGTGAAACCATAGAGAACAATGAACAAAAAGTACTAATACTTCAGAAACTCCGGCTAGTCATATGCAGTAAAAACGGAGTGGAAGAACAGGTATGGGGACAGAAGGGGAGGGGGCCCTGCTCATACGAACTTACATCCTAAGGGAGGTTAAACAGACCAGGCACAAGAGGAGCCAGTTGAGGCAAGAGGAGAAAAGGGAGGATGAGCAAAGGGAGGAGATGGGGGTTAAGTAGATGGTTGGTAGGCTTTGAGGAAGAGGTGAGTTTTGAATGCGCGTTTGAAGGAGCACAGAGTAGGAGAGAGACGGATGGAACGAGGGAGGTCGTTCCAGAGAAAGGGGGCTGCACGGGAAAAGTCTTGGATTCTGGAGTGTGAAGATGTGATAAGGGTGGAGGAGAGGCGGCGGTCGTTGGACGAGCGCAGGGAGCAGGCAGGAGTGTGAATGGAGAGGAGGTTAGAGATATAAGGGGCAGTAGAGTTGGAGAGAGCCTTGTAAGTGGTGGTTAGGAGTTTGAAAAAGATTCTGTAGGGGAAGGGGAGCCAGTGTAAGGCAAGGCAGAGAGGGGAGGCCGAGGAGGAGCGGCGTGAGAGGAAGATGAGCCTTGTGGCCGCATTGAGTATAGAGCGGAGGGGGGAGAGACGGGAGTGGGGGAGGCCAGTAAGGAGGAGGTTACAATAATCGAGGCGGGAGATGATGAGTGCATGGATGATAGTTTTGGTGGCATCCTGAGAGAGAAAAGGACAGATGCGGACGATGTTGCGTAGTTGGAAGCGACAGGCTTGGGCAAGGGAATGAATGTGGCGGGCAAAAGAGAGAGAGGAGTTGAGGGTGACACCAAGGAAGCGAAGTTGAGTGACAGAGGAGATGGTGGTGTTGTTGACGACAAAAGAGAGGTCATCGTGGGATGGGTGTCTGGGCGGAGGAAAGACAATGAGTTCAGTTTTAGAGATATTGATTTTGAGAAAGCGCTCGGACATCCAGGAGGAGATGGCGGAGAGGCAGTCGGATACCCGAGCGAGGAGGGTGGAGGAAAGATCAGGAGAGGAGATATAGAGTTGAATGTCGTCAGCATATAGGTGATACTGAAGACCGAAGGAGGAGATGAGAGCACCAAGGGAGGAAGTGTAGAGCGAAAAGAGTAGAGGGCCAAGAACAGAGCCCTGCGGGACTCCTACGGGGAGAGGGTAGGGGGAGGAGGAAGAACCAGACATGGATACAGAGAAAGAGCGATTAGCAAGGTATGAGGCGAACCAGGCATGGACAGAACCAGAGAGGCCTAGAGAGAGAAGAGTTTGCAGCAGGAGGGGGTGGTCCACGGTGTCAAAGGCTGCAGAGAGGTCAAGGAGGATGAGAACGGAGAAGTGACCCTTGGATTTGGCTGATAGGAGATCATTAGCAACCTTGGCCAGGGCAGTTTTGGTAGAATGCAGGGGGCGGTAGCCAGATTGGAGAGGGTCAAGGAGGGAATTGTCCCCGAGGTGCCTGGTTAGGTGGCTGCAGACATTCCGCTCAAGTAATTTGGAGGCATAGGGGAGAAGAGTGATAGGGCGATAATTAGCAAGAGAGGTGTGGTCAAGATTGGGTTTTTTCAGGATAGGAGAGATAAGAGCGTGTTTAAAAGAGGAGGGTACTACACCAGAGGAGAGTGATAGGTGAAAAGGTGTGCTAGGTAAGAGCAGGCCATTGGAGAGAGAGAGCGAAGGAGGTGGGAGGGGATGGGATCGAGAGGGCAGGTTGTGGGTGGAGAGGAAAGAATAAGGGAGCGAACTTCTTCACCGGTAGTAGGGCTGAAGGAGCACCAGAGTTGGTTGATGGGGGGAGGTGAAGTGATGAGGGTGGCGGGAGAAGGGGAGGAGAAGATGTTCAGTCTGATGGCCTCAATTTTGGAAGAGAAGAAAGTGGCGAAGCCAGAAGCGGAGAGGGAAGGCGGGACAGAGGGGGATGGGGTGGAGAGGAGGGAGCTGAAGGTGGCAAAGAGGCGGAGGGGATTGGAGGACTGAGAAGAAATGAGGGACTTAAAGAAGGATTGTTTAGCGAGGTAGAGGGCTGAGGAGAAAAAAGAGAGTATGAATTTAAAGTGGAGGAAGTCAGCCAGGGAGCGAGATTTCCTCCAGAGGCGTTCAGCAGTGGAGGAAGCAAGTGAGTTTTGAGTGCCAGGGTTGGGGTATAATGCGGCGTCGGCGGATAGAAGAGGACGGGGCAACAGCGTCCAAGGCAGTGGTGAGGAATGATTGTAGAGAAAGGAGGCCTCATCGGGACAGGCCAGGGAGGGAAGGGGTGAAAGGAGAGTTTCGAGAGAGGAGGAAAAGGGGGTGGGGTCAATAGCATCCAGGTTACATCTAGTGATGGTGGCTTTGGGCAAGGCAGGAGCAGGGGAGGAGGACAGAGTGAAGGAGAGGAGGTGGTGGTCAGATAGTGGGAAGGGAGAGTTGGAGAAGTCAGAGAGATCACAGAGATGAGAGAAGACAAGGTCAAGGGAGTGACCAAGACAGTGGGTGGGGGAAAAGGTCCACTGAGTAAGGGCAAGGGAGGAGGAAAGGGCGAGAAGTTTAATGGTGGCGGGATCAGAACAGTTGTCAATAGGGATATTAAAGTTGCCAAGTATGATGGAGGGAAGGTCAGAGGAAAGGTAGTGGGAGAGCCAGGCAGCGAACTTGTCAAGGAAAAGGGAGGAGGGGCCTGGGGGACGGTAGATGACGGAGACACGGAGGTGGATGGAGGAGAAGAGACGGATGGAGTGTACTTCAAAGGAGGAGAAGGAGAGGGAAGGTAAAGTAGGAATGACACGAAAAGTGCAGTTAGGAGATAGGAGGAGGCCCACTCCGCCTCCTGGATGCTCATCTGGTCTGGTGGAGTGGGTGAAGGAGAAGCCCCCGTAGGAGAGAGCAGCGGGGGTGAAACGGTATCAGAAGAAGTAAGCCAGGTTTCTGTGATGGCAAGAAGATTAAGAGAGTTGGAGATGAAGAGGTCATGGATGGAGGAAAGTTTGTTGCAGATGGACCTGGTGTTCCAGAGGGCACAAGAGAAAGGGAGGGAGGGAAGAGGGGAGATGCGGATGAGATTATCAGGGTTGATGGAGCAATGGGGAGGGTGAGGGGTGGGGCAGTGAGAGTTGGGCGAGAGAAAGGGGCTAGGGGAGAGGATGGTTATAGGAAAGGAGCGGGGCGGCATGGTGAGAGACAGGGGGACTGGGAATGAGAGAAGGGGCAAGAAGAGGGTAAGGGCAATTAGCGCTGAGGTGAAGGCAGCAACGGGGGCCAGGGGGAGAGAAGAATGGGGGAGATAGGAATATTTATCATGTTTTATTGCTGTTGTTGTTTTAAAAGGGCTACTATTCTGTTATTTATTGTGTTTGAATGCTTCCTATTTCTCATTCATCTAATGTGCTCTAATCCTTCATTCTTTGTGGGAATTGCTCCAAACCTTTGGAGTGGAAAACTATTTAGTTAGTTATTTAATATTATTATTATTATTTTATTTATTTAGCACCTATATATTATGCGGCACTTTACAGTGAATAATCATTCATATCAATTCTTCCATAGTGGAATTTACAATCTATTTACCATCTCCACACATGCACACTAGATTTAATTTTGTCTGTAGCCAATTAATCTACCAATATGCCTTTGAAGTGTGGGAGATAACTCATGCAAACACGGGAGAACATACAAACTACACACAGATAGGGCTCTGGTCGGAGTCAAACCCATGATCTCAGTGCTGTGAGGTAGCAATATTAATGAGGCCTTTGCTTAATGAAGGTCTCTTCTACACTTTTAAATACCTCATTAATAGACCAATCAGCACTGTGCCCAATTATCAAAATAATGATGGGCGTAATTTAATATAAGTTTACTAAAAAAAATGCAGGGCAATACAGTGTACCAAGAGGGGATGTTTAAGTTAGATAATTAATGTTAGTTAGTGACTGTCACACTGCACATTGATAACAGCATTCATGTTTAACCACATCACTTTACTATTAGTATGCAAAAAAGTAGATGGAGCTCTTGTACCAAGTTCTGGTGCATGGTCATCACTATGGGGTTCATTGAATCTCTCAACATATCCAAATAAAATATGCTCCTCTCTAGCTAATGAAAGGTGCATGCAATGCCTGCTTTGCTTGCTTGTTAGTTTCTGGTCCATTGTATACATTATTACATTTTTGGGAAAAGCATCATAGTTTTATGTGAGTACAGATGGAACAGTTTTTAGGGATGAATTTCACTCCCTTGGCTCTATAAGTAGCATCAATTACAGACATCAGAAATACACCATTGCCATTGAAATGAAAAGGCTGTAACAGATATTGTCCATGGTGAACCATAGAATCTGTGAACTAAAATTTTATACATTTGTCAACTATTCTGTATTATTTTATAACAATTTATAATAAAAAAATGGCTAAAAATACAAATGACCTGCTACTATATAATACTACTACTACTACTACGACTGCAACTACTGTTCCTATTACTACTTTTATTACTACTAATAATATTAATAATAATTATTACAATTCATCTATCTATTCAGCTATCTGTTCCTATCTTTTGTCATGCCAACATTTTTCCATTTTGTTTCCTTTGCATCTGTTGGCATTTTAAAAATGTACTTTGGGAATAAAGATGTAAGAGGCAGATGTCTGTCAAGTCACACAACAGATGAGTTAGAATTTCAATCCACTCACTTTTGGAGGAAAATAATTAGTGTGAGAGTTCCTCGATGCTTGTGTAGTTCCCTTTCGTCCTCTGGATACAAACCTAATGGTTTTGCCTCTGACAAGAAGAATGATTTTTCTAATGTTTATGGCAAATGTATTCACTAGAGGAAGGTGACTGACAGCGTGCTGCCAGCGGTCATGACTTCCTATTTTAGGCTGCCATTTAACATGCTGTTTTATTTTTTAATAAAAGGAATTATACTACTTTGTGCCAAAATCATTCTCAAGAGTACCTCATTCTACTGTTTCTACCTATAAAAAAGTAACATTTCTGCAGAATATGATTATCAGCTGTTCAAAGACAATGTGGATAATTGATCAGAATTCCTTTCCTGTCAGTGATTTCATGGTTTCACTCATAAAACTAACACAGTTATTTTCAGCATAATGTTAGATTTTAATAAAACAAACAGTTAATCAAACAAACACTTTTTTAAATGAAATATGGGCAATATTTTTTTCAACCATGCTCTGTAGAATCATAAGTAGAAAAGTTATTATGTTGTGGAAATGGTATTTTACTAAACAATCAGACAGAGTATTCCCAGTGCTGAAATATAACTTTCAATAAAATTGTCAGTTTTGTCAATGTACTGATTTGAGACATATCCATGGCAGCTGAGGATACAGCAGTTGCAGACAGATGGCTTTGAATGATGCAGCAGACCAGTCAATATTGAACTGGAGCTCAATCTACAAAAGCAAGATCCCTCTGCAGTAACATCTGACAATGCAGCTTGTTATTCATTGGAGTACACGGTTACAGTAAACATTGTGTTCATGTAATGTTACTAAATGTCATTGCCTTGTCATAGACTAGGAGTATGTTTGATTCCGAGAACTGCCCTTATAATATAAGGAGGCGTCTATGTTTGGTGCACATGAAAACATGTAGAGGAAATAATAAAAATGTAACTTTTGGCCAACACTTACTAATTTCAACTAATGTTTTCCACTTTAAACACTTTTTGGTTGAGATTGATTAATTTATGTCTTAAATCAATTATGAGTGAGAGGATATTGGGACTTTATTACGCATCAGTTCTGAACATCAAATGCACTTGAATGGTACACAAGCTGTTCCATTGAAAGTGCATAATGACTACAAATTACTGATACCTCCTAAGCTCAAATAAAACAGTCCTTGTTTGAAGGAAAGAAGTTCCACAGATATCTGCTAACTAGGGAATGCCCAGTTGTACTCTCCATTCTTCATTCAAATATCTCATCCCACAAAATGAAATTTTAATTTTGCATTTCGGAAAATATAACAAGAATATAATATATTCCCTAATTCACATATATAATTTACTTGCCCTTATTTCTAAAGCACAACATATTACACATGACTGTACATTTTGGGAGTCATGACAAAGAAATTACATAAAATAACCCCTTTGGAGGCCCAGTGGTGGTGATAATGGTGAGGGCAGAAATGACTCAATCTAAACCAGATTGTGGGCAGAGTAAAATGATTAAGTGGACTAACAGCTTTATAGCATGCAACCTGAAGGGGGTCTGAGTGGTCATATCACCTAGTTTGAACATATACCATTGGTAATTACCAAGGCTGTGTGCGCAGCTTAGGAGGGATGGCTCCCTTGAAGTGGCACAATGAGGCACATCTGCATATCATTACAAGAAACATTGGAGAAGATGGTCCTGTCTAAATGAGTTTACAATATACAGATGTGGGAAACACTCAAGGCCTGAGTCACTAAGGAGAGCAAGGCATAAAAAGGAGTACATTTGATACTGGACAAACAATGTTACAATGCAAAGAGTGCAAAATAGTTTATTATTTTGCACATAAGGAAAATACTGGCTGCTTTGTCAGTAACACACAAACACTTTATAGCTTTATTTTTACATTAAAACTTAAAGTTGATCTAGGACATGTCATATCCCAACTATAAAACTATCCTACATTTTAAATTTACCTCCCCTCCAAGGCAACATGGATTTGTCAAGGTGCAAAGTTACTCCTTCTTTTGCTTTTCCCTCCTTAATGACTCAGGCCCTTAATATTTAAGTTAGCTGAATAAAAAATTCAGTTGTTGGTGGGGAAATTGAGTGTCAACTATAGTAATAGTGAGTGTCAACTACAGGGGAGGGCTGGCTGATTTCAGCCCGGGGGGCAAGCACACAGCAGCGGCCCATCCTTAAAGGGTGGTTTTTGGTGCAATATATATTTATCTATATAAAAAGAGGCTATTGTAGTGTTGCCTAATCCATATATATATTTTATGACCAGGCCCAGAGCTGGATTAAGGCTCTGGGGGGCCTTGGTACTTTAGACTGGGTAACCCCTATGATGTAGCATGGTTATCATTTTAGACAAATACACAAGCAATACTGTGTGCACTACTGTTTGGTACACACAGTTCTGCCTTCACGAGCAGTACATGGTGAAGCGGGACATACCTCCCAACTGTCCTAAGGGAAACAGTGACCCAAGTTTGGAACTGTCTCACCAGATTCAGGACAGTTGGCAGACTGCCCTGCTCTCTCCTACCTGTTCTTGTCACTGTCACCCCTTGCGACTGCTGGTTACTTTAACTCATTTGCTGGTTGTCTGGATCCTGTAATATTGGAGGCCCTATTTGGAAAAAAATGAGTACATAAAATTTAAAAAACTCCAACAAGTCCCAGTGTTAAATCAATAGCACCCACGTTTTATAATTAGGCCTCCCTCCAGCCACAACAATTTAAAATAATAATATTCATATTTGCTAAATAGATCTCTTTCCCTCCAACCAACCCTGACATTAGATAGCAAACACATTTAATATATAAACCTATTTCCCTTCCCTCAAACAGCCCCAGCATTATTTTAAATAGCATTTACATCTAATAAATATAACCATTTCCCACAATAATCCCAGGAATTAAATAATTCATAATCACATTTAATAAATAGACCTCATTCTCCCCAAACAGCCCCACAATCAATTAATAGCTCACCACCCAGGCATTAACTTAAAGGTGCAATTACTCCATCTTAAATTCATAGGACCCACTATTAAATTAAATTGTCCCACCATCACCCCACAAATAAAATAGCACCCAATACCTAGCCCCCACCTGCACTCCTCAGTTAAATTGATAGCCTACCTCCCACATTATATTAAGACCCCCTCCCTCACACACACTACATTCCTAGACTGGCCATCCCCACACACAATACATTCACATACTGCCACCCCTACACACACAAATACATTCATATACTGGCCCCCACACTCACACAAATACATTTATATACTGCCCCCCTACACACACAATACATACATATACTGCCCCCACAAACACACAATACATTCATATACTGGCCCCCACAAACACACACAATATATTCATATACTTGCCCCCACAAACAAACACAATACATTCATATACTGGCCCCCACAAACATACATATACTGCCCCCACAAACACACACCATACATTCATATACTGCCCCCCTACACAAACACACACAATACATTCATATACTGGCCCCCACAAACACACACAATACATTCATATACTGCCCCCCTACACACACAATACATTCATATACTGGCCCCCACAAACATACATATACTGCCCCCATGAACACACACAATACATTCATATACTGCCCCCACAAACACACAATACATACATATACTTTCCCCACAAACACACAATACATACATATACTGCCCCCACAAACACACAATACATACATATACTGCCCCCACAAACACACAATATATACATATACTGCCCCCACAAACACACAATACATTCATATACTGCCCCCACAAACACACAATACATTCATATACTGCCCCCACAAACACACAATACATACATATACTGCTGCCCCCTCTCACACAGACATTAATTTAGCGCACTGACACTGACATACACAATAATAATATAATACACCCCCCCTACCTGGCTCAATCCCACGCGCTGTCAGTTTCTTAAGTCATGGGACGGCACCCGCGCGAGGTGCATCGCGAGCATAGAAAGTGGGAAAGAGGGGGGGACGGATCATTAGGATCCACGGCCTATTGAAGGTGGCTGGTCCCGGGGGAGGGGCCAGCCACTGAGTACAAACATGGTGGCCCGAAGTAATGTTTTTATGTCCGGCCCGGGGGACATGTGCCCCCCTGCCCCCCGGGCCAGCCCGCCCCTGGTCAACTATAAGGCAACATTGGTATAAGAGAAGTGATTATGATGAAGAGAGAGATAGTTCAAGCCCCAGTGAGAAAAAAAAAGATTCGAGAGATATGAGACAAATTGTAATGAGAAAAAGGGAGGAAGAAAATTGTGCATTTTTAGGTGTGTTACTTGCTATATGCAGCCATTTCCCCCCTTACCATACATCAAGGCACAGTTTATGGAGGCTGATCTGCAGAAAGCTGAGGAGACATGCACCTTAATGTGCGCTGGATGAACCACTGAGGAGCAGGAGTGCAAAACTAAGCTATTTTGCTGTGCACCTCGGCTGTGCTTAGTAAATTACCATTTCTAATTTTTTTAAATCAAAGTTTCTACTTATTCAGTTTGTAATTATTTTGAATTACTGACATTCTGCATGTACTGTTATTTCATTAAATTATTATTACTGCAGAGCTATGAAACAGGTGCTTTCTTCTGACTAATTAGCATTTAATTTTTTGCCATTTATTAAATATTTAATCTTAAATTTTAAATGATCAAAGTTATTATTCCATGGTATAGCATGACTTTTATAGTTCATATTTATTGAACTAAAAAAATGAGCATAAGAGAACTAGCACTACCCAACATAAAATATTATCAAAGCATATAAAATAGAAATAAAGTAATATTTTCTATGTGTGCATCAAATTCAGGAATCTTACAGGATTTGGCTAAATACTAAGGGATTTACATTTGGAAAGATGCAAGCTATTAAGCAATCCAACCATCTGTAACTGTGATTTAGGTGGTTTACAATTTCCCTTTTCAGAGGACCATTTATTGAGAGTAAATGAAACATAAATATTTGCATCTTCTTAAGTGCTCTTCCAATTTGTATATTTTGGGCATACATATATTATTTTTACAAGCACAAAATGCAATAATTAACTTGATTTTGTACAACAAATACTGAACTTGACTTATTGTCCCTTTGCAAACCCTATGTATTTTCAACCCATGTACTTAAGGTGCAAATTTTCAAAGTCATATCAAAATACTGCATTTCTGGATTCCTGCAAGATCATCATCATCATCATCATCATCAAAATTTATTTAAATAACGCCCGTAAATTCTGTTGCCCTTTACAATTGGGTACAAATGCAATAAATAAGAAATACTGGATAAAACAAAGAGATAAGAGGGCCCTGCTCACAAGCTTACACTCTATGGGTCAATGGGAGCCTTATATATTAGTGGTTGCAGCACAAAAAAAGTCCTGTAAACAAAATGGGAGGATGTAGTTGAGAGTGGATGAGAGACGCAGATCTTGTGCAAAGCAGAGTTGTCATTTTTGGAGATATTTAGTGGAAGCTTAGAAAAGGAGGGAATTGCAATGCTGGAGATAATGAGTGTATGAAATAAAGTTTTTGCAATGTCTTGTGTCAGATATGTGCTATTCTGGAAATGTTTTTTAGATGCATGTAACATGATTTAGATATAGAGTCGATGAGGGGAACAAAGGATAGCTGTGAGTCAATGATCACACTTAAGCAGGGAGCTTTTGGGGTGGGATTTATGGTCATGTTGTCAAAAGAAATAGAGGTGTCAGGTAGGTAACTTCTGTTGGTGGGTTGGAATATTATTAACTCTGTTTTAGAAAGATTGAGTTTGAGGTGACAAGAGGACATCCAAGATGTAATGGCAGAAAGATAGTCAGTAATGCGAGACAACACAGATGACGAAAAATCAGAAGAGGATAGATAGATTTCGGTATCATCCACTTAGAGATGATACTGAAATCCAAAGGAGCTTATTAGTTTTCCAAGAGAAGTGGTATAGATGGAGAGCAGCAGAGGACCTAGTACTGACCCTTGTGGTACTCCTACTGATAGAGGAACTGGAGCACGGGTGGATCCAGAGAATTTAACACCGAAAGAGAGATTATAAAGGTGCGATGAGAACTAGGATAAGACAGTGTATTGAAGAGTTAGGGATTGCAGTGTTTGTATGAGAAGAGAGTGGTCAACGGTGTTGAATGGAGCAGAGAGATCCAAGAGAATTAGAGTAATAGCCTTTTGTTTTAGCAGTGATAAAATCATTGACATCCATAGTCAATGCATTCTCTGTGGAGGTTTGAGAGCGAAAGCCTGACTTAAGAGGATCCAATAGGTAGATAACTTAAGAAGATGTGTGAGGCAAGTGCAGCCAATTGTCTCGAGAAGCTTGGAGGGATATGGGAGCTGAGAGATCGGTCGGTAATTTGAGAGAGAGTTTGGGTCATAATTTGTTTTTTCAGAATAGAAGTAATTAAAAGTAATTACTGTTTGCTTAAATAGTGATGGAAAGATACCAGAAGAGAGAGAGATTGCAGATTTTAGTTAGTGGTGGAATGAGCACAGGAGACAGGTATCTACCAATTTGTGAGGGTACAGGATCAAAAGGACAGGAGATAGATTAGAAATATAAGAATAGAGTAGATACTTCCTCTGCATTTGTGGGATGGAATGAAGAGTGGGTGTCAGAGAGTGCTGGAAAGGAACTGAGCTGATTGGTTGTCGAGGGAGAAAATACCATTTCAAGTTGAATCTTATCAATATTGTCCTTGAAATAGAAAGCAAGATCTTGGGCATTGATGGTAGTTGGAGGGTTTGAGGTGGGAGGGGTTAGAAGAGATTTAAATGTGTTAAAAAGACATTTGGGGTTAGAAGCCTTAGCATAGATGCTAGATTGAAAGTATTTTGGTTTTGCTGTGTCCAGAGCATTTCAATAGGAGTGGTAGATAGCAGTATATGTGAGGAAATCATTAGAGGTACAAGATTTACTCCAGTTTGCGGAAAGGATGTGTGTGAGGTGAGTGTAGGCAAGTCTCTCTAGATACTTGGAGGAGCATGGGAGCTAAGAGATGGACGGTAGATTGAGAGTTTGGGTCAGAACTTAGTTTTTTCAGAATAGGGGTAATCATTGCATGCTTGTATAATGACGGGAAGATACCAGTAAAAAGAGAGATATTACAGATTTTAGTTAGAGGTGAATAAGCACAAGAGACAGGAATCTACCAATTTGTGAGGATATGGAATCGAGAGAACAGGAGGTAGAGAAGGAAGATAAAAAGAGAGTAGATACTTCATCTTCATTTGTGAAAGCAAATGAAGAGAGGGTGTCAAAGAGCACTGGGATGGAATTGAGCCATTTGCTTGTCATGGAAGAAGATACAGTTTCTAGTCTGATCTTATCAATCTTGTCCTTGAAATAGGAGGCAAGATCCTGGGCACTGATGGTAGTCGGAGGGTTTGGGGTAGGAGGGCTTGGAAGAAATTTAAATTTGTCACGCAGGCATTTGGGTTTTAAAGCCTGAGCATAGATGAGATATTGGTAGTATGTTTGTTTTGGAGTGTACAGAGCATTTCGATAGGTGTGGTAGATAGAAGTATATGTGAAGAAATCATTAGTGTTAAGAGATTTATGCTTTACGGGAAAGTTTTTGAAGGTTTGTGTTTCTTTAGTGTGCCACGGCTGACATTATCATCAACATTTATTTATATAGTGCCAGAAAATTCTGTAGCGCTTTAAAGGTTGATTTGAGGTATCAATATTTTATGGAGCCACTTAATGAAGGGTTGTTGCTAGAGTAGGAGAATGTAGAGATTGAGGAGAGAAGGAGTTAATATTTCTGCGGGTATGAGGATACTTGGTAGTGTTTGACAGCAGAGAGTTTAAAGTAGAGGGGGTGAGCTTGTAGGTGATAAGGTGAGGATCTGAGAGGGGAAACGAGTATTAAGAAAATGAGAAATTTAGCATAGTCTAGAGAAAACAAGATCAAGGCAATGGCCATCCAGATGACTAGAGGATTCAACCCACTTTGGAGAGGTCGAGGGAGGAGGGGAAAGAGAGTAGTATGTAAGCAGCATTGGAATGTGGATTAGCAATTGGGATGTTGGAATCACCCAGTATTATTGTGGGGATGTCAGAAGATAAGTAGTGAGGGAGCCATGCAGAAAAATCCTCAATAAATTATTTGTGTGTTCCAGGGGTGCTGCGATAGAACACAACAACACGCATAGAGAATGGATAAAAGTTTGAATAGCATGTACTTCAAAAGATGTGAATGTACGTGATGGGACATTTGGTTGAACTGTGAATGTGCACTGTGGGGAGAGAAGTAATCCAACCCCACCTCCTTGTCTGCTTCCAGGTCTGAAGGTGTGGGTGAAATGGAGGCAACCATGTGAAAGGACTGCAGGTGAGGCAGTGTCTGATTGTCTGAGACATGTTTCGTTTATTGCCAGAAGGTTGAGGTTGTTTGAGAGGAAAAGTTTGTGTATGGAGGTAAGTTTGTTACAAACAGAACATGTATTCCAAATAGCACATTTAAAGGACTTTGCAAGAGAAGGGAGACAGGTGATAAATTTGATATTTGCAGGATGTTGGTAGTGTTCTGATATGTGTGCAAAGGAGGAGTGTGGGGGCCCTGCATTAAGTGATATATCCCCAGCTAGTAGAATCAGAGACAGTGAAAGATAGGCAAGAGGATTGTAAAATGCAAGATGTACTCCTGTTTAAAACATTAGAAAATTACTGCTTTTAAATGCTTATTTGAAAGTGAGAGCACAAAGACCCTATCAGATGGACTCTTTTCACGAATGACTAAATGTAAAATATATGTTCTCTTATATATGCTGAGTAACATTCACAAACATAAGTAAAGGTTTCATAACCTAATAAACAACGATGATTACAGAAGAAGCTCCCAACTGAGACAAATCAGCCTGAGTGGTCAAGTTTGAGCAGCTGGAGGTAGAATGGAAATACAAAAGCAGAACAGGAGACATAGCCAATTAGTCTGAACAAAATCAAGTAGTGGTATACACCAGCAACAGATCCGGGAGGATCATAATGCAAAGGCAAAGTTGCTATAAAGAAGCTTAATCAGAAAAAGATTCAGTAACAATGGATTTGTACAACTGGCTGTCAGATTTACCCACTTTGACATGAAGTGGGGGTAGACTGAACTGGGCATACTCAACCCAAATTCATAAAGTTCAAGTTCTCCAGAATAAGAGCTTAGGCAAACAGATGCTGCTGTTGTTCACCAGAAAAAAAACAAGCTCCACAAACTCAGAAGACGCCAGATCAATTCCAGCAAAGCCAGTTTTGCATTTTTCTTTTGCACAACCATATTTTTTTATTTGTCTTCATATGTAAAGACACTGGAACCTAATGGTACTTTCTATTTGTGAACCATAATTTTTAGCAAGAGATATTAGAAAGGCACAAATTAAAGTAGAAGTTAATATATTCTTAGCGGGTTCCAAGAGGCAGTTTTCCAAATGTTAGTCATGTTACTTTGACACATACCACCTACCTTAACATTGTTGCAGACCAAGTACACCCCTTTATGGCAACAGTATTCCCTGATGGCAATGGCCTCTTTCAGCCGGATAATACGCCCTGCCACACTGCAAAAAATTTTCAGGAATGGTTGGCGGAACATGACAAAGAGTTCAAGGTGTTGACTGGCCTCCAAATTCCCCAGATTTCAATCCGATCAAGCATCTGTGGGGTATGCTGGAAAAAGAAGTTACAGCTATGGAGGCTTCACTTCAAATCTTACAGGACTAAAATGATCTTGGTGTCATATACCGCAGGACATCTTCAAAGGTCTTATGGAATCCATGCCTTAATGGGTCAGAGCTGTTTTGGTGGCACAAGGGGGGCTAACACAATATTAGACAAGATGTTTTAATATTGTGGCTCATTGGTGTATAAATAACACAGTACCATTTTACAGTGGCCACTTTTAGATAGCAACTTCCGATTGTATAACCCTTTTCTCATCAAATAGAAAGCAAAATAAATCTTTCTTGCATGTATGGGCTCCTCCATGAGGTTTCCAAGTATAAATCAACCAGCTAGCATATTACAGGTGGAATATTTCTTGATTCTCAATTATCAGTATGTGAAATCAAATTGGCATGAGGCAGGATCATGCATAAGGTATCACAAAGCTGCAGCGCACCTATGGTGTGAGCTTGATTAGCATGAAATGACATGACTATGTCTTTAGACAGTTCTAGCCTACTCATCAACTCCAACCCCCTGAATCACATCAATAATGATGCACATACCACAGATTGGTGCACACACTTCTACCCTTTACAAACAAAGCAACGTGGAGTGAAACACACCACCCAATTTTCCCTACAATTGGAACAAAGTCCTAAAAGCATGGAACAGTTCTGCAAAATCACAGAATGTGCTGTTCTCTCCTACCTGTCCTGGTATCTTTGGCTAAACTTTTAGCCTCATATTATTAGCACCTACTATAATACTAGCCCTATGAATCCCATAGTACATTAATATCCCCCACATTTAATAAGGAGCTCCCACATGATAATAAAACCCCTTAGCAGCCCACACTTAACTTTAATACCCCATTTCCCCATATAGCAGACCCCACATGACATTAATACTTCCCATAATCTCCCACATAACACTAACACCACTCAACACACTTACCTGCTTTGAGTGCTATAGCATGTAGCCCTGTGGTCTCTGCATCAGCCCCATGTGTGCAGAGGGAAGGAGAGAAATGGATCATTGGTCTATGAAGCATACATATAAATGGTGATTGGTCCTGTGGGAGAAGCTAGACAACAGTAAATAGCTTGTAATAGGGAATTAATTGTACCAAGCATCAAGGAGTAATACTAACGTCATTGCTTCACAAGAATAAACACACTGTTGAGATAATGAACATTTGGCGGAATATTCAATTAGGGTTCCGGTCCGCGGTAACGCCCGTTACCGCAGAAAGTGTGCATTATTGTCGGTATTACGGTACCGCAATAACGCAGATTTTCGTACGCAACCCTATGGGCTGCAAACAAAAATCCACGTTATTGCGGTAACGTGGATTAAGTTTGTGACCCGTTCCAGTGCGATTACGCGGACCGGAGTCGTAATTGAATATGCCCCTGGAATTCAAAACCACAAATATAGTTGGTGCTAATCATTATGAGACTGTAATACCAGCCCTTCAATGCTATTGGTTGGTAAAGGCAGTAACACTTAATTTGATCTACAGTCAAAACACATAAGACCTCAACAGACGTTGGAGTTGAATGCAAATGTCCACTGTATAAAACAGCGGTGCATATCTGACTGAGAGCAGGGATAGTGTTCACCCTGTAGCAGTATCTACAACTTCCCCAGTGTGGTCAGCTAAATATAAACTAACTAATTCCAAAAGCTAAACCATCTAATCTAACTGTATAATCAAACATACAGTGGTAGTTTGTCACATAGTGAGGCTAACGCCAATGCGCGTTTCGCTGCTCGCTATATCAAGGCAAAAAACCCGATGGTATAAACCAGTGTTCCCTCTAAGCTGAGAAATCTGGAAATGATAGAGTTAAACCTGTATCTTACTAGGAAACATCCTGCAGATTGTAAATGCAAACCTTTGGAGTGGAGCCCTCATTAGAGTGACCTTTTAACTCTTTCCTTTCCAGATTGCTCAGCTTCGAGGGAACACTCATATAAACTGACTTTTCTTATATAGTGTGACCACTCACCCCATTGGCTGATGTATTATCGCAGCGATCAATCATATGATACATAATGAAGGGCAATATAATCTAGGATTGCACTAGTACAGCCAATGGGTAGCATCCTTTCTTAATGTGTCCTCCTACTTTAATCCTTAATTGGTCTGAATTTGGCAAGAGTAAATAAGCAAGTGCAGTAATATAAATGATGTTAATATCAATAGCCAATAATAACTATTGCTCCCTAATCATGGGTAAGTAAACATATAAACTGATAGTGAACACATCATGCTAAATATAAAATTAACTTGTAATCTCATCATATAATGAAAAAATAGAAGGCCAAAAATAAGTATATCAATAGATCTCATAGATATATTTATATATCATTTCAATTTATTAAAATAAAACAGCTCCTTAAGAGCTAAGATATGTGAAGTTCATATCGCAGTTAATTAACTCATTGGTGTGCAGTGATAGGCAACAAAAAAATAGGTGAGAATAAAATACAGTAAAAATCATAACAAGTATATAATAGTGAAAGAAAAAGTTAATAAATTAAGATGAAATTATAATTGTGATGACAACACCAAATATGGTAACTGCAAAAATAATAATTATAAAGGGAATATAGAGCTAAATAATATGTGAACATTAAAGGAATACATGATAAGATTAGTAGTATATGGGCGTGATAAATCTAACAAAAGTGAAATGTGAAACATATCTGAGTTAATAAAAAACATTTTATTGATAATGTGTGAAGATAATTTTTTTATATTGATGAATATAAGTGCAACCCTACCATACCTAACGTTATAAAAACCTATTGTCACAATTCTAGCAGAAGTGGATTCACTTTCGCCAACCTGGATTAGCACTGGCAGTTACAGAGGCGCTGAGTCTAACGAACCACCAGTTTTCACCAGGGATCCCCACAAGGAGGCTTGGGCTTAGCTGCAGGTAAGTTCGCAGGTCGCGGTTCTCTGTACTGCCTCCAGGCGGATGAGCTGGTGTCAAGTGCAAGAGAATAGTCTATGTAGCCGGGACTGGTACACTACAGACTGCAGAATGCCAAATCAGGAAACCGAAGAATTGTCAGAACAAGCCGGGACAGCAACAATCGGGAATACACAGTACCAAGCGACAGGCAGAAGAACAGTCAGGAACAGTCCAGGTCAGGATCCACAAGATTCAGCCATAATATCCACAGGAACGCTGGAATAAAGGTATGGAGCCTAAGAAAGTGTGAAACTAGAGACAAATGTACACAGAAACATTATATCACAAAACATTAGGAGAGAAGTTCTAATAGTAGAAATGGGAGAACACAGGGCCACTATACACATTATTATATATAGTTGAACATTAATATCTGATTATAGTATCAAACCACATATTTGTTTCCACCAAAAGTCATATTCCTCCACTATATGAAAAAAAACAAAAAACCTTTGAAATTACACAATTATGGATAAAATAAGCATCTATAAGTGTGATATTATATGATGCAAAGCTGATTTTATAATTCACTATATTTTTTTGTCCTTTCAACATACTTCAATTTTTATTTTGCTGTTTCTATTAATTAAAGCAGGAAAATAATTCTCAAAATTAAAACCTATTTTAATGCATAATAATAAAATGTAAGGTTTACCAAACAATTTCCAAAGTGTAGCCCTATAAAACCTTCTTTTATTGAGTAGACTTTGGTGCTAATTTTGCAGCACCTCCTTTTGATAAATAAAGATTATGAATGATAACTATGACATAATGAAGTAGACAACCAAAGTTCATTATTCATTTCTGTTTTGCTAAAACATTCAGATTATCTCAAATCAACAAAGAAGAAAACATTAAGTTGTTTATTCAATAAAATGATGATGTTTTGGAGGAATGAAGTCAAAATGTCGACAGTCATAATGTGTACATGTTCATAATTTCAACACAGGTAAATTAGCGACATGTAAAATGTGGACAGGGTTGTAAAATCGCATTCAAAATGTTGACATAAATAAACAGATATAAACGCGAGGAATAGGGTTTGTTATCGTAGTGCATTTACAGTCACAAGTTAAACATTCATAGCTAGAATATTGTTCATCCTTTCTTCTTTAAAAACACCTTTGTTGCATAGCAATTAAAATAAATTTCATAAAATCAACAAAATAATATTGGTCAGAGAAATGTATGAATTAATGTGATAGTTAAAATTCTGAATGCACCAATTATTTAATAATAAATTCTTTCATTTTGTTTTATTGCATTGTTTCAGTCCTTATATTCTAATTAGCTTTCTATATCAAGTTATAACATTTTCCCTTGTATAGGTTTTATGTCTATTTCTAAATTCATATATAATTTAATTTTAAAAGATTGGTACATTCAGTGATTTTAACGTTAATTCTCTCATTTCTCTTTCCACTATTATTTTGCTGATTTTATGAAATGTATTGTAATGGATATGTAATAAAGTTATTTTTAAAGTAAAAAGGATGAACAATCTTCTAATTATAAATATTTAACTAACATCTATAAGTGCACTATGATAACAGACTCTGTTTTTTGCCTTTACATTTAATTTAATTTACTACTACCACCTTCAAGATCTATATGTGCAATTTATATAGGGAGTCACAGTCCATGACAGATATTGGTGGACAATATTTTTTCAAATCTTTAGAAATATACAGATGTAAACAACTGAAATGGGAATAGATGTAAGGAAAAAAAATGTAAATAAAAGTAAAAAAAAAAAGGTTTACCCCTCTCCAAAACAGCTTAACCAACCCTAGTGCTTCCAGCCTAGGTTGGTACAAGCATACAAAATGTGTGGGGTCCCACCAAATTTACTATTACCAGCACTAGACTTTGCAAGCCTGGGCTGATGGCACTATAGTGTGGCGTCACCCAGGCACAATACAAAACCAGGCTTGTTAGCACAGGGCTGAATTCCCTAGGGAGATCGGGTCATAAAAAAACCCCCTAGGTTTAACCAGCCCTCTGCTGATAGCACTGGGGCTCTTCCAACATCACTGGACTGCGTAGCGCTGTATTGCCGTTTTAATTAGTTTACATTTATGTAGATATTTTGAATGTCGACATTAAAACACTCTACACATTTTACATGTCGACATTTTAACTGTGTAGGAATTTTGCATGTGTAGAAATTATTACTGTCGACATTATGAATGTGAACATTTCATATCTAAGCCCTTTCAGTAAGTCTTTTATTTAAAGTTTACAAATATATTTGTGTCTTTAATCTAATCTAAAATGGGTTCCAGTGTTCCCAATCTTATTAATTACCCCGTATACAGAATTAGTGGCGCTATATAAATAAATGAATGATGATGATGATAGTGGCAACAGCACTACCCTGTTTATCCTGGTGCAGGTTTTCATAATAGCAAGGGGCCTCCATACTTGTGGTCTCTTTTTTGTAGAAGAAACTAGCTCAGGTTGTTTCATACCTGGGTTGGCTGAGGATTTGTGGGGTAAGCAGTTTATTTTTAATTTTTATTATTATGATTTTTTACACAGGTTCTGGGTTTGCTTTTAATATAGATTTTAAGTATTCCTATTGGTGCCCCAATGTGCTACTCCACTGAACAGGACCTATTAAATCTATAAGCCTTGGGTGATGAAGTGCATTTCGAGGACAACTCCAAGCATTTTAATAAAAAGCTTCACACACAAATGTGACATATTATAAAGAGTCCTGATATCACCTTAATCTCACAATTTATTTACGCCATAAATATGGTAACGCCAAGTAGCATTTTAGTACCAAAATGGAAAACTATTCAGTTGAAAGGGGTAATACTAAAGAGGTCAATGGATTTTGATGTGATATTAAACTTTTGCACAGTATAGCTACTAAAGATTTTTCCACCTCTCTACATATCAAGGAGCAAGGTTACTTTGTGGAGGCTACATCAGGAGGGTGGGGGCAGGTAATTTGATTGTTGTGCATTAGGTGAACTCCGTAAATGAGGTCCTGAGAGTTTGTTTCAGTTTAACTTTTATCTCAGGTTTAGCAACATGAAATATGCACAGGATACAAGCCAGAGGATTTAACAAGGTCACTTTTTTATAACAGTTCTGTAATCTCTTTTCCTTGTGTGTGTCTGCAAGATAGGCAAGATTTATTACACAAGTTCTTTGAGAATGATGGATTATCATTGGATAGATATCATTTAATTCACCATGGAAAGATCAATAATGAAAGAATGAAATTCTTCATTAAATGAATTATTGTCTTTTAATTACATTGTAAGACAAGTCTGAGGTTCAAATTAGGATTCAGACCATTACCTTGCTGACAATATTAATGCACTGATAAATGACACATTTTTTTCTAGTTATATTACAGAAATCACAAATACCCTATTACTATCTGTGCAAGATAAATCAGTAGGTAGAAAGTGTTAAATAAATGGTTTTCCGGTAAATGATTATCCAAGATCGTATTTTCATTTTAATGAAAAAAAAATGTTTGTGTAATTTTATCAATGATAATGCAAAATATATATCTTAATAGTGTCATAGACCCATATAATAAAAAAAATGTTAATACCTTTAAAGTACCTCTGTGCCACAATTATTGCAATGTTATATTTTGCCAACAATGCATTGTGTTGTTAAAATCAATTAAATAACATTTTAAGAAGCAGACATTAAACGTCATTTACAAATGCAATAGTGCAGCATAAATGTTATTTTGAGCCATCATATGCATTTTTTGGGACACATTCACTCACATGGATTTGGAGGATAAGTGAGCAGTGTCTGTGGGAGTGCAACATTGTTATCTTCTGATTAAAGGACCTGGGCTGGCTAGGCACATGAGTGTACTTAGTTATGTTCCCACATGCATTCCCTGTTCAGTGGGAGGCAGGAGAGTAACTAGTAATCACAGTGTCTCATACTAAAATTTAAAAATTGTACCCACACTCCAGTATTTTCCACCCAAAAGAATTGCATACTATCTCAGAGGCCCCTGTTCTGTTCTTCTGAGCAGTCACAAGGACCAGCACATGCGAAGAGTGGGGGGCGCAAGACCAGTAAACACTTGTTTACTGTGTGCTGACCCCTGTGTATTGCCTCTGGTTGTTGTTTTGGTTCTAAAATATCTATGTGTTTTGGTTTTGTTACAGGTTATGCCCCAAAAAGCATGAAAGGTTTTGGTTTTTGTTTTGGATCTAGATTTAATTACAAATTGTTAACAATAGGTATAAGTATGTGATTTTCATCCATACATCAATTACATTTTCATTTGAAATAAGAAGATACACCAAGTAGGTAACCATTAGACAGCATGTGTTACACATTGGAGAGGGTCAGCAGCAACATATTGGAGAGGCACAGCAGCAATACATTGGAGAGGGTTAGCAGCAAATAAATTGGAGAGGGCCAGCAACAAATACATTGAAAGGGTCAGCAGCAAATACATTGGCGATGGCCAACTGCAATACATTAGAGAGGGTAAGCAGCAATACACTTGAGAGGGTCAACGGCAAATATATTGTAGAGCGAAAGCAGTTGCAATATCAGAGCTCATGAGATGTACAGCATCATCATCAGAAAACATTATTCAGCAAATGAAGAGAGAATAAGGGCACAATGTTAAATGGTGCAAGATTGCATTGTCTTTAGGGTCACCCACCCAGGTGTGATACATACATGTGTTTGACAGTTACAGGATTGACATAATATGACTGGTGGGCAGCCTAATAGACAGGGTTGTAAAGTTCACAATATAATAACATTGACAGTATTATTCGGATAACAATTGAAATGTAGACAGTATTTATTATTCAAACCCTGTCCCTATCATTCAATTTGTAGTTCATTTTGATGAACACCAGTTTTTCTATAATTTTGGGATGTAGTCTCCTCCAACGATCACTCGCAATGTTCCCGTCTGCACTAAAAACACTCTTTATGAGTAAACACTGGAGGATGGGTAGCTTAAGTACACTATAGCTAGTTTGTACAAGGGGCTTCAAATCGCCTTTTTTCCCTCACAGAATTCAATATATTTTTGGGCATTTCTTTTATACCTGACCCGATGTTATAACCTTTCACATTGGTGTGTTACTGTTTTGGTGACCTATCATCATCATCACCATTCATCATCATCACCATTTATTTATATAGCGCCACTAATTCCACAGCGCTGTACAGAGAACTCACTCACATCAGTCCCTGCCCCATTGGGGCTTACAATCTAAATTCCCTAACACACACACACACAGACGCGCAGACAGACAGAGACATATGGCTAGATTTACTAAGCTGCGGGTTTGAAAAAGTGGGGATGTTGCCTATAGTAACCAATCAGATTCTAGCTGTCATTTTGTAGAAAGTACTAAATAAATGAAAGCTAGAATCTGATTGGTTGCTATAGGCAACATCCCCACTTTTTCAAACCCGCAGCTTAGTAAATCTAGCCCATAGACTAGGGTCAATCATCAGTGGGACTTTTAAAAACGGGATTTTTTTTTTCTGACACTACCATTTTTAGAAGATGAAGTAAATTGAGCCAACAGCTTGGACAGAAGGAGCTGTTTGCATGTGTAAAAATTGTGTCAGTTGGAGGAATATACATTTGATATGAATTTTTAAACCTAGGATTAAGCAGGTTTGCCAAAATTCTCCATCTGCTTTTCTAGTAGTTTGACTAGGGGTATGACTTGACTCAAGCTGGCAGTGTCTGAACACACTTCATTTGTTACAATTTCAAATGGTTTCAGTATAAAACAGTAAGGATTTTCTGATGCACTGGCATAAGGTAACATGACACACCACTCCCTATCTCATGATTTGAAGTGTAGGTTTTTTGAAGGCTTGTTGCTGTTCCTATAGTCGCTGAAGCATATAAAGTGTGGAATTCCAACTTGTTACTACTTCTTGATTTTGTTGGTGGCATGGCAGATGAAATTTTTTTGCAGCCGTTGCAATGTTCTACATGCAGGCACTGAATGTCAAAAATAGCCAGAAACTTTGCAGGCCCACGAACAGCATCTTCTGCACTGACCTCACATTTTTTAAGAAATTCTGAACCACCAAGTTTGTTGTGTGTGCAAAGCATGGTACATGTTTAATTCCACCCAGTAGTAATGCAAACTCAATGTTTGCTCTGTTATTGGCAATGGGGAATTTTGAGCAAAGTCTTAGTGGGGTGAGCCATTTTGCTTTGACAGTTTTAAAATTTTTCCAACAGATTGACACTGGTATGTTGTGAAACTAGTGATGTAAAGTGTAGCTTCCCTGTGACTGATCTAACATTGAGTGCTAGCTCTACTATGCTGAAAGGATGAGGAGATTGATGCTAAAGCTAACCGTGCTGCTACTGCTGATGGCAACACACCTACCCAGTGGGCTGCTATGGTCATGTAAGTGTTTGGTTTTGCTTGTCCACATATCCATCACTAAATTGACACTTGGTACAAAGGCATTTTCTAGGGACTGAATTGCTTTTTGCTTAACCTCCCAGTACAGCAGAGGCATTGCTGTTAAGGAAGAAATGGAATTGAGATGGAATATGGTAGCATGGACCCATGACTTACTTATCAGCTAAAATGTGATGCATTGATGGTAGAAATTGGATGCACATCCAATTTTAACATAACTCTCATGACTTTAGTTATCTGTTGTGCAACAGGATGCTGATTGTCATACTTGTTTCCTCTTGCAAATACTTGCTTCACAAACAATTCAGTAAAACTGTGCTTACACTTCATGCTCCCTTTCTGTATAGATGCATCACCCCCAGCGGCAGCAGCTGTAGCATGCTAGGCTATCTCTTGGAATCAGGGATTTCATTAGGGAAGTCAATTGGAATTGGATAATTGTATGCTGGACTATGCACTAATAAAGAAGAGCTTGATGATGAAGGTTGTGACGCCAATGCAACTGTCTTTCCATTTGGCTGCTATCTGATGGGCTGGTTGCTACAATACACAATTTGCCACATTGTAAACACAACATGAATGAACTCACTGCAAATGAAGCAACAGGAAGGAGGTGCCTAGATGATCAGCAAACCTAACTCTACATATATTAAAGAGGAGGTGGATGCACTATAGGCAACTATTATGTACGAGCTGCTGGGTAAGAAGGAGTTAACCACACTCCTGTAATTTAATGGCGAAAGGGGAGGTTTACCTCGTGCTCAAGTACATAGATAGGATAGTGAGAGAATTATGGTCATCCGAGCTCTAGTGTAATAAGCAAGAATGCTACTTGCAATAATGTAGTTATCAAGGGGTAGGGAGGTATGTATAGGTGAGTCCGTTTATGTATAATACAGAGGAATTGTATACAATACAGAGAAATGTAAACAATGAAATACGATGTGAATCGTTATGTATATTCTGGCAGGTAATTGCTGCTATAATGGTCCAACACAAAGCCAGTTGGCAGATGGACGGTAGTTTTCGGTCTGTCACTCTGTGGATATACAGCGAAGTGCTGATAGGAGTGATGTCAGCTGAGATAACCGAGGTCAGGCAATATAATGCAATGTAATGCAAGTACCTTGAGGTGGTAGTCAATGCGCTTTGTGACTATCAGCATGCGGAATGCCTTGGATCTGTGTGGAGTCCTGACCACGATTGGTAGATGCTGTGCGCAGTATGTCTGGTCTGCCCGTGGATGCCGGATGTCAGAGGAGTCAGGCGGGTAGCTGGTGGTTGAGTCCGGCTGTGTTGTTTGTCGCCGGATGCTGCGTAACCTCCCGCTGTTCAGACTAGAGTGAGCGCTGTGAACCGCGCATGCGCCGTGTGTGAGGCTCGGGGAAAAATAAATGAGGGCTACATGTGAAGTACTGCAAGGTGGATTTATTGCGGAAAAAATATCACACTTATAGATAAGATCAGGTGATACAGCAAAGTATATAGCAATGGTTGTGGGAGATGGAGTGCTCTCCGACGCGTTTCGTCCGATCCCGGACTTTTTCTACATATATATATATATATATATATATATATATATATATATATATATAGATAGATAGATATTAGAGATGCTCAGGCTCAGTTCCCTGAGTACTGAACACACCCGAACTTTGCATAACCGAGTTCCGAGCCGAGCTGGCTCAATACTTTTGCGCGCCCTCAAATTGAAAGCGAGGCAAAAAGTCATTGCTGCGTCGTCGGATCTTGGATCTTGCGAGCTTTGAATTGTATAAATTCAGCCCTCCTTTGCGATCCAGCGCCATTTCACAGAGGGAAATAGAAGGGGTAGTAGCACAGTTCTTGGCAGTCGCTACTGAAGTTGGGCAGCGTCATAGGTAGAAAAGAAAGAGGAGGTTTAGCAGTGTTCTCCAAAGTCTTCAGTGACATTCAGGAGAGCTCCATTGCTAATTATCATTGCTGAAATAGAAATAAGGCAGGCTTGGTCTTCTAAATCTGAAGTCACATTGTACTGTGTTATATAGGTAACACACAAAGAGGAGAGCTCCATTGCTAATTATCATTGCTGAAATAGAAATAAAAGATCTGACAGGCTTTGTCTTCTAAATATGCAGTCTTTGATTGAAAGTGTATGAAAATAATATTGTGACATGTGAGTTGGTCAAAATTGACATCAAAATGACTTGAAATTAGTGTTATTGAGGTTAATAATAATGTAGGGGGGGAAAAAGCAAAAATATATGATTTTAGCAAAAAAATTGGGATTTTAGAAAAAAATTGTGATCCAAAACCAAAGCCAAAATACGCAAGGGTAGTTTTGCCAGAACCAAAGCTAAAACCAAAACAAGAAGTTAATTCAGATCCAAAACCAAAACCAGAACACGGACGTCAGTGAACATCTCTAATGGAGATGCTCGTTGACCCCCTGTGAAGTGGTTTTGGATCTGGATTAGCTTTGTGTTTTGGCTTTGGTTTTGGCAAAACCTCCCTGGATTTGGCTCTGTATTTTTTCAGAAAAATTGCTAAAATATGCTAAAATCACATAATTTTGCTCTTTTTTTGAGCCTACATTATTATTAACCTCAATATCACTAATTTCAAGTCATTTGCAGTCTATTTTGACCACCTCATAGGTCACATTATTATTTTCATACACTTTTGGACAAATCCTGCAATGACCTGGCTGGATGCTAAGTGACAGAGCAATGACTCAAACACACAGCAAATGACTCAAACACACACCAGTTCCTAGCACATTTAGGACACATTGGCACACAGCAGTGGCAGAAATAAAACTGGTGCAAGATGGAATTGTCCTTGGATCATGAAACCAGTTATGGTTCATTTCATCGCTCCACCTGTTTCTTGGATAACTGAGGTAATTCTACAACAAATACATGGCAACGAGCGCTGATTCACCCCCAGCAGCAGCAGCAGTGGGACTAACGCTCAAGAATTCTTCTGAGGAATCAGGATAGTGGAGGATTCATCTAGCCTTAGCAACTTGGACTAACTCAGATCGCTACTGAGGATATTGATGAGGATGGTGTTTTGGGTGTAGATCGCAGACATTGGAATGTAGGTGACAGAAGGGTCCTAGCTGATGTTCTACTGCTTGTTGTTATGTTTTTAGCATAACTTTCTGATTTTCCTAACACCTTGCCATGAACTTGCATCAAATGGCGTAACATGGATGAGTTTCCTAGATAGTTAAGGTCCCTACCTCGACTGACTGTGGCTTTACATGCACTGCAAATGGCTAGACAACTGTTGTCAGGATTTGGGTAAAAATAATTCCACACATAAGAGGTGGATCTTTTGGTCTTATATCTAGGCATGCCAATGGCCTTCTTCTTATCACATGCAAGAACTGCTTCCACTGGTGCAGGACTTACACAAACAACATCATCCTCATTAACATCCTCATTAGCGCCCTCGTCGACTACACAAATATTCCTCTCATCCTGTTTCAATTCCAAAATGGCACCCTCAATTGGTGTATCACCAGCTACACTTGGGCTGTTCAGGCACACATCTGCAGAAAGGATGAAAGGGTCCTTCTTTATGGGTACACTATCAGAATGGTCACGATTACACATATCCCTCGTGGATGGACTCTCCTCAGAGATTTGTGTTATTTCTAAATTTGAACGTATATTTTCTTCTAATGCCTTACTGTTTTCTTCCAGCTCGGCTTTTACACGTAAAAGTATTTGGGCACCACTTTTGGAGTCCGAATGAGAAGGTCTTGCTTGGTCACGAGTCACGACTGCCTCAGTAACATTTGCAGAACTCGCACTCATAGAGAAAGGCGAAGGCCTCATTCCTTCTTTACCACTGCCCGTGTAAAATGGCATGTTGGCAATTCTATTTTTTTCTGCAGATAATTTTGCCTGGATTACAGCTCTTTTTTTCTTGACCAAGGTAAAAGATGTTTTTTTACTTTTTTGTTTCCCTGACTTAAAAACACTATGTACTTTTACATAGGCTTTACCAGATGATGTACAGGGATTACTATCATCATGACTGGTGGCAGCAGCTGCTTGGTGATCCTGCTCTTCTGTGTTTTGCTGTGATTCCATTTTGATAACACTCTACACCTTGACAGCAAATTCAAAAGAAAAGCCTGCAAGGCCTAATATTTGTATTTCAGTCATGACAATTAGCAATGGAGCTCTTTTCTTTGGGTGTATATAACACTGTAAACTTTGACTGCAAATTCAGAAGAAAAGCCTGCAAGGCCTAGTATTTGTATTTTTCTGCAATGAGAATTACCAATGGAGCTCTTCTCTTTGTGTGTAACCTATATAACACAGTAGAATTTGACTGCAGAATTACACCAATCCTGACTGCACTAGTATTTGTATTTTTCTGTAATGAGAATTACCAATGGAGCTCTCCTCTTTGTGTGTTACCTATATAACACAGTATAATTTGACTGCAGAATTACACCAACACTGACAGCACTAGTATTTGTATTTTTCTGCAATGAGCATTAGCAATGGAGCTCTCCTGAATGTCACTGTAGACTTTGTTGAACACTGCTACCCCCTCCTCTTTCAATTTTATCTATTTGGCTGACCAACTTCTCTACACAGTGTGCTACCCCTTCTGTGTCTCTCTTTCAAATGGCGCTACATTGCCATGGAGAGCGGTATTTAAAGATTTCAAAACTCCCGGGATCCGAGATCTGACGATGTAACGATGACGTTTTTCCTCGTGTTCGATTCTGAAAAAGCGCGAAAGTACCAAACCAAAGCGGCTCGGTACTCGGATCACCTAAGTTCAGGTGTGACTGAGCCTGAGCAGCTCTAGTTATAAGTATAACATTAAGGTGGGAGAACAGGGAGCACAGCTGGTATAAACAGAAATATGCACAGGTTGCATAGTTTACATACGATGCAGAGTTATAACAGGTAATATCCAAGTATATATATATAATGACAGAAGCGCTAGGAAAGAAGTGGATGTCAGGTATGTAAGTCCTAGATTCCTGTCATTTGTGTTTTAAACTACCAGGAAGATTGTTTGTGTGTGAGGAAAATCTTCTCAAGATGTTTCTCAGCTGTGAGGAAATATGGTAAGGGTCCCTAATGTTATGTATAGAGAAAGAATGGTGGGCTCCATACATGAGGCCCAGTCTGGGTCTTCTGGTTTACCAGTCTCACAACAGACTAATCAGGAATTGCATCTGCAAGGGGCTGTTAAAAGGCTGCAAGGCAGTTCAGTAAGTCTCTCGTCTGGGGAGGAGGTCAGATGAGAGAGACTGCAATTTTTGATCTATAAAGTTCTATTGTTTGGATTAAGTGTAGGAACACTAACACCTTCACTATAGAGAGGTAATATCACTGTATTAGTTAGTAGCCAGAGGGCAACGATTTTGTTCCCGCTTTAATTTGTTTGCATGCTATCAAATAAAACTATTGAACCTGAAGCACTGGTCTCATGTGATTTATCTGGCCGAAGTGCAGCCAACTACCCCAGGATATGGACACCCGAATATGATTGTGTTATTATATATATATATATATATATATATATATATTATACTATTCACAGTAAGCAGTACTCTAAACAGTGCTCTGACTGACTCACCCTCAATTGATCAGCAAACTATTCTAGCTAACCGATCGCTTTAAACATAAACTGCATAAAAAAAAATCACAGCTATTGTTTTCTATGTAAAATTCCCTATTTTACCCAGTCTAATTCTCTAGTCACTCTCTACATTATTTTAGAAGCATAACCTGCAATCCACCTTTCTCCCTACACAATGTCTATTCAAAAATGTCAAATGAGAACAGGAGGGAGGGCTATATAATAAAGATTTTGCACTGACCCACGTGTTTTCGGTTTCGAGACCAGTGTTGGTTCTAAACCGCATTTGTGTTTCGGCTTTGCTACCGGTTTTGGCAAAAATTAATGAAAGGTTTTGGTTTTGGATCTGGATGTAATTAAAAATTAAAATATATTACTATGTATAGCATTAACATTAATTTCTAGTCATTTCCAATCTATTTTCTAATGATCACTTCCCAATTTTCACCAATTTTGGCCAAAATCTAAAGCAAGCTGTCTTAATAGAGGATTTTGCAACTTTGCCATCATTGCATTATCGTTCTCTGATTCAATTAAAAAAAATAATAACCTGGATAGTGTTGATATCTCTCTTTCATTACACATACACCTGCTTTGCATATTCAGACTTACTATTGGTGTAACTGAATAAATGAATAACCACACAGACACCAATGTAAATTTGACAAAAGTTCACAGTTTTTATTTCAACAAGAATGGCGGTAGCACAGAGATTATAGAAATGGGACCAAGAACACGCCTCTCACTTCCACTCAGGAGGCAACAATAATTTAATTACAGCCGCACGCCACAGCTGCCTGTCACTAGCCAGGACACAACAGCACTCTGAAGTGCCCCTGTTGCCCTGGCATCAGAGTGAGTAAACCTGTTCTTGGGGACTGCATTTGCTGCAAGCCTCAGGCAGTTCCCGTTACCTTAGGCTTGCACGAAGCTTACCTCAGGGCAATTATTTTTCCGTCTTCCCTCCCACATAAATATTTAACTAGTTTGATTCAGAAGGGCAGCATTACGGCACAGATCTACCTCACTTCAAGGAAATTGCCATCTTGAATTCCACAATTTAACATTGTGTCCTCTCATTATTGTTTAAGTGTTTACTAATGTCACTGTCTGTAGTTGTCCACTGTTGTCTTAATGAAGGATTTTGGAAAATCACTGATGCATTGGCTTTCTCTGATTCAATTAAAAAAATAATTAACCATATTTTATGTTTCTTTAACTCCATCACATAGCATAAATCATCATCCATCACAACTCCATCTATGCATGTATTCTTTGCCAGGTCCAAAACCTGTCCTGTTAATTTCAATTGCACTCACTGTCAAGACATGTTTTGGGCAACCAAATCTGCATCAATGTAAGTATTATACT
Source organism: Mixophyes fleayi (assembly GCF_038048845.1). Taxonomy (NCBI): domain Eukaryota; kingdom Metazoa; phylum Chordata; class Amphibia; order Anura; family Limnodynastidae; genus Mixophyes; species Mixophyes fleayi. Next base: position 107,342,550 of record NC_134403.1, read on the forward strand.
TACATGTGTTGGAAGGGCAACTCTGGGCCTATCTGAACTGTATCTTTTACATATTTCTTACACATCACTAATAGAACATATAAATAACATTTATATATATATTCCATACAACTCTCGTTCATTCCCTTTTAACTCGGGGATGGAGGTAATTTCCACCAGGGAAATGATTTTTCAGCCCTCCCTCCCCATAAATATATATGACTCCCCTGGTTTGATTCAGGAGGACAACATTATGGCACAGAGCATTGAAGTAAAACAAGACAATGAAAGTCATGCTCTTGGTGGCCAATGCATACTCTAGCAATGTATTGTGTGCCTAATCTTTGATTTTTTGTAGTATGGGTGCAGACCCCCTTCGTCTCTCTGCATCCTCATTTATTTATATAGTGGCAAGGTAATGAAAGCCATGCTCCTGGCAATCGCTGACTACACTGGTAATGTATTGTGTCTCTAATCTTTGAATTTTATTTTTGTACTCTTTCTTTAGTGAAGTGATAACAAGTAAACATAACCCGTGCATTAAAGCTATCAGTGACAAAAAAGGCTTTCAAATCAACCTCACATATTTTATCCTACATAAATGGAAGAAATAGAGTAAAGGAGCCCGGGGAAGAAGAGAAGAAAGACTGAGGAGAAGAGAGTAGGGAAAGAGCCTGGGAGTCTTCAGGGCTTCCCAGGGAGATCTCTGTTCGTGGAGAAGGGTATGGCGGTTTGGTGCGGGTTGTCATTCTGCCCAACAAGGCCAGTCGGAATGGCCTTGGAAAATAAACTGAGATTAAGTATGTGTCCTGACTAACTTGCAGGGAGGAGTATCATTGAATTCCAGCCTTTGGAACCACAGGGCTGGGAACTCTGTTTATCGCTTTGGCTCGAAATCGAGAGTTCATCCATAGTCATGTAAACATCAAGTAACCAAAACCATTCTACCATGCGGGCCACATTCATCTCTCATCTCTCTATATATAGGGACAGCAAATTAGGTAGCTCATTACAATTGGGTATCTAAATATCGACTGATGTCTCTGTCCATCTAATGACAGCGGATTGTTACTGCCTGTTCACTCTCTATAATGCCTGCTGTATAAAGTTTCAAATTCAGTGTGTGAGTAGTGTTTCAACATTTTTATCTCTTGCATTTTATACTAAATTTTTGTTGTTGATTAATTTATCTAATGCGCACGTAAGACATCACTGAATGTCGAAAATTCCCCAAAAAGTCCCTCACACACAAAATACCTTTTTTAAATATAGATTACACTGAATGACCCTTCCAAAATAGACAAGTAATGAAAAATAGAAAAGATTAGAATATATAGTGCTTTTTGGGTTTGCAGATATGTGCTTACCCTCACAAACAAACTCCCTATTTTCAATCTAGATTTCACTTAATGATACTTCCAAAATGGACAAGTATTGACAAATAGAAAAGATTAGAATATATAGTGTTTTTTGGGGGTGTGCAACTGCGTGCTGAACCTCACACACACAAGCTCCTTTTTTTAAATATAGACTTCACTGAATGATCCTTCAAAAATGGACATGTATTGACAAATATAAAATATTAGAATATATAGCATTTTTTTAGGGTGTGCAGCTGCATGCTGACCCTTACAAACAGCCTTTTGTAAATATAGATTTCACTGAATGAGCTTACCAAAATAGCTTACCAAAATAGACAAGTATTGAAAAATAGAAAGGATTACAATGTAATAATATACACCGTTTTTTTGGGGGGGTGCGCAGCTGCGTGATGACCCTCACAATCACCCTTTTTTAAATATAGATTTTTGTGAATGACCCCTCCAAAATGTATAAGTATTTAAAAATAAAAAAGATTAGAATAGGTTGATAAACAAACTTTTCTGGGGTGTGAAACTCCTATTGAATCTCACACGCAACCACCCAATTTGTTTTAAAATTATTTCAGTTGTTACTGCCCACCACACGATTATTTTCACTAGAAAAACAATCATTTCCACTAATTTCCAGTCTATTCTGAACACCTCACAATATTGTTTTTAGTCCAAAACGTTGCACCGAGGTAGCTTTCTGGACTGCGTAGTGGAGTGGGCCCGGTACCCAATTTGGTACCGGGGCCACAATACCTCCCTCAACTGTTCTAAATTACACTGCACATATGGCTGCTCCTACATCCTCTGCAGCATATACAGGGTGTAGTTCGAGCGCGTCAATACCTCTTGTTTTTGACGATGACAGGTCATTTTAATTAATTTTGGATTTGGCAGCAACAGTCAACGTTTTTTAATATCTGATACGCATCTATCTAGACTGCGTAGTGGAGTGGCCCCGGTACCCAATTTGGTACCGGGCCACAATACCTCCGCCTTTAAATGGTCTGAATTCCACTGCACAGACGGTGGACACCGGATGCACGTCCAACACCAACATAGCTGTTAAGGCCGCAGTTATCCGCTTTGCCATACGATGACTACTGTCGTACTTTGTGCTCATGGCAAACGACTGTTGAACGGTCACATAATACAAAAAAAGAGTTGCAAGATGGAATTGTCCTTGGGCCCTCTCACCCACCCTGATGTTGTTGAAATAGGACATGCGCACTTTAACAAACCAATCATTTCAGCGAAAGGGCCTACCAAACTGTAGCTGAAATGATTGGTTTGTTTGGGCCCCCACAAAATGAGCTGGCAAAGAAAAAAAAAAAGGTGCAATTTGGAATTGTCCTTGGACCCTCCTACCCACCCTTATGTTGTTGAAATAGGACATGACTAGTGGAAGCAGCTTCAGCATTAGGAGGAAGTGGTTCTTGATCTTTCCCTACTTTATCCTCCAAATTTTGGTACTCCATTATATGCAGCACAAGAGAGCGTACCCCTAAACCACACACACTCGGCAAAGCCTTTACAAATTATCTGCGGCACAGGAGAGTACCACTGGACCGGAGTTATATAGCAGTACCTATTATTTTTTGGTACAGCAGCAACAGTGAACGTAGTTTGACTTTTAAATAGCAGTACCTATTATTTTTTGGTACAGCAGCAACAGTGAACGTAGTTTGACTTTTAAATAGCAGTACCTAGTTTTTTTTGGTACAGCAGCAACAGAGAACGTAGTTTGACTTTTAAATAGCAGTACCTAGTTTTTTTTTGGTTCAGCAGCAACAGTGAACGTAGTTTGACTTTTAAATAGCAGTACCTAGTTTTTTTTGGTACAGCAGCAACAGTGAACGTAGTTAGACTTTTAAATAGCAGTACCTAGTTTTTTCTTGTACAGCAGCAACAGAGAACGTAGTTTGACTTTTAAATAGCAGTACCTATTTTTTTTTGGTACAGCAGCAACAGTGAACGTAGTTTGACTTTTAAATAACAGTACCTATTATTTTTTGGTACAGCAGCAACAGAGAACGTAGTTTGACTTTGAAATATCAGTACCTAGTATTTTTAAACTAATTTTTTTATGTTTTTTTTCAATTATTTTTGTATAATTTTTTTAAAAAATTTTTATATTTTTTTTACATTTTTTTTGTATAAGTTTTTTATAACTTTTGAATAAATTTGAAATAACTATGCCCTTAGCAGAACAGAGCACAGGACACAGGCAGCACCACTGGACTCAGCAGGACAGAGCACAGGACACAGCACCACTGGATTCAGCAGGACAGAGCACAGGACAAAAGCACCACTGGACTCAGCAGGACAGAGCACTGGACAAAGCACCACTTGACTCAGCAGGACAGAGCACTGGACAAAGCACAAAGAACAACTAAACTGATCAGGAGCTCCCTAACTACAACCTCCCTCACGAGTGATCACAGCCAGAATGAAGATGTTACCCTCAAGGTGAGTATTTATGACATCCGAGTCTCGCGAGATCCGACGCGAGACTTGGATGTCATAGCCTCGGTTTGGCTCCTTTTGCCGCCCGGAAGTTCCCGAACAGTGCTCGGATCGGCCTCTGTTCGGGTGGGCTCCGATTGCGAGAATCCGAGCCCGCTCATCCCTAGTTCAGAATGATATCTGACTCTGTATATACTGTCTAGTACTAATATATATATATATGCAATGCAATGCATTAAGAACAACCAGTAGCCACAAGTCTATGTAAAGTGTTTTTAAGATTCAAAATTAAAATTGATCAGCAAACTATTGTAACTAACTATTCTCTACAGAACTGCTCTACAATAATGACAGGATTCTATCTCTTTCCTATATCCCTGATTCACCCTGAATGCTATTTTATGAGTAAAGCACCACAGCTAACTTCCTTCCTACACACTGTCTGTTCTAAAATGGTACTTAGAAAACAAGAGAGGACTATGTATACAGAAGATGGCGATCCAAAACTTGTGAGAGTTTTGCAAAAAAAATTCCCGGAAATTATGTTTTGCCACATTTTGATTTCTGAATTTGGTGGGAGAAACAGAGAAATTACTCATTTTCACTCGGATCCCCAACATCTGATTTAGTCGGATTTCACAGAATCCGAACTGCTCATTTCTAACATATATACAAAAGATAATTCCTGAAAATTACTGTATGTTTTGCCTTGTTTTCGGATCTGAATTGGGCGTGAAGACTCAAGTTGTGGTTTTTTTTATACATGGATCCACAAATTTCGAATCTGTCGATGTCTCCAAATCCAAACCACTAATTTCTACTAATTGTTTCCACTCGGGATATGCATTGCCAGGCCCGATTGTAGACAAATGAGTTGCAATGTCAGCTGGAAAAGAATTATTGTCTCTATCAAAGCTCTTATGTGTTACAAATAGTCAATAGATCCTGTTAAGCTTTGATTCTATGCTTTCAATAACGCACTGTATGCACCTTTCAGGTGACCTTTTTAGCACATTTTTACAAATGTATTAGGAGCATTCTAATAAAAATAACATATGTAATAAAGACAGTTGTGATGTCATTAGTGATGTCCCTTCTTTCTCATTAATTATTTTAAACATATATTAGACTAAACTGAACAGTTTTTTACAGGAAAAACAGAAACATTAATATTAATAAGGGAGCTGATCCTAAATGAGTATTCAACAGGAATTTGCAATAATTGTATTATTATTTCCACAATGTTCATTTTCAGTTAGCACCAAATACCTGCAAACTTATTGATTTTTTGGGCACAGTTCCTAAAACAGTTCACCTATAAATATGCAAGGTGGAAAATTAGAAAATCTCTGTGCATCTGCATGGTTTGCACTTTCTTTTGCAAATTACCCTTTGTGTTTTTTGATTAACTGATACAACTGTACTGCATACATATCTTATGGTATCACACATTTTGCTCTCAGTCCTATTTTATTAGAAAAGAGGAAATATTGTTCAATTTTGTTAACATATTTTATTGAGTAGGGAGGGAGAGATATTGCAGAGTGTGCAGCATGGTGGAATAATGATTAAGTCTGCTGCCTCATAGCACTGGGGTCATGAGTTTGATTCTGACCAGTGGCCTATCTTTGTGTGGTTTGTATGTTCTCTCCATGTTTGCGCGGGTTTACTCTTGGTGCTTCAGTTTCCTCTCACAGTCCAGAAACATATTGATAGTTTATTTAGCTGCTGACTAAAAAGGAGACCTTGGAGTAAATGTATCAAGCTGTGAGTTTCCGGTAGGTTTGAAAAGTGGAGATTTTGCCTATAGCAACCAATCAAATTCTAGCTATCATTTTATAAAACATCTCCACTTTTCAAACCCACTGGAAACTTGGAGCTTGATACATTTACTCCCTAATGTTTGTGAATTAGGGAATTTAGAACTATGTGAATGATAAATATTCTCTGTACTGCACTGTGTTATATGAGAATGCTATGCAAATAAACAATGATACAAAAATAGACTGCTGTGTTGCTCAGAGTCAAAGTCAAAATGTAGCTGAGACCACCTATTGTGCCAATTACTCTGTGATGTAAATTTCCCAACATTGCTTTGTTGCATATGTTAGAGCACAGTGGAAGCAAGGCCATTTGATTACAAGATGGTGATGAGGAAAAAGTTGACAAGTTGACCATGATACAGAGTGGTATTAATGTTCACTGTATAGTTTGTTGTGCAGCATTGCGGTGCTAGATCTCAGTGTTGCCTGTTTGGCATTCCCCAGCATACCAGATGGTGAATTCTATTTCAGGTCCTCAACTTCCTACTCTTTCTGGGGCCATTGACAATCACATTTCGTCCATCCATTCTGACCATATAGCCACATTGAAATTAACCCATAAAGCCTCTTGTGGATATGCAAAAAATGTAAAAAAGGAAAATGAACTAGCACAAACTTACTTAATATTAATTAAAATATCAGTTATTAAAATTGATAGCTCCATGTTAAATTAATACTATAATGCCTATATATGTAACATAACAATTAAACATCAGCACATTGTCAAGCTAAAGAAAAAAATGTATAGATGGAGGTGAATAATGATGATGATGATTATAGTAAAGTTTTACATTACCATGTCACTAATAGGTCCCTATAGCTGGTACCTATAACAGACATAATAGGATTTCTCTCATTTTTAGTCCATGATTCTTCACCATATTTTGCCTTGCAATTGCAGCCTAATTTGCTTAATAGCTGTTGCCTTTTGGGGTTGCCAAATTCATATGATTATATGTTACGCTACTTCCCTGTCAATACTGTATACTAAATTAACAATGAACAAATGGAAGAAAAAAATATTGAAATCTGAGATCTTGTAATACATTTATATTCTCTCTCTCTCTCTCTCTCTTTTTCCTTTTGGCTCCTTATTTATATATTGTTTTTCTTTCTGCAAATAGCTGGTATTCATAAAAGCTAATCTATATTTTAATAGCATAAGTACGACTATTAAGATGCTAGTTGTTTGAGCAGGGCACATCAAATACCAGATTAAAGATAATTGCTTCCATCATTTTGGGCAAAACATCAACCCACTATTTACAACAATTCATTACCATTGTCCTCTGGAAAATGTGACAGTTGGCAATACACCTGAGCACATGCTAGTTGTTCTGGAGACTGTGTCAGTTAGTGAAGTCTCTCTGTGCACCTGCTGGGTGGTCAGGAAACTGTGACAATTATTTGCAGTCACATACTGTATATCAGCACGTCTTACAGGGACCTCAATCACGGACTGCTGTTTTATTTCATTATTCACTTATCCATGCTTTGTTTACAACAAACATACCAAGAGGCTGCTCTCAAGGACATTGACATAGTGGAACCATTACAGGTAGACTAGAGTGCACAGTTCAAAGATCTTACAGTCAGGAATATTATTGTAAAATTCAAAGTGTAGCAAAAACAACTGATACGCAGTTAGCATTGGACTAATGTATTTCCCACAATGCTACTCATTGGGTCCTATGGACGTGCAATGTGCGAACTGTGGTGACCTACCTTTTTAGGTAAAGGAGATTAACTCCCATTTTTCAGACTGCTGTCACAATGGCTAGGACTTGTTTCCTGATGTGGTTGTTCCACCATGTTTAGCAGAACTGTTTATGACAAATACCCTCTATTATCTCTATAATGTCCTCAATTGCAACTCTGCGTTTGCCTTCACATCTTTTAAAGCTAATAAAGCTGAGTTATCTGGCCATGGACCATGCACCTTTAAAATACATGTGTCACGACTTGCATTCTGCAGTGACTTTATTGGATTTGTTATGTATTCTACTTGTAGTACCACTGCCCACCAAAGGGGCCACTCTGCTACTTTGATTATTTTCCTTGATCACTGGGAGTTGTATCACCTGCACGAGGCCTATACAAACCTGCCTGCTTCAAACAGTCTGGGCCAGATCATCAGGTCACTCCTGTGAGCATTTCCATGTGCTTTGTTCCTGTAAGCAATTCCATGTGCTTTGTTCCTCTCTGCATTACCAAGTTGTCAGCTCCTGTCTGCATTACCAAGTTGTCAGCTCCTGTCTGCATTACCAAGTTGTCAGCTCCTGTCTGCATCACCAAGTTGTCAGCTCCTGTCTGCATCACCAAGTTGTCAGCTCCTGTCTGCATTACCAAGTTGTCATCTTCTGTCTGCATTACAAAATTGTCAGCTCCTGTCTGCATTACCAAGTTGTCAGCTCCTGTCTGCATTACCAAGTTCTGTGAGTTCAGGTCTCTATCAGGACTGGACTCCATTTGTGAGACTTACCCGTGGTTGCAGTGCACCGCTATTCCAAGATCTGCTATTGTTGCTCTCTCTACACCTGCTGCGCTTAAAACCATCTAACAGATCTGTTAAGTCTTCTATATTGTTGTTCCCATTGAACTGTTGCTCTGTCTTTTCATTTCTGTATATCTGTGCCACAATCCGTGGTGGACTGTTATTTGTGTTTCTTAATAAAGCCACTTTAACCACTTACGCTCTCTCCATGGTCATACCTGGGAAATCCTGACAACATGGTGCTATTCATCACTTAATTGGAATCTTGCATCCAGATACGGCAATTGCCCAACTTTATATCCTTGATACTTAACAGGTAAGTGAGCACCGTATGGCTAGTAATCCAAACTGTAATATAACATTGATAAACGATCTTAACACTATGTTGCATCAAGTGAACCCTCCATTGTTAACATTTCTACATGTAATGTAGTAAATAAAAAAGTTATTGATTTCTCTCACTAAAGTAATTTAGTAATTTCATTTGAGTTTAATTTAAGGCGGTTACCGTCGGGTTTCCCTGATTTGGTGTTAATTCCATTAAATAATGCCATGCACTGAGGGTCATTGCACCAACCGTAGCCACAGTTATGTTTTTTAACAATGCCTTTCCTGCCATAACACAATATTTATATCAAATGTGAGCTCTTGCTGCTCTACTCTTGCCACATAACATATATATATTGTGACATATAATGCGAAGTAACAAGAAAACTGTAAAATATTTCATCATGGCTTGCCAGATACCGCTCTTCATTAAAATGACTGTAAAAACTAATCGAAGACCTTTACTTTATTCTGACACCTTTTAATTAAACCATATGTTTTTTATTCAAGAGTATGTTTTCATTAAACCATACAATCTTTTTGCTGAAGACATTCCCTAATGTAGTTGTGTCTGTTATTTGTTGATGAGGGAAGGATGTGTGTTACATCATGCCTGTGTACAGAAAGTATTGTAAGAAAGAAAGCGAACAATGACACCATTGGAACCAGATCAAAATTTGTGAAACAGATGTTGGGATAGCAGAATGTTAAGAAACTAACTTATGTCAAGGAAATTTCCTGCATTAGGGGCACCATGCCCACAATGGAGGTAATGGCGTGCACCATGCCGGGCAGAATACTTCCTGAACACACTGTTTTACAACTCAAAAATTAATTTAGTACTGGAAGCAACTCCCTCTCCACTATGTTTAGCTTTAAGTTAAGTTAATGTGGACATGTACAGTAACAAGTTCACATATTTGATTAGCTGGTGTCAAAAATGATGTGCACTACAAACACTGTATTCTCCCAATAAACACTGTATTCTCCCGATAAAATATAAATAACAATTTTTGCTGTACAGCACTGAGTGGGCTCACTAGGCTGTGGATGTACTAGATCTGGATATCTACAGTGGTGTGATTAGGGTTTTGGGTGCCAGTGGTGATGTTTGAAAACACAGGAGGGCAAAAAATGGCTACTGATTGGCTGAAATAGCAAATAAAATACAATTTGAAAGTTGTCACACAATACAATAGGACTAAACGGTATGTAAGAGATAGGTGATCATGGTGTCTGGATGAATAGCAGTGAATTGGATAGAAGAAGGATAGAAATAATAAATGGCTAAGATATATAAATATAATCAGATGCAGTAGATAAAATAGAGACATATTTTGAAATAGTCTCTGGGATATTAGAATGTGCCAGTAGGTTAATTTGTGTTGATGCAGTTATATAGAATAGTGGGCTTGTGTGTATGAGTGAAAGTATGTGAAGCAGAGAAACAAATTACTTGAGTCAGAACAGATAATCTCTCATACGTGGTATCCACAATGTATTTTGGCTATAACTAGCCTTCTATATTATCTGGGGGACTATCCTGAATATGTATCATGACTCACTCTAAAATAATGATAATATTCACCAAGAACTGTAACCAGCTTTCCACTAATATAAATTAATGATTTACTTCTATTATAACACCATTGGTATCAAATCCAAAATATGTTATGTTTTTTCTATATCTAGTTTATATTTATCTATATACATTATATATTCTTTTGGTGAATACTGGCTGTCTTCTGTATGCAGTGATAATATTGCTTTATTATAGGGGACAGGTCATTTGTGTTGCTTATCAAATTGCAAATTACAAAATCATTTTGAGTATACAATTATGAGCATCAAAAAAAAATTCTTCTGTTATCTTCTATACTGCATTTAAGTGATGTCTTTTAATCAGTATTGTCCCTTTTGAAGGACATACAATGCAGCAAGAGTCAGCATATATTCATTTTGCATACTTTACAGTCATTATTTTACAGTTATTTTTAGGTCTTTTCTACACAACATCATTTTCCAAATTGTTCCTGCAAGGTCTTATTGCACAAAGTCCTTGAAAATGTACAAGGAAAGCAGCATGTCAGACAGATCTGCATAAACCAGGATATAAGGAGTAGATAAATATCATCAAGATCAGTTCATTATCTGGTTGAAAGATTTAATACATAATTGACAGGAATAAAAGGGGTTTTGAAAAAAAATAAAATGAAAAATAGCTGGTGAGAACAGGTAATGTTTGCAATACAAATACAAATCAGGTTAATATTAGCAGACAGCAGACACAGAAAAAGATATGATATTAAAATCCTCCACTTTTAGAAACAAATCATCCTCTTGCTTTTAAGAGGCAGATATAAAGCAGAGCTCACTGGACTGGCCTGGTCCTTTGCAATGGTATTTTCTGTGTCAGCAGATAAGACACCTCAGATGGTAGTGTCCTTCTCCAGCCCACCCTTCTTTCTGCAACAGTTTCTAGGTCACACTTTATGAGGTAATTTTGTTGTGGTCATATAAAACTCAGCACACTTTTCAAATTGTATAAATATTGTGTTACAAGTTGCTGCGCTACTAGTGGTATCTCAACCTGTCTGACTGGTTGATAGGAAGCCAGGACTTATAGATATCAGTGGTCACATGACTGCAATTGCGGCAATAGGCTGTAGGGTGGCTTCAATTGGTCCTGTGAGGCGCAAATCTCTCTGACTTCTGTCATCTTCTATTGGTATCATTTGTACTTGAGTTACATGTTCTACGATCAAGACCTGTGGCTCATCTGCAGAACATTGCGCATCATCATCGATCCTGCTTACAGACTATACTGCCTCTCAGGACGTCAGTGCTTCAGTTACCTGCAGCTTCCACCTCTCTGTTGTATTTGTGTTACCTGTTCCATGATCAAGACCTGTGGCTCATCTCCAGAACATTGCGCAGGTAACCACAGGTCAACCCTTGACTACATTACTGGATCTCCCTCTCTGCTGCCTGACTCGGCATTTGGCTATGTTATTGATTATTTCTGTCTGCTGCCCTTCTCGATACTTGCCTTTTTTCTTCATGTTTCCCTGCTTGCTACTAGCCAATTAACTACCATCCTGTTAAGTGCCACTTTTTTTAGTTTCCATAGGGATTTATCTGATGTTGTAACATTGCTTAGAAAGATACCTGAAAACAGTATTTCATCAAAAGCAAAAGAAGTTATGACCTTTGTGCTTATGAAATGTAATATAGCAAATCAGTAAAGTGCATTAACTACCTACAACATGTCTTACATTTCAGTTAAACAACTTATATTGTTTAAAAGCAGAATTGTCTTGTTTCACATAACATGTCATCATAATTTGAAATAAAAAACACAAAGCACGAAATAAAAATGTTAAATCAGCCCATTTTTAGAAACTGTAGTTATTTTGTTCTTATAAATAATAATTGCAATTTTGAGGGGACATATGTCTGGTATGTTAGGTCACCTTATTAAGTTTCAAAGCAGGTATGGTGGTAGTTCAGTAATACTTGAAAAATGCTGGTTGCACAAGCTTCTTTGCCTCAAGCTAAACTGCACTCATAATTAGTGTGAACACAACTCATGCTCTGAGTTGGAAGGCCCCTGAGAAATCTAAAATACACCTATGCAGAGTTCAATGATCAGAAATGTTTTGTATGCAAAAGCTAAAGTCAAGGTGTGCTAACTGTAAATCTCAAGAAGGGTTCTTCACTGATACTTCTTCCTCTAAACTGCTGCTAGGTTATTTCCAACTGTCGCTTTACAGATCAATCCACCTAGTAGATATTTTACATACTCAATACAACAGTATTACAGTAACCAGAACCATGCTGATCCAAGTCCAACAGTACCTTCCTTTACAAATGCTTATTGGGCTGCAGAGGAGTATGTCCATCTGCCAGAATGGATTTCTTTATAGAACAATCAACAGTCTTCACCCTGTAATAGTCCCCCTGTAGCTTCAGAGACTTTCTCTGCCTATCCTGCACTCTCCAAAATCAGCACATAAAATCAGTAACAACTGTTTACAGCCAGGGCTGGATTTACCGCTAGGCAACCTAAGCCACTGCGTAGGGCCTAACGGTACCCAGAGGGCTCCCCAGAGCTAATGGTGAGCAGGGTAGGCAAGGTAAAAGGACGCTCTGTCTGCCTGCCATCCCCCTCTGTCCGCCAGCATAATAAAGAAGAACTGTGTCCGAAAATTGATTTAAGAAAAAAAAAAATCAAGTCAGCTGACCGCACGACGGCTCCCGGCAGTCTCCTCTCCTCCTCTCCTCCTCTCTCCCACTGAATATTGGGAGTGACATCATCACGCTCAACGTCATTTTTAGTGACAATTCGGCAAGGAGCAGGAGCATTGCCAGAGCAGAGAGGAGGAGCAGCGGCAGCGCGACATACAGGAAAGAAGGAAACAAGACAAGAAGAACAGAACAGAAGAGAACAGAACAGAAAAGAAAAGAGAAAAAGTCAATTGAAAGGTAAGTTAACTAACAGAGACACATAGGTTGAGCGAAAAGAGAATTGTAGAATAAGCATTAATAAGCAGCAGTGCAAGAGAAAGGTGGAACAAGCAAGGAGGGCACAGAGGGGCAAGAGAAAGATGGAACAAGCATTAAGGGCACAGAGGGGCAAGAGAAAGGTGAAATAAGCATTAAGGGCACAGAGGGGCAAGAGAAAGGTGGAATAAGCATTAAGGGCACATAGGGTATGGGAAATAAGAGACATGTGGAACAAAAACATGGAGGGCACAGTGTGAGGGGAAATAAACAAGGTGTTCATTGGTCTTCAGCATGTTTTCTATTCAGCTAGGAACTATCAGTTCCTCACTGTTATAGATTATTAATTGCCCTAAATTCCTTTATATATGTGTTTTTGAGATCACATAGATGGGATTGTCTTGGATCAGGTCCTGTTAGTTCAGTCACCATGCCCCAAAACAGTCACCATACCCCACTAACAGTGCAGGTTTTCCTGATTATAAGTGAAATAATTAATATCACCTGTGTGGATCTGTTACAATGTGTCAATCAGTAATGAATACACTTATGGTTCAGTAAGGAGATTTGTAAAACCTGCACTGTTTGTGTGCCATGAAAACAGGGATTGGGAAACACAGAGTTAGTGCATTGGTGTCTGGGAAAGCCAATTCATAATCTCAGCAAATCTGAACTTGCCGATATATTAAAGTGTGAGTTGATAATAAATTGGCAGTAAAGTGATTGCTGTAAATATTGCTAGAATCAACACATTGCTTTGTATAGACGAGACTAGCAAACACATCAGCTTTCCATTGCTAGCCAACATTAACATAACAGGAGACACAATGCAAGTTGTAATTATGAGGACAAGCATGGTTTCTTGTTTAGAGAGGCAAAAATTATTATTAATTATATTATGTGGACTTATATATACACACTGTGATCCGCTGACACTAAACTAAACCACAGTAACAGGAGACCCCCTTATACCAAATGGAACACTCCAGTCTATACTCAGCATTACCACCATGACCATTGGCCTGGGATTTGTCACTTCCAATAGGTTTAACAGTGTCCATGACCTCAATTAAATCAATCTGCAGACACCGTTCAGTCACAACATATGGTGGGTGGTTTTCCCCATACAAAATCCATAAGGTGTTACTCGCACTAGTGACCCACAGAGATGCTACCTCCTGGCTGACAAATCTGGTCTGTATACCATTTTCTCCCATCAACAACTGCCAGACTTCTTCACAGAGCTCATCACTCACAATAAGCATCTGCTTTATCAGCTTGGGCTTTATACCTTTCTGTGGCTTCTTAACACACTCCATTCATCACTTTAGTCTAGAACGGCCATTATCTCTGGACACTGTTGGTCAAATTCATTAAGGGCTGCATACTGAACCCCATGTGCTGAAGATATGTTGCTTGATGAATATGGTAGTAAAGTCACTTACATGACATAAAAACTGGCACATGTAGCACTGTGTTTTTCTTTGCCATTCCAGCTAATTCATTGGCACACGTACATTTGAGAACAATATGCATTTGCATTGCCAATTGGCAGTGGATCCAACAGGTGTGCAATTACATTTAATTAAAAGTAAATTAGTAGCAGCAAGTAATTTTAAATATAACAGATTGATGTGAATTTTGTTAAGCTTAAATTGCATTAAATGGAGTTTAGAGAATATATTGCATCCTGACTGTAAACATTGGATGTAATATCTCAGACTTCGTGATGCAGGTATGGGCTGGGGGCAGGTTTACGCTCTGCCAACACGTGTCAGAAATAGTATATAAAGAGCTGTGTTTTATATTTCAAGTATATCTGAACTTCTGGAAGATAACTAGTCCCTTCAATTTGTGTTTAAAGGTTTTTATAAGGACCCTTTCTGAGCAAATAAACATCACTGCTGCAAGATCCTGTTTTGACTCCTACTTACCTGCTGCAATTCTTGGGATCTACAGATTAGACCACTCTTATCCAGCTCTTCTTAGGTGTGTGACCCAACGTAAACTTGCTCTGCCCGCTAACCTGCAGTCCTGGCCATTGTGAGGGGCTAGGGGGAAGCATCCGCAGCATCCCTGATCTGAAGGCAGGAGGTACAGGGATACCAGCCCAAGGGCCCAGCAATGGGGAATGTTATCAGCAAGTGTGCTCCTAGAAGTTTCCAGGTGTCAGTGAAGGAGCCTGGTGGTGGCAGAGTCCTCCCTATAGCATTTAGAGGAGGGGTATTTGGGATAAATAAATTGGAAGGTGGCAAGGCAAGCCCAGCCAGTCCCCAGCAGCACGATATGGTGGCATAGGAGGTCCATCCTGTCACACCAAGTCAAAAGGGACAAATGTATTTCAGATATTCTGCTATGTGCCAAATGTCCCTTCATTATGGTACCAATGTACGTTAGTACACATTTCCTTTACAAAAATAAAACAAACAACTTTTTATCTTAGAATGTTATGACAACTGGAAGAAACAACAAAATCAATATTAATAAATGGCATTATAGCTCTCAAGAAGTTTTTTTTTTCATTAGATTTTTTTTTATTATTAAACCATGGGGCTGGGGTTTTGAGCTTGGATGTGGGGGATAGAAAATTGGAATGCTTGTATGGAAAATAGGGATAGGGAACCTAAACTAGGGCTGGGGGACTTGCAACACTAGGGACTTCTTCATGAACTGGAACAAAAGGAAAAATAGTAATATAAAATTTGCAATCTAAACACATTTATAAAACATATCTTAGCTCTATGGGTGTACATTGTTCACACAGTTTCCAAGTTCAGCCGTATTCTGAAGAGTTACATTAAGTTAAAATTTCTGCAAAGGTTTATGTTATACTGAACACAGTCGTAGCCAGAGGACTACTACGTTTTGGAGGCACATATAGATATATAATGAGTAGGTGGGTTGCTTAGCCATTTATTAGGCCCATGATGTCAGATACCTGTGGAATGCCACACTTTGCATAGGTCTACACAAAATCAAATTTGAGAAAGAAATGCTTTCTGAGGGCAACACTTTTATGCTCCCAAAATAAAAAAAATATTAGACTACATTATAGTATCAAAATACTTACATTCTTCAGCAGTCGCTTGTGCCTCCTCCTCCGATTCTTGTGATGATGAGGAAATGGGAAGTGGAAAATAATTAATATTGGCTTCCTCCTGGTCCTCCTCCTCCTTCTGTCCCTAATTGGGCTCCTGGCCCTCCTCCTGACCCTCATCAGACTCCTGGCCCTCCTCTTCCTGATCCTTCTCAGACTCCTGGCCCTCCTCCTCTTTGGCCTCATTGGAGTAGTGACCATACTCCTCCTGGGCCTTCTCGGAATCCTGGCCCACCTCTTCCTGGGCCTCCTCCCTATCCCCCCGACATCTTCGGTGGAGGCGTAGGCAGGGGAAGATGCTGAGGTGTTCTGTTGGAATAAATATTACACAGTAGTTTATATATAAATGTTGTCTCTGTTGTCTCTGGAATATCCAATACCACACATGGATCATCACTGGAATAATAAACGTACCTCTACACCCCTTTCATATTGTTTTGACCAGGGAGGTTTAAATGAATCACATCTGGAATCAGAAATATCATTATTACATAGCAAGCCTTGTACTTTTTCCAATTAAGTCCATAAAAAAATGCAAACATATATACTGTATATTTCCAGCATTAACCTAAAGTGATTTTTAAGGAAAACCTAGACAAAAGATTTTGAAATAATTTTAATAAGGTGCAATATTAAGTTAATTTAGAGTATAAATACATTATGGGATAATACTGGCTACATATCTAAGTAATAGAGCAAAATAATTTCCTTTCTGTCATAATAATGGCTTCATCTTTACAGATTGTTTGACAGATCAGTCATGCAAATCTGCACAAAAAGTACAATTTGCATGTCTGCTTTGCAACTAGTTTACAACCATGCATTATTTGCAGCTAATCTGTCCAAACATAAGGCATGCAATTAAAACAATATATACACAGCATACATATTACATGTGTTTCAGATTTCAAATTCCATATAGTGAATAAGTGCTATATAATTTTTTCACTTATATCAATAATGAACTTCTATTTTACATTTAGAATTTAACATATATGAAATTCATAAAATGCATGCCTATGCTGAAATCCGTTCAAATGCATGCTATTTACTGTATTCCTATATAGTAGAAACCACAGTATACATTTAAACCAATTGTAGTAGAGCATGTGTATTTAACAGGTGTCAGGCTTTAAAGTAAACAACATTAGGGCTCTTTTGCTTCTCCATCTCCTTCCTTTTACCATAGATATGCACAATCTCCCAAAAATGTATAAAATTGTTATCTTTTTTTTATTCTGGCAGGCATGTATGCAGACTTGCTAAAATTTGACACTTCCTAGAAATTGTATTTTTTATTGCAATTTCAATTCTGCAGTATAAAACCATTCTTTTATAAAACGACTTTGATTTTGTGCTAAAAATCATTTAAGCTCTACAAGATCAATTGTGTGATACATAGACAATTTTATAATGCATATAATTAATTCTGTGGCACATATTTTTAACTTGTCAAAACTATTTTGTGGCATACAATTGCTTTTTCTTGTGCAATAATGCTTTGGCACAATATTTTTGCAGCATGTTTTTGAGACAAAGTATTTTTTGGTAGTGTTCAAAATCAGGTTTGTGACATATAATAGTGGGTTTTTAGTCCACAGTTTTTTTTCTTTTTTTAAGAAATCTTTTTATTAAGGTTTTCTAATTATAATTGAAAGCATATAGGGAGCTCGGTGGCTAAGTCGTCTCAGCGCTAGGGACATGAGTTCAATTCCCGACCATGGCCTTATCTGTGTGGAGTTTGTATGTTCTCCCGTGTTTGTGTGGGTTTCCTCTCACACTCCAAAAACATACTAGTAGATTAATTGGCTGCTATCAAAATTGACCTCTGTCTGTATGTGTGTGTCTGTGTGTTAGGAAATTTAGACTATAAGCTCCAATGGGGCAGGGACTGATGTGAATGAGTTCTCTGTACAGCGCTGCGGAATCAGTGTCGCTATATAAATAAATGGTGATGATGATGATGATGATGATATAGGTCAGTAAATGACCTGCATATAATGAGGTGCATTGACGCTAGGATAAAGGCTTAAATGTTTTGATCAAACTATGCTTCAATACCTCAAGTTTTAATTTTGCTAGATACACACAGATATGCAGTGTTAAGGACAACAACTGTCTTTTTGTTTTGCACACATATATTAACATTTACATTGCCATGCAGCTGGCACCATATATAATATGGTATACACCGAGTGCAGGGTTATTTCTTCTCTGGTTTTATCTATTTGTATGTCTGCACAAGTCTTTGAAAAATATATTTGATTGTATGCATTGCAGCATTATTATATTTGAACCTTTCAAACATGTGGCAAAAATGTAAGCATTGTCTGAAAGACAAAATAAGAGAGCAATGCAGGCATGCTAGAGGGCAGGTGGTGGCCCCCATCTCCTTTGGTTCTCAGAACCTGGAGACCATGCAGGGGCGGGCTGGAAAATTTCAGCCCAGGGAGCGCACAGGCATCAATGATCCGGCCGCATTGAGTGTCGTGATGTGTAATATTAAGTTTATACGGACGGCACCACTTGCAACCCCGGGGGTGGCAGCCGGCCCAAACAACAGTTAGACTGAGCGGCCTGGGGGGCAGATGCCCCCCTGCCCCCTGGCCTAGCCCGCCCCTGAAACCATGGCAATGGCCTGCATCAACTATAAGTTGGTGCAGGGGTTGGGCAGGACTGACACCGGAGCTAGCTCACCCCTAACAACACCAGTATCCTCCAGAGGATAATTTTAAGTCACAATACATGGATAAAAAAGAACAAATGTTTTGTTTACAGAAATTTAAACTCACCTAACAACAATAGCTGGGTTTTTGAAAAGACAAACAAAATATTAGCACTTGACAATTGTAATGCAAATAAAAATCCTTAATCTCTGGCACTCATACTGCAATCTAGCCAGACATTTGTAGAATCTGAACATGGTCTTCAAGACTACTGAGTATTTTCAGACAAGATCACTTTGAGATTTGAAAAGGATGCTTCCCCTCAATACACATATATGCTGGTTGTTAAATTGATATGTTATTACAGGACTGTGTCATCTTTCACCCCTCCACCAAACACAAACATTTGCCCACATTGCACCTTCATTACTCCACTCACCTCTAGCTAACACCCATGAACTGTTGTCTTATTTATTATCTCTGACAAGTACAGCCTCCACCTGTTGCCAGAAAATAAAAGGTCACACATCTTACAATCCCCTTACCTATCTTTCTCTCTCTCTGCTTCTATTAGCCAGTGATGTATCACCTAATCCAGGTCCCCCACACTCCTCACACACACTTGCATCAGAGCACTACCGCTCTATAGCAAACCTCAAATACATCACCTGCCTCCCCTCTCTTCCAAAGTCCTTTAAATGTGCCCTTTGGAATGCACGCTCTGTTTGTAACAAACTTACCTCCATTCATGATCTCTTCCTCTCAAAAACTTCAACCTTCTGGCAATAACTGAAACATGGCTCATGCATTCAGACACTGCCTCACCTGCAGCACTTTCACATGGTGGCCTCCAACTCACCCACACCTCCAGACCTGGAGGCAGACAAGGAGGTGTGGTTGGTCTACTTTTCTCCCCTCAGTGCACGTTCACAGTTCTACCAAATGTCCCATCACTCACGTTTACATCTTTTGAAGTACATGCTATTCGAATTTTTAATCCATTCTCTCTACGTGTGTTAGGAGCCGCGGCGGCTCTGGGCAGTGCCGCGACTCGCTCCCGTCTGCTGCTGGACTCCCCGGCCGTCGTCATAACAACTGGGACGTCATTTCCGCTTTACCCCGGCCATTGCCAAGGCAACGGTCGGAACGCTTCCCTTGTGTAGCGCCACGTCCCGGCATCCAGGGCAGCCAGGCGCGTGCGCAAAATAAAAAGAAACAGCTGGCCACTTAACTCCTGGGCCTCTGGCATTTCCTATTGGCCAGTACTTGTATTTAAGGCAGGGAGGGGCAATCCTTCCCTGCCGGTTATAGTTCCTGTTTCTGCTGACTAGCCTGCTCGTGTTCCTGGTTGCTGTACCTTTGTTGGATTGATTTTTCGTTGCTGACCTTCTGCCTGATTCCTCACTCCATTTTGATTGCCTGTGACCTTTTGACCCTTTGCCTGGATTTCTACACTGCTGATTTGCCTGTGCCCTCTGACTCTGGTTCGTGTCCTGGATATTCTGTTTGCTGCCGGCCTTGACCCTTGCCTGACCTCACTCTGCTATTTCTCCCACCTGCTATCGCTGGGTTCTCCCCAGTCTGCGCACAATTCACGACCCTCAGCTGTCTGCGGCCAAGTCTGTCCCCACCACTAGCGGCTCCAGTGAAAACCAGACTTCTGAGCAGATTCCGGGTTTTGTGTTGCTGGCTGTGGGGGTTCCTATCATCCCCCTGGAGCACACCAACAATTTATTGAGGATTTCTCTGCATGGCTCCCTCACTTCTTATCTTCAGAAATCCCCACCCTAATCCTGGGTGATTTCAACATCCCCATTGATAATCCACCTTCCAAGGCTGCTTCCAAATTACTCTCTCTAACCTCCTCACTAGACCTCTCGCAGTGGATTGAATCATCTACTCATCAGGATGGCCATTGTCTTGATCTTGTCTTCTCTAGACTATGCTCACTTTCTAACTTTCTTAACACACCCTTCCCCCTCTCGGTTCATCACCTTATCAGCTACACGCTCACCCCCACTGCTCTAACCTCTCTACTGTCTAACTCTACCAAGCCTCCTCATACCTGCAGAAATCTCTTAATTCTATTAATATTCAACAATTTTCAACCTCTCTCCAACACCTTCTCTCCCCTATCTCTACATTCTCCTCCCCTGAGATGGCAGTACCTCATTTTCACCAAACCTTAGCAACAGCCATTGATCAATTGGCTCCAGCGACACTACATACTACACGTTGACTTCGATGTCAGCTATGGCACACTACAGCAACGCGAAATCTTCAAAAACTTTCCCGTAAAGCAGAACATTACTGGCGTAAAACTCGCACCTCTAATGACTTCTTCACATATACTTCTATCTACCACTCTTATCGAAATGCTCTGGACACTGCAAAACAAACATACTTCCAATCTCTTATCTATGCTCAGGCTTTCAACCCCAAACTCCTTTTTAAGACATTTAAAGCGCTTCCCACCCCAAACCCTCCATCCACTATCAGTGCCCAGGATCTTGCTTCCTATTTCAAGGACAAGATTGATAAGATTAGACTAGAAATGGTATCCTCTTCCTTGACAAGCAATTGGTTCAATTCCTTCCCACCAACCTCTGACACCCTCTCTTCATTTGACCCCACAAATTAAGAGGAAATTTCTACTCTCTTCTTATCCTCCTACTCTACCTCCTGTCCTCTTGATCCTATTCCCTCACAAATTGGTAGATCCCTGTCTCCTGTGCTCATCTCACCTCTAACTAAAATCTGTAATCTCTCGCTCTCTACTGGCATCTTTCCGTCACTATACAAGCATGCAGTGATTACTCCTATTCTAAAAAAACAAGATTCCGACCCAAACTCTCTCTTAAATTACCGTCCCATCTCTCAGCTGCCATGCCCCTCCAAGCTTCTAGAGAGACTTGCCTACACTCGCCTCACACGCTTCCTTTCAGCAAACAACCTGTTGGATCCTGTTCAGTCTGGCTTTCGTTCTCAACACTCCACAGAGACTGCTTTGACTAAGGTTGTCAATGATCTGATCACTGCTAAAACTAAATGCCATTACTCTCTTCTAATTCTCCTGGGTCTCTCAGATGCATTTCACACCGTTGACCACTCTCTTCTCATACAAACACTGCAATCCCTAAGGCTTCAAGACACTGTTCTATAATGGTTCTCATCCTACCTTTCTAATCGCTCTTTCACTGTTAACTTTTCTGGGGCCACCTCTGCTCCAGTTGGAGTACCACAAGGCTCAGTACTAGGTCCTCTGCTGTTCTCTATCTATACCGCTTCTCTTGGAAATCGAATAAGTTCCTTTGGATTTCAATATCATCTCTATGCGGATGATACCCAAATTTATCTATCCTCTCCTGATCTCTCGACATCTGTGTTGTCCCGTGTAAGTGACTGTCTTTCTGCTATTTCATCTTGGATGTCCTCTCGCCAACTCAAACTTAATCTTTGTAAATCAGAGTTAATAATATTCCCACCCACCAACAAGAGCATACCTGACATTTCTATCTCTGTTGATAACATGACCATAAATCCCACCCCACAAGCTCGCTGCCTAGGTGTAATGCTTGACTCACACCTATCCTTTGTTCCCCACATTGACTCTATATCTAAATCATGTTACATACATCTAAAAAACATTTCCAGATTTCGCGCATATCTCACACAAGACACTGCAAAAACCTTAATTCATGCACTTATCATCTTCCGCATTGACTATTGCAATTCCCTCCTTACTGGTCTTCCCAAAAACAGACTCAAACCCCTAAAATCTATTTTGCATGCTGCGGCAAGATTGATTTTCCTTTCAAATCGTTATTCCTCTGTTGAATCACTCAGTATGTCTCTACACTGGTTGCCTGTTGTCTACAGAATCCAATATAAAATACTCTTACTAACCTACAAGGCCATCAACAAAACTGCACCAACATACATCTCCTCTCTTGTCACAAAATATCTCCCAACTCGGCAACTCCGTTCTGCACAAGATCTGCATCTCTCATCCACACTCATTACATCCTTCCATTCCCAATTACAGGACTTCTCTCCCTTGCACAATAAGACTCTCCTCTAGTCTACAAGCTTTCAAGCATTCTCTGAAAACCCACCTCTTCAGACAAGCTTATAATATTCCTACCTGTTATACAACTACCCCTTGATCACCATTGTTGTGTGACAGGATCATTTAGTCACTTTTACCTTTGCAGTCTGGCTGGGCCGACTGTAAATGTAGACTTAACCTTATGTGTCAAACTCCCATTGTCCAATAGATTGTAAGCTTGCGAGCAGGGCCTTCTCACCTCTTTGTCTGTTTTACCCAGTTTGTTTATTAGTTTACTATGTTTGTCCCCAATTGTAAAGCGCTACGGAATATGTTGGCGCTATATAAATAAAATGATGATGATGATGATGATGATTTTAACAGTTTTGGAGAAAAAGTTACCCTATATACACAAATGGACTTGCATTTTAATTAAAAAGGCAAAACAAACTTATGAAATCTACTAATATGATGCAAAAACATAGATGTTATTGGGTTAAAGATGTTTATGCTTTTTTTTTCTTTAACTTTGTAAGGTGAAGGGGTTTTTTAAAGTAAGGACAGTCAAGATATGGAATTCACTAAGAGGGAAAGTTGTGATGGAGATCCAATTGACATGTTTAAGTAAGGGTTAGACAAATTTGCAACATAAAATGATATCCAGGGTTACGGCCATTAATTAAAATGAAGGATAGCAAAGGATACAGGGAGAAATAGGAGTGCAATATTGGGTCAGGAGTGATTTTCCCGATTAAAACATACTGGCAGTTGCTTCATCTTGATCAATTTCTATTATAAGAGAGGGATTGCAGGAGATCCATGATAGGTTGAACTTGATGGACTAGTGTCTTTTTTCAACCTCATTAACTATGTTACTATCCATATTTACTATTAGATACAGAGTAAGAAGAGGAATTAGTGGAAGTGATCCATGATGTGGAAGAGCCTCATGTGGAAGAGGAAGCAGAGGACTGAGGGCAGCCTTCAATACTCCAGAACCCAATGCCAAAATTTAAAAACCATTAGCCTTCAAACTTTTACCCTCTTTATCCTCCCCAACTTTACCCTTCTTAATGTTATACTTGCTATCTTACCTAGCTTTACCACATGGCCCAATAGCCTTCTCCAGCCCCACTACACTCTTCAGCCCAAATGCCCTCTGTTTTCCAAATGCCCCTTACTACCCAAATGCCCCTTACTACCTAAATGCCCTTGTCACAGACGTGACCTTAGTACCTGCAAGTATTGGCACTACTACACCAGGAGGCGCGGAGTCTAACACGCCGCTGGTGTTCACCAGGGACCCCCGCAAGGAAGTTTGGACTTAGCGGCAACGACGTGCAGGTCGCGGCCCTCCCAGGTAGCTACTTGCGAGATATAGAGAAACACGTAGTCAAACAGGCAGAGTCAGGAACCAACTGGGCAGATGAGGTACCGAATCAGAAGACAGAGAATGGTCAGCAGGCCGAGGTCAAAACCAGAATATCAGGATGGAACAAAGGGAGAATCCGAAAGCGAGGTCAGGAAGCCGGGTCAAACACAGGAGACAAGATAACACTATACTGGAACGCTGGAGACTAGATAAACCAGTTGCTCTGGCACCCTAATGGTGTCAGAGCAGACTTTAAATAGGAAGTGATGACTCCTCATTGGTGGGCAGAGGATCGGCGGTCAGCTGTTCTGACCGCCGACAGGAACTTGTAAACGCGTCCCATTGCTATGGCGACGGGCGCGCCTGCGCACCACGTCGCCGGAAGACGCGTCCCCGTTGCTTGGCAACGGGGCGCTCCAAAGACAGACGTCCGTTCCTGCTAGAGGAGGAGGCGCAGGGACGGCGTCTGACAGCCCTCTGTTTTCAAAATGCCCTCTGCTGCCCAAATGCCATGTTTTGTCCCACCGTCCGCTTTAGCCCTACCACTTTCTTTGGCCCCACCACTCTCTTTGATCCCGTCTTTTTTTTTAGCACTTTCACCTGCTGTCCCACTGCCCTCTGCTCCTTCCTCACTGTTGCCCACCAGCTCACAAGTAACCATAACTCAGGAAAAGGAAAAATCTACTTGTAAGGATGGCCAAAGGGGCAAACGGGGCCATATAAGATGACTATTTTTCCTTTTTTGCACGTGTGCACGTACTTTTAATATTTGCTGTTATACACAATTTGTTATCCAAACTAAAATTTCTGCATGTTCTTGATCATTTACTTTGTGCATTACATTTGAAACAAAGAACAAAAGGTACTTACATGGAAAGTATGAGGAAATCATATATTCTTTATAGGCTGAATAATCAAATAATCAAAAAAGGAAATGGAGAGTACTAGGTGTCAACATCATCCACCTCCTACCCAGCAACTTTGGCTTCTTCAACCCATGGAACCCCACTCCCAAGGGCAATGTTACCGAATACTACACACAGAGCAATTATATTGCGTACAATTTTGAGCGCATACATAAAAGCCCCACCAGAATGGCCAAGGCATTGGAGTCTGGCATTTAAAACACCAAAAGTCCACTCTATAACCGATCTGGTGGATGTATGCGCCAAATTGATGTGACTTCTTGCTCCATGTGTGGATTTTTATATAGATGTGAGGAGTCAATGATGGAAAGGTTGTCTCTTATAAAGAGTAGCAAAAAAGGAAAAAAACAAATATTGGTAATGAGTAATGAAACATAAACAATTAAAGAGTTTTGTAACATTATATGGTATTATTGTAATGGTACAATATTTGAGAATTGATTCTACAAGTATACCATACTGAAAAGAGTAATCATATTTTGCACAGGAGGTAGACTTAACATTTTAACTACAGCATACAGCAATGTCTTTAGGACAACAAAAGGTTATTGGTAAATAATGATGTGATAGAAAATAGTACCTAATAGCCAGATGTCACCATGTGGCCTTGCGTCTGCTTGCCTCTGTTGCAATCTGTGCAACATGCTTTATTGCCTGCAGGCAAATGAGTCATGGGTGCTCCCTTGCCATCTAGCAACCAGGCAATCAAATCTGGAAAGATGCATAACATATAGCCTGGACATTGGTAAAATGGAAATGCTTTCTATTTGAGTAAATATAAACATTTCCACCCGAGGATACCGTGTGTACCATCTACTGCCCCTATAACATGCGGAGAGACAACTATGGTGACAAACTGCCATTTTATGGGCCCAAAGGACTCCTCAGTTAATGAATTGCTGGCTGCATGACAGGAAAGCCCTCAGCAGAACCATCAGAACATGACTGAAAATCGCTTGGGACATTCCTGCCGCCACACCCATTATGGTCCGGAAAAATTTAGATGCACAGAGGTTCAATACTGACAAGAGTTTGTTCAGTGGCGATATTGCTCTCGGGATGTTGCGCAAAGGCTCTAGGCCACTCTGCACAATATGCAAGGAGTCCATGATGACATGAGGTGGTAGTTGATAGCGACGGACCACTTCAGCATCAGACATCCCAAAGAGATTGACACGTGGCCTGAAAACATGCTTCCAGGGCCTGTGATGGAGGACCAGTTGCTTTTTTTCAATGGACAACGCCGGTTTCCCTCCAGATCCTGGGTCTCCACTATGCATTACATGCATTACATGTGAGCAGGTATGCAGGTGTATGCAGGAGAATAGTTCAATGTCATACTAGATGACGCAGTTGTGAATGCTGTATTCGGTCATCACTATCATTTTTGAGTTAGACTAAACTCCAAGCAGGTGTAAATCTTCGGTGGTAATCGATATCCTGATGCTGGAGATACCGACACCCAATACCACTACAAAAGAACACCGAAGCGGGTATTGAACAAACTTATTAAAATATACACTTACCTTCTCCCCGATGCAGGACATCCCCGGAGGCGCTGCTCTGCGATTGCTGTTAAATCCGAAGAGGCTGGATGCCGGTGCTGCATTGTGGCAATTACGTCACAATGTAATTAATACAACCTGATGAAGGAAATAGGAAGCAGCCACTTATAGGTAAAAAGCCTATATTTGCTAAAGATATCTATCGATCTCTCTCTCTCTCTCTCTGCATATATATATCATCATCATCATCACCATTTATTTATATAGCGCCACTAATTCCGCAGCGCTGTACAGAGAACTCGTTCACATCAGTCCCTGCCCCATTGGAGCTTACAGTCTAAATTCCCTAACATACATACACATACACACAGACAGAGAGAGGGAGGTGGTGGTGGTAAAAATTTTTGATAGCAGCCGATTAACCTACAAGTATATTTTTGGAGTGTGGGAGGAAACCGGAGCACCCGGAGGAAACCCACGCAAACACAGGAAGAACATACAAACTCTACACAGATAAGGCCATGATCGGGAATTGAACTCATGAACCCAGCGCTGTGAGGCAGATGTGCTAATCACTTTGCCACCATGCTGCCCATATATATATATATATATATATATATATATATATATATATATATATATACACATATATATGTATATCTATCTATAGATAGATATGTATATATATATATATATATATATATATATATATATATATATATATATATTATATATATATATATATATATGTATATATATATATATATATATATATATATATATATATATATATATATATATATATACATATATATATGTATATATATATATATATATATATATATATATATTAATCTAAATTGAATCACACTCACATTTGTAACCAATAAAGTGGACATGTCCAATGATAAGATGGTGCAGCAGAGATATTGCTTACAGCATAACCTAACCACAGTGAATGAATAGATCTCAATAGTATTTAAACCAATAGCTTATCTGTGGAGCAGCTGATACAGCAAGAATTCCTTCCAAATATAACACGATGGTATAGGTAGCATGTATCAGCTGTCTATTTTATTGGTTCCAAATGTGAGTGTGATTCAATTTAAATTAATAAAGCCTTTTAAGAATATACTACACCATATATGGTTTTTCTATTCTGCTCACAAGTTTAGAGGGACCTTGATGAAGACTAACAACAAGTGATACAGATAAGTCTGCTTTTACTTTATTTTTGGTACGCATATTCTAGGGATGAGCGCACTCGGATTTATGAAATCCGAGCCCACCCGAACGTTGCGGATCCGAGTCGGATCCGAGACAGATCCGGGTATTGGCGCCAAATTCAAAAGTGAAACTGAGGCTCTGACTCATAATCCCGTTGTCGGATCTCGCGATACTCGGATCCTATAAATTCCCCGCTAGTCGCCGCCATCTTCACTCGGGCATTGATCAGGGTAGAGGGAGGGTGTGTTAGGTGGTCCTCTGTGCTGTTTAGTTCTGTGCTGTTTAGTTCTGTGCTGTTTAGTTCTGTGCTGTTTAGTTCTGTGCTGTGCTGTGCTGTGCGGTGTTCTGCAGTATCAGTCCAGTGGTGCTGTGTGCTGTGCTCTGTCCTTCTGAGGTCAGTGGTGCTGCTGGGTCCTGTGCTGTGTCCTGTTCAGTCCAGTGGTGCTGTGTCCTGTGCTCTGTGCTTCTAAGGGCATAGTTATTTCCCAAATATTCCCCTGTGTTTAAAAAAATAAAAAAAAGTTTTTTTAAAAAATACCAAAAACTACTTTAATATTTTTTAATTACCACAAAATTTTCACAACCAATCCTGCAGTATAAGCCCATTGGTACTGCAATATTACCAAGTTCACACATTCAGCAGTAAAAGTCCAGTGGTACTGCAATATTACAAAGTTTACACATTCTGCAGTATCAGTCCAGTGGTGCTGTGTCCTGTGCTCTGTCCTGCTGAGTTCCGTAGTGCTGCTGGGTCCTGTGCCGTGTCCTGTTCAGTCCAGTGGTGCTGTGTCCTGTGCTCTGTGCTTCTAAGGGCATAGTTATTTCCCCATTATTCCCAAGTTTTTAAAAAATAAAAAAAAAGTAAAAAAAAATAAAAAATTTAAAAAAAAAAAAAATATATAATAATTATAACCAAATTTGCAAAACCAATCCAGCAGTATAAGTCCATTGGTACTGCAATATTACCAAGTTCACACATTCTGCAGTATCTTGTGCTACATATAATGGAGACCAAAAATTTGGAGGATAAAGTAGGGAAAGATCAAGACCCACTTCCTCCTAATGCTGAAGCTGCTGCCACTAGTCATGACATAGACGATGAAATGCCATCAACGTCGTCTTCCAAGCCCGATGCCCAATCTCGTAGTACCGGGCATGTAAAATCCAAAAAGCCCAAGTTAAGAAAAAGTAGCAAAAAGAGAAACTTAAAATCATCTGAGGAGAAACGTAAAGTTGCCAATATGCCATTTACGACACGGAGTGGCAAGGAACGGCTTAGGCCCTGGCCCGTGTTCATGACTAGTGGTTCAGCTTCACCCACGGATCTTAGCCCTCCTCCTCCTCCCCCCCCCTACAAAAAATTGAAGAGAGTTATGCTGTCAGCAACAAAACAGCAAACAACTCTGCCTTCTAAAGAGAAATTATCACAAATCCCCAAGGCGAGTCCAAGGGTGTTGGTGGTTGTCAAGCCTGACCTTCCCATCACTGTACGGGAAGAGGTGGCTCGGGAGGAGGCTATTGATGATGTAGCTGGCGCTGTGGAGGAACTTGATGATGAGGATGGTGATGTGGTTATTGTAAATGAGGCACCAGGGGGGGAAACAGCTGATGTCCATGGGATGAAAAAGCCCATCGTCATGCCTGGTCAGAAGACCAAAAAATGCACCTCTTCGGTCTGGAGTTATTTTTATCCAAATCCAGACAACCAATGTATGGCAATATGTAGCTTATGTAAAGC
This sequence comes from Mixophyes fleayi, assembly GCF_038048845.1. NCBI lineage: Eukaryota > Metazoa > Chordata > Amphibia > Anura > Limnodynastidae > Mixophyes > Mixophyes fleayi. The sequence continues at coordinate 107,372,091 of NC_134403.1, forward strand.
TCAAATAAGCAGGGGTAAGGATCTTGCCCACCTAGGAACATCCTCCCTTATACGTCACCTGAATAACCTTCATAGTTCAGTGGTTAGTTCAGGAACTGGGGCTAGGACCCTCATCGGTACAGGGACACCTAAATCCCGTGGTCCAGTTGGATACACACCAGCAACACCCTCCTCGTCAACTTCCTCCACAATCTCCATCAGATTCAGTCCTGCAGCCCAAGTCAGCAGCCAGACTGAGTCCTCCTCAATACGGGATTCATCCGAGGAATCCTGCAGCGGTACGCCTACTACTGCCACTGCTGCTGTTGCTGCTGTTAGTCGGTCATCTTCCCAGAGGGGAAGTCGTAAGACCGCTAAGTCTTTCATAAAACAATTGACCGTCCAACAGTCGTTTGCCATGACCACCAAATACGATAGTAGTCACCCTATTGCAAAGCGTATAACTGCGGCTGTAACTGCAATGTTGGTGTTAGACGTGCGCCCGGTGTCCGCCATCAGTGGAGTGGGATTTAGAGGGTTGATGGAGGTATTGTGTCCCCGGTACCAAATCCCCTCGAGATTCCACTTCACTAGGCAGGCGATACCAAAAATGTACAGAGAAGTACGATCAAGTGTCCTCAGTGCTCTTAAAAATGCGGTTGTACCCACTGTCCACTTAACCACGGACATGTGGACAAGTGGTTCTGGGCAAACGAAGGACTATATGACTGTGACAGCCCACTGGGTAGATGCATCCCCTTCCGCAGCAACAGCAACAGCTGCATCAGTAGCAGCATCTACAAAATGGCTGCTCATGCAAAGGCAGGCAACATTGTGCATTACAGGCTTTAATAAGAGGCACAACGCTGACAACATATTAGAGAAAATGAGGGAAATTATCTCCCAGTGGCTTACCCCACTTAGACTCTCATGGGGATTTGTGGTGTCAGACAATGCCAGTAACATTGTGCGGGCATTAAATATGGGCAATTTCCAGCACGTCCCATGTTTTGCCCACACCATTAATTTGGTGGTGCAGCATTACCTCAAGAGTGACAGGGGTGTGCAGGAGATGCTTGCGGTGGCGCGCAAAATTGCTGGACACTTTCGGCATTCAGCCAGTGCCTACCGCAGACTAGAGGCACATCAAAAAAGCATGAACCTGCCCTGCCATCACCTCAAACAAGAGGTTGTGACGCGCTGGAACTCCACCCTCTATATGCTGCAGAGGATGGAGGAGCAGCAAAAGGCCATTCAGGCCTACACAGCCACCTACGACATAGGCAAAGGAGTGGGGATGCGCCTGAGTCAAGCGCAGTGGAGACTGATTTCCGTGTTGTGCAAGGTTCTGCAGCCATTTGAACTTGCCACACGAGAAGTCAGTTCCGACACTGCCAGCTTGAGTCAGGTCATTCCCCTGATCAGGCTGTTGCAGAAGCAGCTGGAGAAAGTGAGGGAGGAGCTGGTAAGCCATTGCGATTACACCAAGCATGTAGCTCTTGTGGATGTAGCCCTTCGTACGCTTTGCCAGGATCCGAGGGTGGTCACTCTTTTAAAGTCAGAGGAATACATTCTGGCCACCGTGCTCGATCCTCGGTTTAAAGCGTATGTTGTGTCTCTGTTTCCGGCGGACACAAGTCTACAGCGGTGCAAAGACCTGCTGGTCAGGAGATTGTCCTCTGAAGAGGACAGTGACATGCCAACAGCTCCACCCTCATTTTCTTCCACATCTATGGCTGCGAGGAAAAAGCTCAGTTTTCCCAAAAGAGGCACTGGCGGGGATGCTGATAACATCTGGTCCGGACTGAAGGACCTGCCAACCATTGCAGACATGTCTACTCTCGCTGCATTGGATGCTGTCACAATAGAAAAAATTGTGGATGATTACTTTGCTGACACCATCCAAGTAGACATGTCAGACAGTCCATATTGTTACTGGCAGGAAAAAAAGGCAGTTTGGAAGCCCCTGTACAAACTGGCTCTATTTTACCTGAGTTGTCCCCCCTCCAGTGTGTACTCGGAAAGAGTTTTTAGTGCAGCGGGGAACCTGGTCAGTGAGCGGCGAAGGAGGTTGCTTCCTCACAACGTTGAAAAAATGATGTTTATAAAAATGAATAATCAATTCCTCAATGAAGTACAGCACTGCCCTCCAGATACTACAGAGGGACCTGTGGTTGTGGAGTCCAGCGGGGACGAATTGATAATGTGTGATGAGGAGGAAGTACACACTGTAGGGGGAGAGGAATCAGAGGTTGAGGATGAGGACGACATCTTGCCTAAGTAGAGCCTGTTTAGTCTGTACAGGGAGAGATGAATAGCTTTTTTGGTGTGGGGGCCCAAACAAACCAATCATTTCAGCCAAAGTTGTTTGGTAGGCCCTGTCGCTGAAATGATTGGTTTGTTAAAGTGTGCATGTCCTATTTCAACAACATAAGGGTGGGTGTGAGGGCCCAAGGACAATTCCATCTTGGAACTTTTTTTTTTGCATTATATGACCAAGCAACAGTCGTTTGCCATGTTCAAAAAGTAAAACCAAATGTAAAAAAATTCAAGAAATTAAACCAAAAGTAAAATGCCGTGTCATAATTTAAAACAAGAGGTATTGACGTGCTCTAAAACTACTGTATTGTTGTTTATATTTTATAAACACTACACTTGAAAGCTTGAGTCTTTCAATAGAAAAGTAACTGTCCATTGCACGAATATTTGCAACAGGGACAATTTTAGGGTTAAGAAAGTCAACTAATAATAACACTTCGACGCTGTGTGTCTTTATAAACACTACACTTGGAAGTTGGAGGAGGTATTGTGGCCCCGGCACCAAATTTACTACCGGGGCCACTCCACTGTGCAGTCCATATTTAGGTGTATCAGATATTAAACAACAGTGACAGTTGATGCCCAATTTTTTAATTATATTGTGGCCTCGGTACCAAATTGTGTACCGGGGCCACCCCACTACGCAGTCCAGATACTTGTTTGGTGGAATTCAGACCAGTTGAGGGTTTTATTATTATATTGTGTGGACCACTCTATCTATACCACACTACAACTCTATACCACTCTATTTCCTACTTTAATTCTATTTCATACTTTAATTCTATTTCCTACTTTAATTCTATTTCATACTTTAATTCTATTTCCTACTTTAATTCTATTACTAATTAATTACCATAAAGAGGAACAAAATAAACCAATTTTACCAAAAGTATAATATGACTTAGACTTACAAACACTACACTTTAAAGATCGTGCCTTTAAATGAAAAAGTCAGTCTTCATTGCACGACTATGTGCAACAGGGACATTTTTTTGGGTTTACAAAGTCAAACAATAACACTTCGACCCTGTCTGTCTGGGGTCTCTCAATGACGAATTGTCTGTACCATGTTTGGAGGAGGTATTGTGGCCCCGGTATCAAATTGGGTACCGGGGCCACCCCACTATGCAGTCCAGATACTTGTTTGGTGGAATTCAGACACGTGGAGGGTTTTTTAATTATATTGTGGCCTCGGTACCAAATTGTGTACCGGGGCCACCACACTACGCAGTCAAGATAGATAGATGCGTATTGCGTATCATAGATAAAGTACATTCAGTGGTGTGGGGCAAATTGAAAAATATTCAAAATGCACTGACATTATCAAAAACAAGAGGTTGTCACATGCTAAAACTCCAACATGTATATGATGGAGAGGATGGAGGAGCAGCCGTATGTGTAGTGTAATGCAGATCTGTTGAAGGTTTTTTATATATTTTATTGTGGTGCCCAGTGCCCACTCCTCTACGCAGTCCAGGTACAATTATTGGTGCGAATCATAAAAGTTCAGGGTTTTTAAGATATTGTGGTGACCCACTCCTCTACGCAGTCCAGGTACAATTATTGGTGCGAATCATAAAAGTTCAGGGTTTTTAAGATATTGTGGTGACCCACTCCTCTACGCAGTCCAGGTACAATTATTGGTGCGAATCATAAAAGTTCAGGGTTTTTAAGATATTGTGGTGACCCACTCCTCTACGCAGTCCAGGTACAATTATTGGTGCGAATCATAAAAGTTCAGGGTTTTGAAGATATTGTGGTGACCCACTCCTCTACGCAGTCCAGGTACAATTATTGGTGCGAATCATAAAAGTTCAGGGTTTTTAAGATATTGTGGTGACCCACTCCTCTACGCAGTCCAGGTACAATTATTGGTGCGAATCATAAAAGTTCAGGGTTTTTAATATATATTGTGGTGACCCACTCCTCTACGCAGTCCAGGTACAATTATTGGTGCGAATCATAAAAGTTCAGGGTTTTTAAGATATTGTGGTGACCCACTCCTCTACGCAGTCCAGGTACAATTATTGGTGCGAATCATAAAAGTTCAGGGTTTTTAAGATATTGTGGTGACCCACTCCTCTACGCAGTCCAGGTACAATTATTGGTGCGAATCATAAAAGTTCAGGGTTTTTAAGATATTGTGGTGACCCACTCCTCTACGCAGTCCAGGTACAATTATTGGTGCGAATCATAAAAGTTCAGGGTTTTTAAGATATTGTGGTGACCCACTCCTCTACGCAGTCCAGGTACAATTATTGGTGCGAATCATAAAAGTTCAGGGTTTTTAATATATATTGTGGTGACCCACTCCTCTACGCAGTCCAGGTACAATTATTGGTGCGAATCATAAAAGTTCAGGGTTTTTAAGATATTGTGGTGACCCACTCCTCTACGCAGTCCAGGTACAATTATTGGTGCGAATCATAAAAGTTCAGGGTTTTTAAGATATTGTGGTGACCCACTCCTCTACGCAGTCCAGGTACAATTATTGGTGCGAATCATAAAAGTTCAGGGTTTTTAAGATATTGTGGTGACCCACTCCTCTACGCAGTCCAGGTACAATTATTGGTGCGAATCATAAAAGTTCAGGGTTTTTAATATATATTGTGGTGACCCACTCCTCTACGCAGTCCAGGTACAATTATTGGTGCGAATCATAAAAGTTCAGGGTTTTTAAGATATTGTGGTGACCCACTCCTCTACGCAGTCCAGGTACAATTATTGGTGCGAATCATAAAAGTTCAGGGTTTTTAAGATATTGTGGTGACCCACTCCTCTACGCAGTCCAGGTACAATTATTGGTGCGAATCATAAAAGTTCAGGGTTTTTAAGATATTGTGGTGACCCACTCCTCTACGCAGTCCAGGTACAATTATTGGTGCGAATCATAAAAGTTCAGGGTTTTTAATATATATTGTGGTGACCCACTCCTCTACGCAGTCCAGGTACAATTATTGGTGCGAATCATAAAAGTTCAGGGTTTATAATATATTGTGGTGACCCACTCCTCTACGCAGTCCAGAAAGATACCTTGTTGCAACGTTTTGGACTAATAACTATATTGTGAGGTGTTCAGAATACACTGTAAATTAGTGGAAATGCTTGTTATTGAATGTTATTGAGGTTAATAATAGCCTAGGAGTGAAAATAAGCCCAAAAACTTGATTTTTAAACTTTTTATGTTTTTTTCAAAAAAAATCCAAATCCAATACCTTAAATCCGAACCGAGACCTTTCCTCAAGTGTTTTGCGAGACAAATCCGAACCTCAAAAATAACGAAAATCCGGATCCAAAACACAAAACACGAGACCTCAAAAGTCGCCGGTGCACATCCCTAGCATATTCACATACGGAGTGTGCAGTGCAGTGGAGGGACCCACAATTATTATGTGAATACACTATGTATGGTTATTTTCTGTTTCCCTATTCCATGAGAGGATCTACACATCTAAGAAGTTGATCTGACTGGTCCTTCACTACAATTTGTTGATGTGCGCATGTTCTTCATTCCTCTGGTACGCATATAGAAGTGATTTTCCTGGATGCTATATAACATGAGATGCATATCTCTGTTTTTAATATAAATGTATATATGTATGTATATTATGTTATCCTACTCTAGTGTCCCACACATTGTGATGCTCATATGTCCAACTTCATGGGAATTTTGACAAAATATATATGTGTATCTATTTATACCATGTGTACACATATAAAAAAAAGGCACTAAATGAGGGAGGATTATAATAACTCCTATAAATCAGAGGGAAACGGCTGCTCCTTGTAGGGGGCCCTGCAAGTAATTACCAATAAAAATCTATATTTATAGAAAAGGCACTCAATTTACCACAGAATAATTTGTAGATGAGAGAAAATGGTTTTAAAATGTAATGCCACAACAGACATTTATTAAATAGCATATAAAATAATCTTTCTCCATATTAATTAATAAACTGTTAGGGGGGTATTCAATTGTTAGCGAGACGGGTGAAAATCCCGTGCTCGAAAAAATATTACCGTTAATACGGTAATTTCCGCATAAATACCGTTAATAGGGAGCTGCGAGCTGAAATTCAGCGAGTAATTACCGTATTGACAGTAATATTTTTAGAGCGCAGGATTTTCATCCATCTCGCTAACAATTGAATACCCCCCTTAATGTGTGCACTCCTACGCTAATCATATAAGATATCAAACTGCAACTTTTCAATATTAAAATACTTGTCTCGTACTGAATGCAAGTACCCAGATGGTAGAATGTTTACAAAGTCTCCAAGTGCTAGATCCAATTGTATTTATAGCAAGATATTGTGGGAATAATATTGTTCAAATCCAATAGAACGTAGGTCAATACCCCAATCTAGAAAAGTGAATTCAACACATTAGGTTATAGGAAAAAGTATTAATTATCCTTACCACCTTCAGAATTTCTCTCCAGTGTCTCCAGCAATGTGGTTAGACCCCACAGTTATTACTTTTGTCCGATTATGGAAAACTATACCACCCAGGAACGTTGTCTGCCCCCTTCATCAGTTCCTCCATGGACAGAGAATAGCTGGGAGGAAATGAAGGGGAGTGCGCCTTGCTGTGCTGCTGACTGCTGTCTAATGAGTAAATGAATGACTCAATTGCAGTAGAATCACCACATAACGGTCGCACCAAGTAGTGTAATGCATAAGATGTGCAGCGGCTAGCGGCATTAATTTGAGGGTAATTATGCCTGTGGTCATTGCTAGCATTAAAGAGTCATTAATATTAGTGCCTGTCCTCAGGAAAGCTGCCTAATGGAAGCTCCGGATATGCATCCACCCCTTGCCCACCCTGTTCACCCAACATAGGCTGATATAAATGTCTTTTGCCCTTGAAGTTGAACCCATCATTGCTGCATTCTGTGACGTGGGGGCCTGTACTGGGCACAAACAGAGCAATTGTGCGCATTATATGCACAAAACTACCAGATACGCTCCTTAATGTAATAGGCACAGTAAGTCTAATTTAAAAATATCTAGTAAATGTGTTGATTTACTTTGCTGACACCTGGTGGCAGATACAAGTTATTTCAAGCTACCATGTAATCTTTGCTCTCAACTAATATTGATCTTTGCCTCTCTGCTGGCATCTGGTTGATCTATCATGTCATATTCTCCACTGTACTATATCTAAGCTGAAACATCCACTAGGGCCTTGCTTCGCATATACAACCTGCTTTTATTTTGGCTTTCCTGGGAGTAACCTATCCTGCCCAATAGGGCCAAAAAAAATTGAACTAAATAAATCCACTCCTCAGGTACACGTCTTTGGATGCTCTGCAGCTCCATCCTCTGCAAGCCAAAGCTGAACACATGCTTCCTCCAAACCAAATTATTACTTAATGGACCTGATTATTAAGTAAAGTAAGGCAAAAAAATTAGTAAGTTTTCTGCTGGACAAAACCATGTTACAAAGCAAAGGGTGCAAATTAGTTTATTATTTTGCACATAAGTTAAATACTGACTGTTTTTTCAGCACAGAAATACTTGTTAGCTTTATTTTTACACTGAAATTTAAAGTTGATCTAGGACATGACCTTCCTCTGTCCCCACATTTAAAATTTTGCTCTCCCTACAATGCAACATGGTTTTGCCAAGTTGCAAAGTTACTTTTTTTTTTTTGCTTTACTTTCCTTAATGAATCAGGCTCACTATCTCTATCTTCACAGATGATTCAGAGGGCGGCTTCATCCATACATGAAGATTCCACTCCCATAGAAATGGATGGCCCTGTTACCTTACATTCAGTCAAACTATTTCCTCCTTGCTGAAGTTCCCAGGGACTTTACCAACACTCTCTATCATCACGATAGGGATCTGAACCCCAATATCCTTGCTCCATCAGGGGCACCAGGTGAACAAATCCACGAGAATCTCAGGATAGAGCAGAGATTTGTGGCAACCAGATATGTAGGGTAGTTGTGGGTTAGAAGCAGGATCAGATGCAGGAATAATGACAATGTTTCATGGTGAGAGACAAAACTGTACACCAAGCTCAAAAAAATATTGGAACACTACCTATTCCCCTTGCAGACTCTTTAAAAGTTTTAAAGTCTTCGAAATTTGACATCACCATGGGGTAAATGTATCAATCTGCGGGTTCTTCAACACCCGCGTGTTCAACCTCTTCCGCGATTAAATTTCAAGCGGCGCTGCATTGTAAAGGGAAGTTAACCCTTTACAATGCAGCACCGCTTGAAATTTAATTGCGGAAGAGGCTGAACACGCGGGTGTTGAAGAACCCGCAGATTGATACATTTACCCCCATGTCTCTAGTTATCTAAACTTAATGCTTCCCCTACTTTAAATGTTTTACCAGCAACTTGCTATTGTTCTTTTCAAACTTATCTTTGCTAAGAATTGCTGTCAGTTTATTGGTTATGTTTCCCAACAAAACTACTATTTTTTGAATGGTTGTTGCATTGATTGTTTTTTTTTTGTCTGTGTAAAGTCAACTGATTAATATTCTGTTGAGTTCCACCTTTTAGGATGTCTGGGGGGGGACCAGGTCCACATCCGCCCCCATACTATTAATATTTTTCTGCCACTTAAATAGCAAATATCTATCTCCCTTATAGAAGTTCTTTCTGCTAGTTCCCCAATTCTGCTTTCCATTACCCTCCCCTGCGTTTCCTTCTTCACTCCCTATTTGCACATATCCTGAGGAGACACATTAATTTCCCAGAAATATAACAGAATGCTACTCAAGTGTTCCCATATACTTCTCCCGTGGTATACTTTTATAGCTAAAAATGGAAAATGCCTTTACTCACCAAACAAATGTAGGTTAGCTCTTAAATCATTTGCCTCACAGAAGGCAGATGGAGTAGCCATTCAGTTTACCCATTTCTAGATATAAGTACATTAAACAGAACAAATGTGTTTCACTTACTGCAAGAGATATATGGCAAACAGCCGCTATCGGACAACACTTCCGGGTCTGGGACATCAAAATGATGTCACACACAATGTATGTTTCGCCTGAGAGGCTTTGACAAAGGGGTAAATTTATATACTTATAGTAAAAATCGTGTTGATACCATGCTTATAGAGAGACAAAATTGATGATGATTGTAGGACAGCTTTGAGAGGATGTTGAATACAAATCACTCAGAGATGATACCGTTCATCATGCAATGAGTTAGCAGCATTTGCACAGTCAGTGAGAGTGGACTGGCCAAGCAATGTGAAATTCAAAACAGATTACAGACTATTTCTTACAGGAGCTGCAATGATATGTCTAAGATGGATATTTTTCCAATATAGGATTAGAAAGGATTACTGGCATATGATAAATGACCCTACTGAATTGGGGGAAATGTATAAAGGAGTGTAATTTGCATGGCAATTATGTGATATTAGCAGCTTTAGTCTCTGCTAAATAATATGAAGCAATAGATGGCAGATATATTTATGTGATCCCCTAATAATTGTATCAACAGTAACCCATGCAATGGAGACAGGCCTGTTGGATTCAAGTACTTGTTCAATAAAACTTCTGTTTTCAGTTATGGTTTTTTCTTCTGTGGAAGATGCAGGTAGATTTCTGGACTAATTACTGTTTGTTTGAATTGCTGATTCTACTGTAACCGAGAATGCAGATGTGTTGTTGCAACCCAGTTCTGGAGGTGAATGCCGACAGATAAGTCAGGCCATGCGGAACGGGAGCACCAGGCACCCTGCTTAGGAAAGCCGCTTAATACAGCCTTCATCAGACAAACAAGTATAATAGGTCTTATACCCTATGGAAACTATACAATATAGATTGTGCAGGCGATCTATTATGACTGAACCATATTGAAGGATAATAAAAACATTACTACTAAACCGCAATCATGATAAGTGTCTGATATACTGTAGATATAATCTAAGTGTCTTGATTTGATATATATTTTGATGATATAAGAAACATGGATCTAAGTTCATGTTGTTAATGTCAATATCTATATGACATTCAAGAAAAATTTATATATTTAAATATTGGTATCTTTGTAGGAAAATGAATACCCTTATCTCCTGATTTTGGAGCTATACTAAAGAAAAATAGGTATAACAGATGAAAATATAAGAATATCATTAGAATCAGTATTAATATTGAAGAAAGAAACGTGGACATGAGTTCAAGAAATATATGACTTTATTGTACAAAATATATCACAAATTAATCCACTATGTTTGATGAAAATGAATACCATATATTACACATACATTTTTCTATGTCAGACATTAGACTTCTGTCCCATTTCAGGGTATGTTGTAAATTATAATTGAGCACTTTATCTTTCTTTATTATCACTTTTCTTATTTTAATATTTCACTGTTACATGCCTGATGAATGTAAAACTATGAATAAAATGGTTTAAATAAGTTTTTCGGACTTGAATGCCTTTGTATATTCCAACTCTAATCTTATAGTTGATATACAAATATAACTGGAAAACTACTTCTTTGAAATATTTAGGAGTACACATTCCTTCAGACCCCTCTAGCATCATAGACTGCAACTGCATGCATTCTGAAACAATTTTACACAATGACCAAATCATGGGCTTATTATGAAGTTTTGTGGTTAGGTCGATTTATGCCTGTCAAAAGGATACTTTTATCGCCAATATAACCAATTTTATGACATATCAGCACATTTTATATGGAAAGGGAAGAGGTCCAGAGTAGCTAGAGATCATATGCAAAATTTAAACTGAAAGGTGGTTTATCTGCACTCAAACTTCAATACTTTCAATTGACCTGCTTGTTGGACCAGCTTAAAGACTGGTTAGCCCTCTTTCGCCCAAAACCAAGGGTAGATATCAAACAACACTCTTCACAATCTTTTCCCTTAGAGGATCTTCTATGGTTAGATAAAAAACATAGACAGCCACCACATTCAGGTTTATATTACATAGTCTACACACAATGGACAAAATGACAAAATTTTGTGGAGAATTTGAGCTCCTGTCCCCCTATGTCTCCATCCTTGCTCTTGCAGATATATTCCCAAACCTTTACCTAACCAATTAGCATAAACTAGACATTACTAAAATTACAGGAACTGTATAACAACTTCTCATTTATTTTCATTTACTGCTTGTAGGGGAAATATCCCATCCCATCTTGGTAGTATTCACAAGTTTGACAATAGTTCCAAACACACAGCTACCGCTCTAAGTCTAATATATTGATCCCTTCCCTCAATACTTAAGCCTGAAAATCTCGTCTTTTAACCAAAAGGGAGGCACATATGCATGGTGTAAAACTCTTATAGCCCTTATTGAAGAAAAAATAGCTATTCAATCAAAATGGGAATCAGATTTACAGGTATCATTCAAAAATTAGGATTGTGACAATATTTTTAGAACGTTTTCAAGATATTCAAATTTAGAAACCATTCTGAGATGCTTGTTCATACTATTCATAGATTATACTATACCCTTGATAAGCTCTATACCATTTGGCCTAATGTATACAAGGTTGTTGGAAAAATTGTGGTTGGGAGCTTAATACACAAATATTGGAGTTGCCCTCTAGTCTGAAAGATAGAGGTTTCTGAATTATTTTTTTGTGTTACTAACAAACGACTGATTATCATATTTCAGTGGAAAATGGTGCAGCAAGGTGAGACGCCAAAATGCGTTTCGCTCCGAGCGATTATGATCGCGGGATTATGTGAAAGACCCTGGCTGCTTGGCGTCTCACATTGACGCAGCATTTTCCGCTGAAATGCGATAATTCTCCACTCCCTGGATCGCTCCCCAGATTTCTAGCATACAGGGTGTTTCACATAGTCCCGCGATCACAGGGTGTAGGATCTCTGGGCTTTCCATCTTTATTGCACTCTCACCCACCTATCTAGATACTCCTTCCCTCTCTAGATCGCTTCCCAGATTTCCATTAGGCAAAGTTTTTCATACAATTCCACGATCACAGAGAGTGGAGTCTCGGAATAGGCAGCTTATTTTTCTTTGTTGGCATAATGGTATTTCATATATTAGCCCCATAGCCATATATAATTGACTCAGTAAATCTATCAGGTTAAAACTCTATCAGAGCTTGTGAGTATAGGGCTCTAAACCTCTGAAGGAGTAATCTTTGATCATTGTTTGAGTAGACAATTTATTGGAATTCTCTCTCATGTATACTTTCTTTGTTGATTGGATGATAGTTTTGCACTATGATCAGATAATAAACTATTTACAGTTCATGGAAAGTATATCATATGGGATGTCATAATCCAAATGAGATAATCTAAAGGAAAATATATTCAGTCCTTTATGTGTATATATATATATATATATATATATATATATATATATATATATATATATATAATTGATAACCTAGAGACTATACTAGTATACAAGAGTAGGGGACTATATATCTATACTCATAATATTGGAATATTTATGGTGGCAGCAAGGTTATGCAATTTGTGTTGCATTTTTAATTTCACATAACACATGTTTTTTAACCATTCTTTTTAATTATTTTGCTCTCCATCCAACAATTCTACTTGTTCAATGTAATTTTAATGTATACCTAATAAAGTTTATACATTGTATATGTATTGGCCAACCCGGAGTGCCCCTAAAATATACATCTTTTTCTTTAAGATATAAACTGTACAATATATACATGATGTAAATAATTATGAAAACTAGAGCATACTGCATAGAAAGGAAGTAAACAAATGCAGGCTATAAAGGATAGTACAGGATAGTATAGGTAGGATACAGTATATTTAAATTTATCTATCAATACTAGACCTGTTTCTTTAATATTGGGAGCAGAATAAATTATGCTAGTTTCTCTAACATGGAAAACTAGACTATACTTTCCATCTTTTCCATTTCTTCTGGGACATAACATTGGATGTCTGGAAGGGGGATAGCTTGTCATTAAAGAATGTGATCTCACATGAAATGTAAGTGGTTTTGATGGATTTCTTCGTGGATTGAGCAGATTGCTGATCTGGTCTATGTGGTCTATTATTTTGCCCTTAATTTACCAATAAGTGATGCCAGTCTGCACACCAGCAATGAGGCTCTCTGATCATGTCCATAAAGTGCCTCAAGTAACCAATATTCCCATAGAATATAATTTTACAGTACAAAAACTTGCTGGTAGTGTAAGCTCTGTTTGGACAAGGCATGACATGAGTGAACTTACATATATATAAAGCACTGCAAAATGTGCAGGTTCTCTATAGATAAGTGGGCAGAATAATGGCTTAGTGGTTAGCATTTCTGCCTCACAGCACTGGGGTCTGAGTTCAATTCCCAACCATGGCTTTATCGGTGTGGAGTTTGTATGTTCTCCCCATGTGTGCGTGGGTTTCCTCCCACACTCCAAAAATAAACTGGTAGGTTAATTGGCTGCTATTAAATTGCCCTTAGTCTCTCTCGACCTGTGTGTGTAAGTTAGGGGAATTAAATTGTAAGCTCCAATGGGGCAGGGACTGATGTGAAAGAGTTCTCTCTACAGCGCTGCGAAATTAGTGGCGCTATATAAAACAAATAGATGATGATAGATAATGATAAAGGTTCATAAATAAATAAAAAAAAAGTAATGTATTTAATTGGTTATAATTGGTAAATCAAGTGAGTGCATTTTGAATCAAAGAGTGCTTATTATGCTTTGCCAGTATTGTTATTATTATTATTATTATTATTAGTGGTGGTAGTAGTAGTAGTAGTAGTAGTAGTAGTAGTATTACATAGGCAAACCGAGAGGGGGTTTCCTAGTACCTGGAAACCCCCCTTAAAGCATGGGGCACTGTATAATTGAGGTGGCTGGCCTCGCTTCACACAGCTCTGTTTGAAAAGGGAGAGTTTCGTGCACCTAACAGTAGTGCAGGCAGCATTGCCCATGTATATTATAGGGATAGGAAGAGTGGGAGAGCAGCCAAGCACTGTCTAATATTATAGCCACGCCCGAAGCATGCTGGTCACGTCCACTGGTGGTGTGGTGTGGAAACCCCCCTCTACAAATCCTGCGTTTGCCCCTGTATTAGTAGTAGTAATTGCTAGTGATAGGAAAGCATTACTATTCATAAAATGCAGATGTATCCATTACCCAATTGAAAACAATTAGTGTTATATTACAATTACAGTCACATACTGTTTATTTAGTTATTTTAGAATGCAAATTGGAGAAATAAGTAACTTATGTTAAATTGTTAAATACTAAAATGTATTTTGAAGGTGCATTTATATAAAATCTTACAAGTAAAAATGTAAACATACTTGATTTTCCAGCTTAAAAGTAAGTTTAAGTCAAAATCATTGATACATAATAAAATTCATGCTTCTGCCTCAGTGACAATTACTCAGACAAATGAAAATGGCAACCATGGCCATAAAAGGCCTTCAGGCAGATCTAATGTAGAACAGTTGGTGTTAGGTAAACTAGAACAGCAAATTATGTACCTCCAATATAATGGTATTCCAAATGACAACTAAACAAACAAAATATTAATACCACACACCAGTGCTTTCTTCTTTAAAAAGTAAAATCTTTAGAATAAAACATAAAGAAATAATATTATATAATTTAGAATTCTAGCATTTCAAACTTAGACCTTCCCCTTTTTGAGAAACCATATGCTATTTTGTATTAAAAACCTGTGGGCCTTTACTATTATTCACATTAAGTCACTTTTAGAGCAATTACATTGATTGCTTTCTGTATTAATTGCAGCATTATTGCATTAGCATTGAGCAACATTTTAAAGTGTGTGTCGTGTTTTTTTCAGCTTTGCATACAGTACATGATAGTTATAACAGAATGCTTCATCTCTCACCAGGATGCTGTAGCTTATTGTTTATGTTCATACCTCCAGACGAAAATGTGTCCAACACAAAGTTAACTCCTCAAATCTCCTGACCAGTTATAGACATAGAGAAAAGTGAAATAAGATCAGAGCACAGAACAGAAATATTTTTCCTATACCTACATTAAATTACTTTTTTCGAAGATCATAATAAAGAGTCAGTTACTGATACTGATACTGAATGTAATGCAGTGTAGGACAGAAGTAGACCAACTACTGAAGATGATCATTAAATCTATGCCTTAGTTGCCTGCTCTCCCGGAATGTCCGGGTAACTAACAAATTTTTGGGAGTTCTCCCAGACTCTGGGGAGAATAGGACAACATCCCGGGTCCAGCTCACCTTGTTTGTGAAGCGGGTGGGGGCAGGGTTAAACGTGCCCCACCCCCACCCACTGATAGGCTGAAATGGACAAAAATTGAAAGGGGACGTGGCCTAACAGTGAGGCTCCCATGACCACGCCCCCAATATGGAGCCCCCTCCCGGAGAGCTAGCTGCAAAAGTTGGTAAGTATGATCTATGCTAAGAATCCATTGCGGGAGAAAGCAGTACATGATTGGAAGTGACGCTCCTGTAACACTGTGTTTGTGTTTCTCATCTTTTTTTGCCCTACCCTCCTGGTTGCTTACTGAGTAACCCTGTGCATGATAATGCAGACATGCATGTCTAGATTTTTGTCTAAATCAATCCATTTAAACTGTAATGTTCATTGTCTAAATAGAAATGTAATAAACGTCTCATCACTCCTTTAGCAATTTGATCTACTTGTCTAAGCTTGCTTTGCTGTTGCTTTAAGTCCTCCCCGTTTTCTTAATCCAATGCTTTGTAGTTAAACTTCAGTTGTGTGCATTTATTAAAATGTTATTAACCTAACATCTGAGGAAAACTCGAATGAAAATTTTTAAATATTGTATACTTCATTTAGAGTTTGGCATAAACCAATTTTTGGGCATAAAATACACAAATTTGTACTGCACATGCGCACAAAAATATGCATATGCATACATCAGTATCCAGATTTTGTGCATTGCTGACTAGCATCCCTTTATACTTGGCAGCAGCAGGCAAGCCTAGGCTGAGTACACTAAGGGAATGTTTACATAATGCTGACACAATTAGTCATTGGCGCAAACCCAGATATGTCTTTTAGAAGGCATATCTCCTGCAGTTATTGAAGTGCAAATGCAATGATATGAAAATTACAATAACTCTATCTAGCCCTTGCAATTTGACAGTTTCAGCTGATAGTGCTTAAATCATTAGGGTTGCTGCTTTATTATATAAACCATAATTATTATATAAACCATGTAACCATCCATTCATATTATTTATTTTACATTTCCAATTGGACTAATGAAATGAAATCCATTTCATTCATTACCCCTGATCCCTTCGCACACTCATTTGCTAGTCCATCCTCTCCCCTTCTATCCTTCCTCTCCCTGCTCCCTACTCCCTACTCCCTTAGACTTTTACCATGTCTCCTTGCTCCGGTCCGATACTCATCCTCACCCCCTACCCTCATTTCCATCCCAGATCCAGCCCACTCCGAAGCACCAGAAACCCTGATAATGCAGCCATTCCTCCTCACTTCCCTCTCTCCCTTTTTGCTTGCTGTAATTCCAGATCCATCCGCAAAAAACTGCCTTCTATTGATGACCTCTTCATCTCCAACTCTCTTAGCCTTCTTCCCCTGCTGCTTTCTACTATGGGGGCCTCTCTTTCACCCACTCTGTCAGAACTGATGACCGCTTCGGAGGCAAGGTGTGCTACCTCCTATACTCCAATTGTACCTTTCATGTCATCTCCTCTGAGCCCTCCATTTCATTCTCCTCGTTTGAAGTCCACTGTATCTGTTTCTTCTACCCGTTCCATCTCTGTGTCTCAGTCATCTACTGCCCCCTTGGTACCACTTCCCAATTTCTTGATAATTTTGAGAACAAGCAAATAAAATGAAGGATCTGTTTGTGAATAAGGGTTATATTTATTGTGGAGAAAGTCAACAAAATGGATAGAGAGAGCTTGTTGATACCCAATATAGATAAGGAATATAGAAAATCAGAGGGGTATGATTTGGCTTTTATTACCAAATTTAACTCACAACTTAAAATTGAACAAGCTTTTAAAAAGTATTAGAAAGTCAAATTGAAGGACCTGTCACGGGCACTAGGAGTCTTTACCCAGTATCACCCGCTGATGGTCTTATCAGAGCAGTAGAGTTGGTATATGATACTCTGATGGCAGGGTGATAATGGAACTGGAAACAGCAGATGGTTAGAGAATGCTCAGAAAGTCTATGATTAGCAGCACTGGTAAACAATAGGTAACTGAACACGAGGATCTGGATGGACAAGGACATGTGAGGGTAGTCAGTGGTCTGCGCACGGCAAGTTGTACCACTGCTATAGTGAGAAGAATGTCCAGGAGTAATAAGGAGGTGGAAGTCAGCGGTCTGCGTATAGCAAGTTGTACCGCTGTCTGTAGTGAAGGAATGGAATCCAGGTGAAGGTAACGGGGAAGTCAGTGGTCTGCGAGTAGCAAGTTGTACCACTGCTTATGTGAGAGGATATATGCAACTGGTGACACAGGGAAACAGGAATCAGTGGTCTGCCTCTAGCAAGTTGTACCACTGAATATATATGTGAGGAAGGACACGAGGAGATAAATGCTATGCAGAGTCTACACGGGTACACTGAACTTGATCCCACGTTGAACTGCACACAATGATAATAATGAATGAACAGCACTGCACAGATAAACAAAGTCACTCAAATAGTCCAGCAAAAGGAAACACAGTCAATAATAGCAATAGTCTCAGAGGATGGAAACTCCGGAGGAGAACAACTCAGTCCAGATGGATATGCAATACACCAGCACAGTCAATGAGAAGTATGCATACCGTGGTTCAGATAAGCAGGCTGTTAGAGATAGCTGCAGGGATACCTGAGCGGCAGGGAACAGACGAGATGAGAAGTCCTTGCAGAATGGAAGCAGCAGGTAGGTGCAGCGCACTTGTAGGTAGGCCAGCAAGGACGACAAATACTCAGGAAGCAGTAGTATATCGAATAGAACAGCAGGAGATCACGGGAGAGTTGAAGCGATGTAGCAGAGCTGGAAGCCGAGGAGCGTAGACTCGATGCTAACAGGCAAGTTGACACAAATGGACACACTGTAGAAGCAGTAGGCAGCGGGTCAGCTGACGGCAGGTAGAATGCAGACTGGAGCGCTGAGACGAGCAGGCTCTGTAGACACGCTGAAGTAGCGAACAGGAATCAGCTGCTGGAGTCACGATGAAACACAGGAGAGTTTGCAGTAATCTGTAACTGTAGATACACGGAGGCAGCGGATAGGAATCAGCTGCTGGAGTCACGATGAAACACAGGAGAGTTTGCAGTAATCTGTAACTGTAGATATACGGAGGCAGCGGATAGGAATCAGCTGCTGGAGTCACGATGAAACACAGGAGAGTTTGCAGTAATCTGTAACTGTAGATATACGGAGGCAGCGGATAGGAATCAGCTGCTGGAGTCACGATGAAACACAGGAGAGTATGCAGTAATCTGTAACTGTAGATACACGGAGGCAGCGGATAGGAATCAGCTGCTGAAGACACTAGGAACATGAGGAATAGAAGTGGTCTGGAAACCACAAACGGCAAACAGGAATCAGCATAAGTTGAACACACGAGCAGGCACTGGAACACCTTTCAGAGACTCATGAGGAATGAGACTCCAAGATCAGGCAACGTGGTATTGACCACAGGTGCTTAATATAGGGAGTGTTGCCTGATCAGCCAATTAAGTTAAAGGAACAGAACTGAAGGTAAAAAGGGACTGCACATGCGCAGTACCTCATAATAATGGACGGACACGGTTCCTAGCTACCTTAGAAGTAGCACTCACAGTCCGGTGAGTGACAGTACCCCCCGTTTTAAAGGTGGGCACAGAACACCTGGAACCGGGTTTGTCCGGAAATTTAGTATAGACCTTTTTCAAGAGAGCTGGAGCGTTGAGATTTTCAGCTTTGATCCATGAACGCTCCTCAGGACCAAAGCCTTTCCAATGCACAAGGAAACGAAGAACTCCTCGCGAAATTTTAGCATCCAAAACCTGAGTAATCTCAAAGTCTTCCTCCTGATGAACTTGAAGTGCCCGTGGTGCTGAAGGAGGGACCGAGAAACGGTTGATGATGAGAGGTTTGAGCAAGGAAACATGGAAGGCGTTGGAAATACGAAGACTCTTGGGAAGTAAAAGTTTGAAGCAAACTGGATTTATAACTTGAATAATCCTATATGGACCAATAAAACGGGGGAGCAAATTTCATGGATGGAACCTTCAAACGAATATTCTTAGTAGATAGCCACACCCGGTCTCCGACTTTCAATGGTGGAATAGCCCGTCTCTTTTTGTCCGCAAAAGACTTATATCTGGCAGATGTCTTCTTTAAACAGGTTTTTACCTGAGCCCAAATATTTTTGAAGGTTTGACACAAAGTCTCAACAGCAGGAACTTGGGTGGGCAGGAGGGCAGGAAATTCCGGGAAAGACGGATGGTGACCGTAAACCACAAAGAATGGAGTTTTAGATGATGACTCATGGTACATGTTGTTATGAGCAAATTCAGCCCAAGGAAGTAATTCTACCCAGTTGTCTTGATTGGCTGACGAGAACATCCTTAAGAAAGTTTCAAGATCTTGGTTGACTCTTTCAGTTTGTCCGTTCAATTGGGGATGGTAGAAAGATGAGAGTGCCAATTTTATGCCCAAGGTCTTGCAAAGGGCCCGCCAGAATCTGGAAACGAATTGTACTCCTCTATCTGACACGATCTCGGACGGACATCCATGGATACGGAAAATTTCTCTAATAAAATGTTCAGCCAGGGTAGAAGAAGAAGGTAAACCAGACAAGGGAACGAAATGCGCCATCTTCGAAAATCTATCCACCACTACCCAAATGGTGTTGCAATTCTTACTAGGAGGAAGCTCAGTAACAAAGTCCATACTAATATGGGTCCAAGGCTTAGATGGAATGGGTAGTGGCTGAAGCAACCCCGCTGGA
Organism: Mixophyes fleayi; assembly: GCF_038048845.1. Classification (NCBI taxonomy): domain Eukaryota; kingdom Metazoa; phylum Chordata; class Amphibia; order Anura; family Limnodynastidae; genus Mixophyes; species Mixophyes fleayi. The sequence goes on from NC_134403.1 coordinate 107,392,303, forward strand.
GTTCTGCGGGGGGTCTTGAACTGGGAGCATAAATCGCATGCCGCGATAAACTCTTTGACATCTCTCCTCATAGAAGGCCACCAATAACTTCGAGAGAGGATTTCAAAGGTCTTGCGTTCACCAGCGTGTCCAGAGAAACGAGAAGAGTGAAACCATGAAAGGATTTTTTTCCTAAGAGTAGGAGGCACGAGGGTCTTCCCAAATGGTAGCACTTTCGTGGAAGAAGCAGCCAGAGAAACACATTTGGGGTCTAATATAAAGTGGTTAGGATTCTCTTCAACGTCTGAGGACGCCACGAAGGCTCGAGATAGAGCGTCTGCTTTTTTATTCTTTGCAGCTGGTTTGAAGGTTATGATTAGATCAAAACGGGAAAAGAAAAGAGACCATCTTGCCTGACGAGGATTTAAACATTGAGCAGACTGTAGGTATGACAAATTTTTATGATCCGTAAAAATTGTCACCAGATGACGAGCTCCCTCTAACAAATATCTCCACTCCTCCAATGCTACTTTAATAGCCAGCAACTCCTTGTCCCCGATGGTGTAATTCTTCTCCGCAGGCAGAAGACCCGAGAGTAAAAGGCACAAGGATGGAATTTTTGTTGCTCCGATTTCTGGGAGAGAATGGCTCCTAAACCAACATTAGAGGCGTCTACTTCTAGGAAGAAGGGAAGCGTCACATCAGGCTGTTGAAGGATGGGAGCAGAGGAGAAGGACTCTTTAAGAAATTGAAAGGCTTGGAAAGCTTTAGATGACCATTGCTTAGTATTGGCCCCTTTGTGAGTTAGAGCCACAATGGGAGATGCAATTGAGGAGAAGTCTTGAATGAAGCGTCTATAGTAGTTGGCGAAGCCTAAAAAACGCTGAATGGCACGAAGAGTAGTTGGCTGAGGCCAAAGTAACACAGCATTCACCTTTTCTGGATCCATTTGTAGACCAACTCCGGAAACAATATAACCCAAAAATGGAATCTGGGGCAACTCAAATGAACATTTTTCTAATTCATAGAATAATGAATTTTTCCGGAGTCTGGAAAGAACTTCGGCCACTTGTTGGTGATGTGAAGGCAGGTCTTGGGAAAAGATGAGTATGTCGTCCAGATATACTACGACACATACATATAACAAGTCCCGAAAGATCTCATTAATGAAGCCCTGGAAAACAGCAGGGGCATTACATAAACCGAAGGGCATTACTAAGTATTCATAATGCCCATCTCTGGTGTTAAAAGCTGTTTTCCATTTGTCACCGGACCTGATTCTAATCAAATTGTAGGCACCACGAAGATCCAACTTAGTAAAAATCCGGGCTCCCTTGATCCGATCAAACAACTCAGTAATCAGAGGAATGGGATACCGATTTTTGATAGTGATAGCATTAAGTCCACGAAAATCTATGCAGGGGCGTAATGATCCATCTTTCTTCTTCACGAAAAAGAACCCAGCTCCAGCGGGAGAAGTAGAAGGTCGAATAAATCCTCGCTGGAGATTCTCTTGGATGTATTCAGCAGTAGCCTGAGTCTCAGGTAATGAAAGTGGATAAACACGACGCCTAGGTGGAATCTTGCCAGGTAACAGGTCAATCGGACAATCCCATGAACGATGAGGGGGAAGACGTTCAGACTGAGCTTTATCAAAGACGTCGGCAAATGAAGCATACTGAGGAGGAAGTCCCGGTGAGGAAGGTGAAATGGAGGTTTGCTGTATTCTACGAGGAACAACACGAGAAAGACAATGTTGGTGACATTCAGGTCCCCAAGACGTAACTTGAGGAGTGCGCCAGTCAATCTGGGGAGAATGACATTGAAGCCATGGAAGGCCTAAAACAATCGGACTTGTAGTAACAGGAAGGATTAAAAACGAAATTTCTTCTCGGTGTAGGACACCAATCTGAAGGGTCACTGAAGACGTACTTTGGGTGATGAGACCGTTGATAATACGTGATCCATCGATAGCCGTCACCGTAATAGGAGTCTTCAGGGTAATCACTGGTAGGGACCATTGATTTACAAGGGATTCAGAAATGAAATTTCCCGCAGCTCCTGAATCAATTAGAGCTTGGGACTCAAAAGACTTAGTAGCAAATGAAATGGTAACGTCAAATGCACAGATTTTTTATTTCGTAGAAGATGGAGAGGACTCCAGGGACCCTAACTTCACCTCTCCAGAACTAGTTAGGGCCTGGCATTTCCCGATTTTTTGGGGCATGACTGGAGCATATGTGTGGCATCAGCACAATAGATACAAAGTCTATCCTTAATTCTTCGATTCCTCTCTGCAGAGGTTAGTTTGGAACATCCAATCTCCATCGGTCTTACCGGTGGTGAAGCAGGATGAATTTAAGCAGTGGAACGAAGAGATGTCTTAGCTGAAGTAGTTCTCTCAGAGTCCCTCTCACGAAATCTGAGATCCACACGATGACAAAGAGAAATCAAATCTTCTAAAGACGTAGGGAGTTCTTGAGTAGTCAGTGCATCTTTAATTTTGTCCGAGAGCCCCTGCCAGAAGGCGGCAATTAACGCTTCAGTGTTCCACTCTAAGCTCAGAGGCTAAGATCCTAAATTGAATGACGTACTGTCCTACTGTACGTGAACCCTGTCATAAACGTAGAATGCTGGAGGCAGCGGAAATAACACGACCTGGTTCATCGAATACATTACGAAACATGGAAATAAATTTGGCACTATCCTGTAACAACGGATCATTTCTTTCCCACAGAGGGGAAGCCCATGCGAGAGCTTGTCCGGAGAATAATGAGATGAGATAGGCCACTCTGGAACGATGAGTCGAAAAGTTTTGAGGTTGGAGCTCAAAATGTACTGAGCATTGGTTGAGGAAACCTCTACATGTTTTGGTATCTCCATCATACTTTGACGGAGTTGGCAGGTGAAGCGTGGAAGCCGTAGACACCTGGAATGGCACTGGGGAAACGGAGGAAAGCACAGGAGCATCAACAGAAGGTGTAATATTCTGCCCAGACGTTCTTTGGGAGACTAACGTCTGGTAACATTGTAGTAATAGCTGTTGACGAACATCCTGTTGTTCCACACGGGTGACCAGATGCTGCAGCATCTCTTTAGCTGTGGGTTCCGAATCTGGGTCTGTCATGGCCTGATCTTACTGTCACGGGCACTAGGAGTCTTTACCCAGTATCACCCGCTGATGGTCTTATCAGAGCAGTAGAGTTGGTATATGATACTCTGATGGCAGGGTGATAATGGAACTGGAAACAGCAGATGGTTAGGGAATGCTCAGAAAGTCTATGACTAGCAGCACTGGTAAACAATAGGTAACTGAACACGAGGATCTGGATGGACAAGGACACGTGAGGGTAGTCAGTGGTCTGCGCACGGCAAGTTGTACCACTGCTATAGTGAGAAGAATGTCCAGGAGTAATAAGGAGGTGGAAGTCAGCGGTCTGCGTATAGCAAGTTGTACCGCTGTCTGTAGTGAAGGAATGGAATCCAGGTGAAGGTAACGGGGAAGTCAGTGGTCTGCGAGTAGCAAGTTGTACCACTGCTTATGTGAGAGGATATATGCAACTGGTGACACAGGGAAACAGGAATCAGTGGTCTGCCTCTAGCAAGTTGTACCACTGAATATATATGTGAGGAAGGACACGAGGAGATAAATGCTATGCAGAGTCTACACGGGTACACTGAACTTGATCCCACGTTGAACTGCACACAATGATAATAATGAATGAACAGCACTGCACAGATAAACAAAGTCACTCAAATAGTCCAGCAAAAGGAAACACAGTCAATAATAGCAATAGTCTCAGAGGATGGAAACTCCGGAGGAGAACAACTCAGTCCAGATGGATATGCAATACACCAGCACAGTCAATGAGAAGAATGCATACCGTGGTTCAGATGAGCAGGCTGTTAGAGATAGCTGCAGGGATACCTGAGCGGCAGGGAACAGACGAGATGAGAAGTCCTTGCAGAATGGAAGCAGCAGGTAGGTGCAGCGCACTTGTAGGTAGGCCAGCAAGGACGACAAATACTCAAGCAGTAGTATATCGAATAGAACAGCAGGAGATCACGGGAGAGTTGAAGCGATGTAGCAGAGCTGGAAGCCGAGGAGCGTAGACTCGATGCTAACAGGCAAGTTGACACAAATGGACATACTGTAGAAGCAGTAGGCAGCGGGTCAGCTGACGGCAGGTAGAATGCAGACTGGAGCGCTGAGACGAGCAGACTCTGTAGACACACTGAAGTAGCGAACAGGAATCAGCTGCTGGAGTCACGATGAAACACAGGAGAGTTTGCAGTAATCTGTAACTGTAGATACACGGAGGCAGCGGATAGGAATCAGCTGCTGGAGTCACAATGAAACACAGGAGAGTTTGCAGTAATCTGTAACTGTAGATATACGGAGGCAGCGGATAGGAATCAGCTGCTGGAGTCACGATGAAACACAGGAGAGTTTGCAGTAATCTGTAACTGTAGATATACGGAGGCAGCGGATAGGAATCAGCTGCTGGAGTCACGATGAAACACAGGAGAGTTTGCAGTAATCTGTAACTGTAGATATACGGAGGCAGCGGATAGGAATCAGCTGCTGGAGTCACGATGAAACACAGGAGAGTTTGCAGTAATCTGTAACTGTAGATACACGGAGGCAGCAGATAGGAATCAGCTGCTGAAGACACTAGGAACACGAGGAATAGAAGTGGTCTGGAAACCACAAACGGCAAACAGGAATCAGCATAAGCTGAACACACGAGCAGGCACTGGAACACCTTCAGAGACTAATGAGGAATGAGACTCCAAGATCAGGCAACGTGGTATTGACCACAGGTGCTTAATATAGGGAGTGTTGCCTGATCAGCCAATTAAGTTAAAGGAACAGAACTGAAGGTAAAAAGGGATTGCACATGCGCAGTACCTCATAATAATGGACGGACACGGTTCCTAGCTACCTTAGAAGTAGCACTCACAGTCCGGTGAGTGACAGGACCCCATTTTGAAGCCGATGCTTTCTGAACACCCTAAATTAGTTTACAGAAGAGCAGAAAGTTTAAACGTTAATTAAGTTAAAATTGATTATATCAATGAGGATGGGAAGTATATTAAGACCCAAGGCTTTCATAGGTGTGGTGAATGTAGGATTTGCATATAAACAAACATACAGATTTTTAAATGAAAGGATTTGTATATAAAACCAAAGAATTTATAACTTGCCATACTACAAATATAGTTAGTTTATCTTCTGATGTGTGATTGTGGTTTATGCTACATTGGGAGAACCACACTCTCGTTAAAAATATGGCTTAATTGCACTATAATTATATATTTTAAATCTCTACTATAGAGATAGCGAGAGAGAGAGAGAGAGAGAGAGAGAGAGAATGAGAGAGAGACAGTGAGAGAGATAGATTTCAGCCACTTATTGTTGGATCAATAGTCACATTTAATATCAGTAGTCATCACTTCCAGATTGGTGCATTTTATATGCGTTCCATCAGTGGAGATATTGCTCTCTGAAGTAGGAGGATCCAATTTATGTGAGTAGGATGTTATATGTTTGGACTAACCCGACTTTCTGTGTGTTTCAAGACTCATTTCTGTTCCATAAGACATTACACGGTTGGAGTAATCAAATGTTTTATGCGTTACATGCCTCATTTCCGGTGCATTATGCATTCCAAGACTTATGAGTTCCAAGCTCTGGATTATTATTGCTCTAATTTCAACCTATTAGACGTGGAATGGATTGATGATATTATCATTAATGTGTGTATAATTTTACATATAAATGTATCATCACTCAATGTTTTATTAGTTTAGAATTGTTCTATATATTTTGCAACTTGTAAATAGATGCTTAATGTGATTCAACATGCGATTGGTCATTTTTTAGTTTATAAACTTGGAAGGATAGGGAAGTCCCCAAAGCTTTGAAAAAGACACTGAAAAGTTGAAACGAGTTGGAAGGCGATTGTTGGTTTCTTCTGCTGATTGATCACATACAGAATCTGGAGCACAGTACCCGGATTTCGATCTACACTTTCTTAGTTATGGCGACTTACCATCTCAATCTGGTAGAAGGCCAACTATATGATGTTTATTATTTATTTATGTAACTGCTTTTAATCTTTTTTATATCCATTAATAAATGGTAATGCACCATATGGAGCCTCTTCCCTCTTTTTTCATGAATTAATACCTATTATTTATGAGATAACTCTGTTGTCAATCCTGTAGTAGGTTCATGTACAACATGTTTATTCAGACCCTGTTCCTGATAAGTGTCCATCTGGGAATCTGGAGCTACTTCTTCCACAGAAACTAAGTGAATATTATTGTGATTTCCAGCCCTGACGCTGTGCAGATGATGGAATATAGCAGAGATTATGCAGAAAGACCGGCTCAGAGGTCCTGATGTCCAGGAGATGGCGTTTACCAAGTCCTGGTAGTTCAAGAGAAACAATATGACCGTATACTCCATCCAGGCCTAGAAGGACTACATGGAGGACCATTAGAAGATTATAACTGACCTGATCAACAAGAGTCATCCTTCAATCTTTAGCATCTTTTATGGACATGGAGGGGAGGTCTGAACAACAAAGGCTGTTGGACTCTTTGATTTGCCAATGAAGTGAACAAGCTGTGGGTCACTTGCTGTTGTTCAACTACAAATTACAGAATAACCTGTAAGCTCAGGTACTTATAATTCCACAATAATTACATAGACAGGTTGCCTAACCCCTTTCACTATATTCATATGTTGCATGTATGTACTCTGCAGTTTACATACATCACACCGCCTTGAAAAGATGAAGCAGAGCAGTATTTCTGGACATGCCACAGGGCACCTCTAGTTCCTTCCTGCATTTTCCTGTAACTTAGGCCACTACTTTTGTGCTCTCCTTCCTTGCCCTTTGCTTTTTATAAAATAAATGAATAAATGTTATAAAAAGTTTAAAATAAATGCAAATGAAAGTATATTATTTCTCGATGATGCACACACTGGCATAAATACTCTCTTCCCTATTTCATGGCTGGAGCACGCCTTTGGAGAGGAAGAGCGCTAGATGCATAGTTGAGCTGATCCAGTCCAGACAGAATACCATGGATTGCAATCAACAAATGCAAAGATACCATTCTTCTGTGTCCGTAAGCTTTGACTGCCATCATTTTAATTAAACAGGTGAGAGGCAAATGGACACAAGAGAGGTCGGAGAACTCAGGGTGGTTTTATACTACGTTATAAATATTCCAAAATCATGTAAAGTAAATTTTACACTATCAAAATCCTTAAAACTTCTAGAGGCCGAGGTTGACACCAAGGCCTATTGCCACTCAGTTCAAATTTCCATACCAGCACTTCTAAATTCCCACTGGGAATTCGGCCACTGGGTGTACTTATAATAATAATGGGCATTATACTTTTTCCCCCTCACAAATGGCATAAATGGGTAAAAAAACTGCCACAGGAATGAGGTTCTCATGAACGTTAAAGCCATCAGCAAGGATCACTGTCATGCTTACACTCAGAGATCAAGAAGCTTGATTACATTTAAGGCAGAGAATGCCACTGAGAAGGAGGTAAAGGGCCAACCTAGAGCACTCTATTAGGGCAATAACTGCTTATTTATTTCCCTGCCTTTATTATTTGCACTATACAGTACTGTATTATGTCTAATTTTATTATTTTCGCATTTCAATGGGAACATTACAAAATGTTCATATCCTACACCATTTGTGATCCCGTGCTATTAAAAATGATGTACAATATGTGTTCATGTTATGAAGAAAGAACATCCCAGGTGCTTGTACTAAATCAGTTCTTTTATAGAAATTGTGTTTACAACTACAAATAAAAGATTGTGATTTGCCAGAAGTTTAAGTGTTCTTTGTGCTTGCACCTAATTTTCATGATACCACAGCAGAAAAGAATCATATTTTACTCCGAAGAAGGGCATGTACATTAAAGATAATGAAGATGAACTAGATAAAGCATCTTACCTAGCAGATTGTCACAGCATGCATTCTCATTTGAATATCTGCTTGAAGCTTGGTATTTGACACAGATGAAGTAATGCAGAAATATCCAGGTGAGTTTAGCTGTAGGAGACAATTGATCACTTTGCTTAAATAGTGTTTGTAACATTGCATTGCCCATGGGCTTTAAAGTGGCTCATGTATATTGATCAAGGAAGACCAGTAAAAGGAATATTACTTAATAAGCCTGCAGAGTAAAATTGTGTATGTGAAAATGTAATATACTGTACCTATACAAATAACATGTATTTTTGTACATTGAGATTGCTAGACCCAAAGTGTAGGGAACAAGGTCTTCAAGTTTATACTGCAGTGTGTTTATTCCAAGCACACAGTGACAAAGGGAAGGATAAGCTACAGGTATTGCTATAAAGATTACTTGTATTCTTTAAATCAACACAATATGAGGGGTGGTACTAAAGTCTCTACAAACAATTAACTAATTAAATGTTTTGTTGAACCAAATCTTAGGATGTATCTCTACCTATTGGAAAGGTAAAGATGAATGTGATGTACTAAAAGTATTTCCTGAATGTATTTTGGTTTTAAAATATTAACATCCACATAAGGTACTTTCCCCAAACCAAATGAAATAATATATTGTATAAACTCACTGGGAACAGACTTTTTCTGATATTATCAAAGCTTAGTTAATAGATCAATTGTGCTCATTAAAGATCTTTCAACCTTTACTCAGATTGTTTTTCGCCATGTCTTTTGCACTATATAATCACAAGTTACAATTAACTTGTAACAGATCATCTCACTCCACTCCTTATTCTCTCTTTTCTGGTACGGCATATAGTTCCAAGTATAGCTATATATGTATATATATATATGTATATATATATATATATATATATATATATATATATATATATATATATATATATATATATATATATATATATATATATAAATAGGCATCATATATAACTATATATGCATCATAAGTGGAGCATTCGAGTATTTCAACTTAAATGTTATGTTTGATGCTTTTTAATTAAGTATAGAGATATTTGATATAGCACAAGAAAGAAACAGCCAATGAGGTCTCTTTAAACATAACGTTACATATTTCAATAATAGATAACAGAATTGAACAATATAGTAAAAAAAACTTAGTGATAACTATCTGCAAATACTGTGATTCACAAATGTCAAGCAATACTTGCAACATATTTGCTTACAACATTGTTATTTATTTGTTCATTTGTAACGTTAACACTTGAACTGCTGGCAAGCAGTATAATTATGTTCAATATAATTATTTTTGTATACTAATCATTTAGTATGGAGCAAATGCCATTCTTCTGTGCAAAGTATAAGCTGTAGAAAAGTTATAATGAGTTTAGTAATTATCTTGAAGATTTAAATGTAATAATTGGGGAATATTTTTGCTTAATTACATTATATACAGGTGTTATGATGGCTTATGCATTGTAAAAACATGTTTTTAATGTTTCATGATTTTCCACATACTGCTTTTAGAGCCATTAAATATACTGTACAACTTTGTGTATGAAAATAAATATTTTTATCTAAAGACTAACTACTTTGCATAAAAGTATTCCACACATTATATGAAGTGATTTATTTTAAGTTCTTTCAAAGTTTTGTTTTTTCAATATTGGAAAGAAAAAAACTATGGTGCATTATGTAAATTTCTTGTTTAACTCTTGATAGGGGGGGAATTCTTAAAGTGAAACTAGAAAAAAGAGGTGCGAGTAAAAATGAGCATAATTGAGCTCTCTTTCATTGCACGATGAGCATCGCTGGTTTTGGAACTGAATAGCTCTCCTGGCATCCGGTGTTTATAATAGACATGTGTGACACTTAGAAATAATATTCCAATTATGTTTCCTAGGCTAGTTGGTTGGGGTAAAGAAGCATGTCACCACAAGCTGAAAGAGCGAGAAATTAGGTTGGAATCAGTACGGGACTAGCGATGCAGGGGTTTAAATCACACATAAAATGTTTTGCCCAGAACTAATTTACACCTTTTAAACTAACCATTTTAATTGTCTTTTTGGCCACAGCTTCTCATCTCACGCAGGCTTTCACACCTCTGTCTATCCTGCCATTCCTAGTTTACAAGTATTAATTCTATGTGATCTCACCATATTTATTGGGTATTCACAGTTTGAGCTTGTTTGTTAGTCTGTTACTGTACCCAACACCCCATGCCAAAACACAGACTTGTCCAAATGAGCCATTACATTTAAAAACGACTCACTGTAGAGTACATTTTCCTAGGTTTGCAAAAGCCAAAGTCAGTAACCACACACTTTTTCAATAACACGCATACATTTGCCCTGGAGATTTGTTGATGCCTATATTTTCTTTCCAACTTTTTAAATAAAAACATACTGACCTAAAACTTAATTGCCAATAGACACAAAAACAGCCATGTCTGTAGACCATTCTTACAATATTGACTTTAATGTGCTGCATAAAGAAATCACAATTTGTTCAGAAGAAATTAATAAAGATTTAAAAGGTGTATCTCACACAAGACAATGCAAAAACTTTAATTAATTCTCTCATAATATAATTTCAATTCCCTTCTTAAAGATGTTACTCTAACCACACTTGATAAATGCAATCGCTAGACTGAGTTTTCATAGTAAAATGTTCTTCTACTGTCAGTCTCTACATCTGGTTGCCTGTATTTTACAGAATCCAATATACAATGCTTCTACAAGCAAACAAGGCAATAAACATCACTGCACCAACATACATTTCTTGAAGATCTGCATCTCTAGTCCACAGTGATCACCGGCTTCCACTCCCAGTTGCAGTAATTTTTTCAGACTGTGCCAAAAAAGCTATTTTCTGGTGTTGAAATTATTATATACCAGCACTATATATTTCTGAATTTGCACTACAAGTGTTTTGGGTCCCATTAAAATGGATTCACAGCAGTCCACATATGAGCAGGATCAACAAGCAGCTGCTGGCACCAGTCCTGATGGTAGTCTTCCCTGTACATCATTTGGTAAAGCCTAAGTAAAAGTACATAGTCTTTTTAAGTCAGGGAAAAAAACACAAAGAAAAAAACCTTTTACCGTGTTGAAGAGAAAAAGAGCTGTAATCGAGGAAAAGTTAACTGCCGATAAAAAAAAATTACCACCATGCCATTCTACACACGCAGTGGCGAAGAAAGAAGGAGGCCTTCGCCTTTCTCTATTAGTGCGAGATCTAAAAATGTTACTGAGCCTTCTTCTTGTAAGGTCACTCGTGACCAAGCAAGACCAAGTAATTCGGAGTCCAAAAGTGGTGCACAACTATTGTTATGTTTGAAAGCTGAGCTGCAAGAAAACAGTAAGGCATTAGAGGAAAATGTATGCTCAGAATCTGAAATGACACCAATCCATGAGGAGAATCCATCCGCGAGTGGTATGTATAATCGTGACCATTCTAATAGTGTACCTATAATGAAGCATAAATACAAAGTGTTCCGCGCTTAACCTAAATAATGGATGATTCAGGAGCTATAAATAAAAATAAAATAGTTTTATCAGAAAATACAACATTAAGTCATGTGTTGAATTGCGCAAACATATACAATAGAATACATAATTCCATATGTGGGTTAAGACATGTACATAATAATGGTCATAGACCCCAGTGTATTGGGTAGAGAGCTGGTAAGTACAAGGAAAAATGTCCAACAATAAACCTTCATAAACAGACAGATAAATAAATAAATTGACTTGGTTACAGTCCTGGAGGATGTCACGGTCCAGTTAAGCTTGACTAAATGTTCAAGATGGAAAAGAATGGGTTACAATACTTGCGCTTAGTAGCGGTCCATATATCAAGGGATTGTCCTGTAAATCCAGTGCATAGAGTTGATAGTGAGTGGGCGGTCCGAACGGCAGTTGGTATATACTGTCCAATGTTTAGTGAAACGATGCTTGGAAAAACAGAGTCACGGTTGAACAGATCTTAAGGGCGGCGTGTGTCCTAGCTTTGAACACACGCCTGACCGGATGTGACGTATCGGGTGTGAAGAATCCGGAAGTGGATGCTGATTGGCCGACGCGTTTCGTCACCTAGGTGACTTTCTCAAGGCAGTAATTTGGTATGCGAGGGAGACGAGGTATTTATACTAAGTACAGTGTTGAGTGGCAGTTAGTTCCTGAATGTAAAAATGTTCCAGTGTGTTGCGAGTCTTCATTAGTTGTAAATAACGACTTGGGGTATCATCAATTCCCCATTTGTTGGATATAAACATCATTCATAAGAGACAGACATTAGCATATGGATAAGAAACATATAATGGCAACATAAGTGCTATACAGAGCGGAGTAAATACATGAATAAGTAGATGGGTGAACAATTCATCTGTAAAGCTTGGTTGTTGATAGCAATTGTGTCGATGGAGAGATGGAGGTAGTGGATTTTTGCGTGTGTACACATGACAGTGAGTATGGTTCATTAAACGCTATTCGCATCATGTACATAGTAAATATATACCCATCAGAATCCTGTGTGTATCAAATGGAATATATTGAAAATGTTAATAAAAATAAAAATAAAAATAAAATAAAATAAAAATAAATAAAAATAAATAAAAATAAAAATAAAAATAAAAATATAAATATAAATATAAATAAAAATATAAATAATAATAAAAATAAAATAAACTCAAAATATGAGTAATAATAGAGGTAAATAAATAAAATTTGGCGTTCTGAATAATGGCGCCCTATCATGCTGTGGTACATAATTTTGTATACATATGTAATTATGTACGTGGGTCATAGATGGAAATTAATGGAGATACGTCCCTGATACTGTTAGCGACATAGTGGGATTCTATTGTGCTACTAAGATAATAATAGTCAGTGCTATTCATGCGATGCTTGCAGAATTATGCGGTAGTTAGGTCTGGTCGTCAGTATGAGTCCGTACTACACCACTGGGTAGGGAGGTCAACTCTCCAGATACCACACTGTGCTGGACCCGATCTTCCCCAATGTTCGCACGTTGGGTACTGATCGGGCCCACCCAGTATCGCTTCCGAGTTCGGGATGGGATCGGGCATGGACTGGTTGGTATGCCAGCACGGTGTGGATCTGACCTTGCCGTACGTGGTATAGATTTACAGACAGCTTTATTTTTATTAACATTTTCAATATATTCCATTTGATACACACAGGATTCTGATGGGTATATATTTACTATGTACATGACGCGAATAGCGTTTAATGAACCATACTCACTGTCATGTGTACACACGCAAAAATCCACTACCTCCATCTCTCCATCGACACAATTGCTATCAACAACCAAGCTTTACAGATGAATTGTTCACCCATCTACTTATTCATGTATTTACTCCGCTCTGTATAGCACTTATGTTGCCATTATATGTTTCTTATCCATATGCTAATGTCTGTCTCTTATGAATGATGTTTATATCCAACAAATGGGGAATTGATGATACCCCAAGTCGTTATTTACAACTAATGAAGACTCGCAACACACTGGAACATTTTTACATTCAGGAACTAACTGCCACTCAACACTGTACTTAGTATAAATACCTCGTCTCCCTCGCATACCAAATTACTGCCTTGAGAAAGTCACCTAGGTGACGAAACGCGTCGGCCAATCAGCATCCACTTCCGGATTCTTCACACCCGATACGTCACATCCGGTCAGGCGTGTGTTCAAAGCTAGGACACACGCCGCCCTTAAGATCTGTTCAACCGTGACTCTGTTTTTCCAAGCATCGTTTCACTAAACATTGGACAGTATATACCAACTGCCGTTTGGACCGCCCGCTCACTATCAACTCTATGCACTGGATTTACAGGACAATCCCTTGATATATGGACCGCTACTAAGCGCAAGTAATGTAACCCCATTCTTTTCCATCTTGGACATTTAGTCAAGCTTCACTGGACCGTGACATCCTCCAGGACTGTAACCAAGTCAATTTATTTATTTATCTGTCTGTTTATGAAGGTTTATTGTTGGACATTTTTTCCTTGTACTTACCAGCTCTCTACCCAATACACTGAGGTCTATGACCATTATTATGTACATGTCTTAACCCACATATGGAATTATGTATTCTATTGTATATGTTTGCGCAATTCAACACATGACTTAATGTTGTATTTTCTGATAAAACTATTTTATTTTTATTTATAGCTCCTGAATCATCCATTATTTAGGTTAAGCGCGGAACACTTTGTATTTATGTATTGTATCAGGTTGGATTTCCCTGCTATTCTGCTGCTCACCTATATAACCCTGTAGTGCGCTTCCTTCCTTATTATCTACCTATAATGAAGGACCCTTTCAGCATTTCTGCTTATGTGTGCCTGAACAGCCCGAGTGTAGCCGGTGATACACCAATTCAGGATGCCACTTTGGAATTAGAGGAGGATAAGGGGGAGATTTGTGTAGCCGACAAGGGCGCTAATGAGGATGTTGATGAGGATGAGGTTGTTTGTGTAAGTCCTGCAACAGTGGCAGCAGTTCTGGCACCTGACAAGAAGAAGCCCATTGTCATGCCCGGGCATAAGACCAAAAAAGCCACTTCTTATGTGTGGAATTATTTCTACCCAAATCCTGACAACAGTTGTATAGCCATTTGTAGTGTATGTCAAGCTACAGTCAGTCGAGGTAGGGACCTTAACCATCTTGGAAACTTATCCATGTTGCGCCATTTGACGAGAGTTCATGGCAAGGTGTTGGAAAAAGAAAAGATGAAAGTTATGGATAAAAATAACAACAAGCAGTCCATCATCAGCTAGGATTCTGTCACCTACATTCCGACGCCTGCAATTTACACCCACAACACCGTCCTCATCAATATCCTCAGTAGTGATTGGAGTTAGCCCTGCATCCAACTTGGTAAAGCTCGATGACTCCTGCACTATAATTGATTCCTGTGAAAAGTTCTTGAGCGTTAGTCTCACTGCTGCTGCTGTTGCTGCTGCTGGAGGTGAATCTTCCTCCCATAAGAAGCCCAAAAAGAAGAGCACTAGTACTTTACAACAATTAACTGTGAAACAATCTTTTGCTAGAGGAATCAAATATGACAGCAGTCACCCAGTCGCCAAGCGGATCACAGACACCATGAATACTATGCTAGTGTTAGATCTGCGTCCAATATCCACAATAAACGCACCTGGTTTTCCACAGTTAATTGATGTTTTGTGTCCACGTTACAAAATTTCATTGCGACACCATTTTTCACGAAAAGCTATTCCGCAACCGTACCAAAACTTTCGTAATAATGTAGTAATTGGGCTCAAAAATGCCATTCTACCCACTGTACACTTAACCACAGATATGTGGACAAGTGGAAGTGGCCACACCAAAGACTATATGACTGTGACAGCCCACTGGGTTGGTCATTCGCCTTCACAAACATAAACAGCAGCAGCATGTAGACCACTACGTAACATTTCTCACAACCAGGCTACTCTTTGTATCACCGACTTCACTAACAGGCATACAGCTGATAATTTGTTTTACGAAAACTAAGGGATGTCATTGATACATGGCTTATAGCACTTGAACTTCCCCAGGATATGTTATTTCTGATAAAGCCAAGAATATTGTGCGAGCATTACAGCTGGGTGAATTCCATCACATTCCCTGTTTTGCTCACACATTAACCTTGGTGGTGCAGAGCTTCTTGAGAAATGACCATGAGGTGCAGGAGATGCTTTCGGTGCCCCATAAATTTTCGGGACATTTCTGGCATTCTGCACAGCATGTAGGAGATTGCAGCAGCTTCAAGAACAATTTAACTTGCCCTGCCACCAACTTAAGCAAGAGGTGTTAATGTACATGCTTCAGGGGATGGAGGAACAGCGCAAAGCCATCCAAGCGTATTGCACAAGCCATGACATTGTTAAAGGAAGGGGAATGTATCTCACTCTTGCACAGTGGGGAATCCTTTTTGTGCTGTGCAAGGTGCTGAAACCATTTAAAGTTGTGACGTGTGAAGTGAGTTCAGACTCTGGTAGCTTGAGCCAAGTCATTCCTTTAATTCAACTATTGGAAAAGCAGCTTGACAAACTGAAGGAGAAGATGAAAGAAAGCAATTCCGCAAAGTATGTTGCCCTTGTAGATCAAGTACTTTATTCGCTTTGCAATGATCCAAGAGTTATTAATATCTTAAAGTCGTATCACTACGTTTTGGCGACTGTGCTTGATCCTAGGTTTAACACCTACATCAATTCTATGCTTCCAAGGGACCGAGATCAAAACAGTTGCAAGGAGCTATTGGTCAGCAAGTTGTCAGCTGAACTGGGCCTTGGCTTGACAATGTCTCCTCCTTCAGTTTCTCAGGCAGCTGCTGCTCGGAAAAAATTGCACTTTCCAAAGAGAGGCAGAGATGACGCAGGTGGCAGACCACAACAGTTTGACATCTGGGGGTAAATGTATCAAGCTGAGAGTTTTCCGGTGGGTTTGAAAAAACAATCAGATTCTAGCTATCATTTATTTAGTACATTCTACATAATGACAGCTAGAATCTGATTGGTTGCTACTGGCAACATCTTCACTTTTCAAACCCGCCGGAAAACTCTCAGCTTGATACATTTACCCCCTGGGCTGGTTTGACAGATTTTACCAAAAAATGTGTGACCTTGCCCATAACTCCATCCAATCCTACTATTAACATGCAAAGGATGGTGGAGTATTATTTTCAAGAGTTAATTGATATGGAAATGTCAGACTGTCTCTTAGGAAGGAAAAACAAGCCACTTGGAAACCCATGTACAAACTTGCTATGCAATACCTAAGCAGCCCACTCTCCAGTGTGTACTCAGAAAGAGTATTCAGCACAGCCAGAAACCTTGTCAGTAATCGACTTCTCTAATGGCCGATTCCAGCGGAGATGAATTAATAGTCTAGGATGATGATGTACACACTGATGAAGATGATGCTGAAGATGATGATGATGACAACATCTTTTTAAAACTTTCACTATAAGTGTAGGGTGTAATCTACCCCCAAAGAGAAATGGGATTTGGGGCATTTCTATTTAACGTACAGTCTTTGCAGGCTGCTGTTTTGTCAATTTCACTATAAGTGTAAGGTGTAATCTAGACCCAAACATAAAAGCTGCTTTGGGCATTTCTATTTACAGTACAGTCTTTGCAGGCTGCTTCTTTTTCTATTTAACTATAAGTGTAGGGTGTGAAATACAGATAGACACCCAACTAGACCATTGGCTGCCACCCTGGATTGGTGTGTGTAGCTGTAAAAATAAGGAGGGCCTAGCAGGGATTAAACAGTATTTTTCATAATTTGCACTAATAAGGTTTGGGAATAATTTACACCCAAACTGAAAATCTGATTTGGGCATTTCTATTTATGGTACAGTCTTTGCAGGCTGCTTCTTTTTCTATTTAAATTTTAATATATGGGAATAATCTAGACCCAAACAGAAAATCTGCTTGGGCATTTCTATTTTATTGTACAGTCTTTGCAGGCTGCTTCTTTTTCTATTTCAATTTTAATGTATGGGAATAATCTAAACCCAAACAGAACATCTGCTTTGGGCATTTCTATTTTATTGTACAGTCTTTGCAGGCTGATTTTTTTTCTATTTCAGTATAAGTGTAGGGTGTAAAAAACAGATAGACACCAAACTACCTTTCATGCTATGGATTTCTATAGCTCTTTTTAGTCCGTTGTCTGGCACCCTGGATTGGTGTGTGTCTGATAAAAAGAACACATCCCAGGAGGGGTCAGCGCTCGTTGACATTTATTAGCTGTAGAATTACCTCACTTATCCAAGAAACATGTGGAGCACTAAATTATGTTATTTTAGCCCAAAAAATTTGAAATTTTTACAAATTGCTAAACAAAACCAAACAAAACCAAAACACGCAAGGGCAGTTTTGCCAAAACCAAAACCAAAACACGAAGGTAATCCAGATCCAAAACCAAAACGCGGGGGTCAGTGAGAATCTCTAGCCTTAATGAATCCCTCTATGTGCAGGGGCCAGGATATTTTGGGGTCAGCACCCCCTAGAGGACCATATTGTAGAAAATGGAAGAGAAGGTTTTTTTCCATTGCACTTCATTTTTTATGCACAGAATTCTAAATGTTAGTTCAAGTTGTATATATGAGCACTGCAACAAATTTTACGTAAGTTGCATTTTTACGTGACACAAATGGACTTACGTCAACTGTAAATCTGGTCCTATGGGTCTATTCAAGAATCCATTCTGTCCATTCTTCCATTTTCATTACATTCCTTTTGTGTCCTCACCTTTTGTTTTGCTATACTAATTAGTTCAATATAGATTATATCCATCTCAGTAATTTATAAGTATTTAAATTTCTAATTTCCATTGTCACCTCTCTTATTTTAACTAAGTCAGTAAACTTATACTTTATATTTCTAATTAAGCCATCACATTGAAATGAGATATGCTGGTGGTTAGTTTCACCAGAATTTTCCAGCTGCATGGCAAATAGGAATGCATTATTTGGATACAAGAAAAGGACAAATTGTTGTCATTACTTATCCTTACCAATACAGATCTTTATGTATTTAACACAATAGAAATATAAGGTATTGATTTATATTTTGATCAAAACATTTAAGTTCATAACTCAGCATCACGAGTTTTCAATTGTTGAGTGAAGTACACTAAAATCGCCTCAATAACTGAAATCCTACAATATGGTTGATTTTTTAAATTTCAGGTAAATAATCCTGTATAGGCTGTCCAATTTCCTGTCTATGGAAAATTTATTTGGGTGTTGTTCTAAAATGAAACTTTGTCACATTTTAGCCTCTTGGTTGTGAGGTGAGTGTACATGATTTTAACTGCATTTCAGTTATGTTGAACTTATAGATGTGTTTGTAATTACTCAAAAAAATGAGGACCCTTGATGCAGACTTTCTTGTAGAGCTGCTTAAATTATTTGAATTCAACGGGTTCAAGCGTCTCAAGCTTTTTCACAGTATGATAGTGATTTTTGGGCCCAATACATTTTTAGTTTTACTGAGTGGATCAAAATTCATGTTTGCAAATTGCAGTTGTAACAAAAAAAATACATTAAAATAAAACAAACTGTTGCCTGTTCAAATTAAATTAGCTGTATTTTATAATATTTGTAACTAATTCAAGCAATTAACATTAAGATGTTTGAGTTTGATGTTTGAAATCAAAGTTTGTGGTTCATATGAAAAAGTAACAAGCATATCTTGGAAAATATACTATACAATGCAGCCATTTAAGTTTAAACAAGTTCTAAAATGTCTACAACATACCAACTTGAAAATGGTTGAATGCCTTGCTCAAATTTATCTCAAATGTTTCAGTCTATCTAAAACTTGAGAATGTATTACACATTTTCAAACTGAGCCAATTCATTGAACCACTTTGAGAACCACTTGTGAACTGTTTGTCATGCCTCTTAGATTGTAAACTCATTTGGGCTAGGCCATTTTTACTTCTGTTTCATGTCATTGTATATATTTTGACTGTGTCATCTCATGACCCCCTCATTGTACTGCTCTGAATAATATGTCAGTGCTTTTTAAATAAAAATATAAGTGACACACATTTAAAAGGCAGTTTGAGATGGAATCTTAAACCTCCTAGTAGGACTGTGTCCTGCACATCTTTTGTGCATGCAGTTTCTCTGTTCTACCATAGGTGCTGCTACTGTGGACTTGTAGGCTTTTGATCTGTGAGGGGCTAATCTCTTGTCTCACCTGATTACCTGCACCTTCCACCCTGCTTTTTATTTCTGCCTCTTGCACTGTTCATTGCTGGGTTTTTTTTTTCTCTCCAATATAAAAATTGTTGTTCTGATCGCAGCTGTTGCAATTTGATCCATTTTTTTCTCCACTATTTACTATTTTCCTGCATCCCTTCATAATACAATTTATTTTTATTTCACATAATTAGTCTCCTGCTCCCAAAGTTTAGTAAAACACACAGTGATTCATAGCAAAACCGTTTGCAGATTTAAGTGCCAACAGTATAGGTATTGTGAAACCACCACACATCATCTAAGGTTTAGATAAAGCACCTTTTTTATTCAGTTGAGTTTGTTTAACACTTATTTTTTTATTTGTGTTACCCTATTAAGCTTATAAACAGCTGAATTAATCTCCCTTCCCTTCATTTTTACTTCCTTATATTACCCTAATAAACATCTTCCTTTTAAAAGCACCCATCTGTTTAAGGCTTGTTGTGTTAAGGAAATTATTTCTCATCCACCTTTATTTTAAAGCCTTCTGTCTCACCCTTGCTCCATCATCTCTTACTATAGTTTATCACTTTGCAAATGCATCCATGTGGGAGGATTGAAATTGTGCCCATGGTGCCCATCCCAGTGATGACTTCACTGGCACTCTGTAAAGCCTTGTTCTGCCCACATGAATCTGAGTGATCAGCAGCCTTCTGACCTTATCCTCCACCAGACACCAAAGCAAGCTAATATCTGGTGGAAAAGGTCATAAGCAATAAAGACTAGGCCCAACACCAAATATAACAACAAAGTAAAAACACCCCTAGACATGAGTAGTATATCAACAGCTATTTATGAAGGCATTAACATAACAGAACTGGTTTTGAAATTGTGAGACTTAATATAATTTTGCTCAAAAATTGCCAGTTATATTATTTTCTAATGTATATATATATATATATATATATATATATATATATATATATATACAAGTTAACCCGTGCATGATACTCATGCATTCTAGTCAAATCAAGCTACTTAAGGTCTTAAAAAGGCTCTTGTCATGCATTTGGGCCTAGCCCAGGCCTCCTCAGGGGAAGAGCGTTACTTCCCTATGCAAGCGCCCTTTTTAATGTGTGTTCATGAGGTAAAATTACCTCATGAAAATGAGTTTGACCCCTCAACTCAATGTCAGTATACTCAACTCAATGTCAGTATACCAAATTTCAGGTCAATTGGATGAGCCCTTTCTGAGAAAATAGTTTTTTCCACACACACACACACACACACACACTAACACACGCAGCTAGGCTTTTACTTTTATATTTTATATATTAGATAGTGCTAAGAATTTAGTAGTTCAGTGTATAACTCTGCCCAGCAGGTGGCGCTGCAGCTTGTTTTTTTTTTTTTTCACACACAGACTAACACACGCCACTAGGCTTATATATATTAGATATATATATATATATATATATATATATATATATATATATATACACACACATATATATATATAGATGCATATATATATATATATATATATATATATATATATATATATATTAGAAGATCATCTTATTATACTGTTTTTTGAAGATTTTTGTTAGCATCTGTGTTCCTCACATTACACTTTAGATCTGTATTGCACTGCCAGATCTAACATTTTTTAGACAATACATGCAAAGTGTGGTGAATGACTTTGCCCTGACAATGGCCATAGCAGTACACTGTATATGGATTATAAGATAGCACCTTAACTTGTTTATTATGCCACTGTACTGAGACTATTGATTAGTAATGTAACACAGGCACAATGTGTAAAAGGTTAAAGAAAAACAAACTACAACTTGTTTTTTCCACATCCTCAATGTTAAAACCTAAATGTCAAAGGAAAAATTTAACAGTTTGTCACAATTACGGTTACTATTGGCAGGCATTCTAAACTTTCTATTTGATAACCAGGCATATAAATTTCAGCTCTTAAATCTTTATACCCAATTTAAGGGCTCATTTATTTCACTGACAGCAAGATGTATATGCTGCCTGCTACACTTGATGTTGGGGCAAGTGTTCAGTGCAATGTTGCTGACTTGTTTCACAGGAAGTAAGTCATCTCAATCTTAACAATTCATACAACCATACAGTACACTGTGCAGCAAAACTATTGACATTGATATTTTTAATGTTGTATATCGAAATATCATGAATAATCAGAGATTTGCATTGATTACAAAGGAAGTATATGGTGAAATAAGTCTACATGTTTTATTTACATTAATATAATCTATATATTTTTTTGCTGATAAATATAACTAGTCAGTTAAGCGAAAAAATGAATTTTCATATAATATTCTAATTGGGCAAATAAGAAACAGAAATATAAATAATAATGATAATAATAATAATAAATATTATTTTCTACAAAACTTATGTTAGTGGTAACTTAAGGAAAAACAGAGACATTAATATATACATCACATAATTGTTCATTTTTTATTTTGTCTTTATCTTTTTTCTTTTAAAGTAGCAGCAGTTTAAAAAAAAACAATAGATGGATAAAAAAAACACATTTTGCCACTTTTATTACACTGTACAAAGAGTGTGAAAAAAAATTGAAACTTCACTAAACTATAGACATTAAATAAGTATTATTTTTAAGTAAGTGGTGTATGCTGCTGAGTGAACCCACCCTAACACAGCTGATGCTGGGAATCTACAAGGCTCCGCATCCTGAATAAATCCCACCTATTCCTGATGTCAACTTAATGCATTTGCAGATATCCACATGCACGTCAGCAAACTTTGAGACACCACAAAACACAATAACATAAGTTAACAAACAGGATGTTTTCAAGTATACCAGAGTCTGATATACAGAAATTGAAGAACGTAGGTCCAAAAGAGAAATTGTCCATCCAACATAGGACAGTTGGGCAGTTTACTTTTCATATCCCTGTAACCTTCATTTAGTTTTGTGCATATTTAACTGTCAGGATTTGTGTCTAATTTCTTTGTATATAGATATTGTGCCAGAGAGCTACCTGTTACTAATGTTCTTAGGGGCAGGATCTACCACGCCTCAAAAAAGAGATTGAGGTTACAACTAGACACAAGTGGCCTGATTCATCAAGGAAAGTCTCTGCTGATTTTGAGTGTATAGTTCGCAAAATCACACTGCGCATGCCCAGAACCAGGACATATGCCACTAAATGCATCCATGTCTGCTCCATCGTCATATGCAAAGGAAGTTTACTACAGTCAACAATTTTGGGGAGTGAACTGGGTGGGCCATAGACAATTTACAGTAAAGGCATGTCAAACACAAGCACATACAGCCACGTCTGAATAAAGTTACTTGTTTTTCTGCTGTGTCTCTTGCTCCAGCTACAGGGCTAGTCTGTCCTGATCAGTAGTGATGACAGGCTAGTATGCATTCTGTAACGTGTTTGCAATCAAAACTGTAAAACTGTGTTTTATGCTCAGTAGACATTAACAGCATCTGCATAAATGTATTTCATTGGGAAAAAATAAATTAAAAAAACTTTTTTTTAAAACTAT
Organism: Mixophyes fleayi; assembly: GCF_038048845.1. Classification (NCBI taxonomy): domain Eukaryota; kingdom Metazoa; phylum Chordata; class Amphibia; order Anura; family Limnodynastidae; genus Mixophyes; species Mixophyes fleayi. Next base: position 107,415,572 of record NC_134403.1, read on the forward strand.
GATCATTAATGCCTTTATTATTATTTGGTGGCAATAATTACATTCTTTTTCAAATTTAGATTATACATAGTTATTGCACATACAGTGCAGTGTCTTATATAGTAGAGCACAGCAGTCCTACACCTAAATTCAACAGCACATGTATCTTGAGATCTGTGCCTTGATGAATTTGGGCCTGTGTACAACCGAAATATATGTGTTTTCAACCAAACTCAGTTTTTCCTCAGTCTGCGTGCCTTGATGAATCAGGCCCAAGGTTCTTTAATGCCCAATTGCAAATAGGGTGGAGTGAATAAAGGCGGAGATAGGCCAAGTGCCCTGCCTGACTACAAAAAAAGATTAGATGGAGTCAGGTAGCCTTAATTTGAAAGTTTTTTTTAACTTTAAAATATATAATATTTAATAAGGCTGTATTTAAAGCAATGTGTAATTATTATAAATCCTGACCTCCCCCCATATTATTCTGCCCAATTATTATTCTGCTTGGATGAGGCTTTATGTAAGCTGTATAACCGTCAAGATATGTGAAAAGCATAATAATACAGTACATTACTTAATGCTTACAAAAACTCTCTAAAGTGTTAACCTGTACATATGCATGCCATACAGATGTGTTTTTCTTAAAACAATATCAGTAAATCCGTCAAAATCTTTAACCATAAAGGTCCTCTAATAGTAGAAGCTTAAGGGTAAATTTATCAAGCTGCGGGTTTGAAAAAGTGGAGATATTTAGTACATTCTACAAAACTACAGCTAGAATCTGATTGGTTGCTATACGCAACATCTCCACTTTTTTAATCCCGAAGCTTGATAAAATTACCCCTCAGTATCATAAAATCAAAAATATGATGAGGGGGATTTTTTTTTTGGAAAAGATTGTTAATGGGCAATCACAGCAAAATGGAAATACTAATGTCCATTGTAAAGGTTTAAAAATACAAGTTGAATAACTTTCTGGAGCATCCAAACTGTGCTTTATTGACTTTTGGTAAAATGTATTTAAACAAACTAAGAGACAACCAACACATTTTGTTCTCTGTTTCACAGAGCAGCAATGTGCAGGCTCTACTTGAGGACGATGAGGTGGACAAGGAGGCCTAGGAGGTGGAGGAGAACAGCAATGGGTAGGAGGAAAAGATAAAGGAGGCAGCATAGGTCAGTCCTGGGGAGGAATGGACTGTGAAGGAGACTGGCGCATCCAAGGTGAACCCAGATGTAGGTAAATGAATACCAAAAATACCATCTTATCCTACCTGAAAAACATGTTTGTTTTTGTAGGCATGAAATAGCAGACAGATAGCTCAATTTTGGACAACCAGAATAAGTGTTTATGTGTAACTTCAGGGAGTGTATAGTTGCTTGTATTAATGAAATTTTATTTTTTTATGGTGTAAACTTTTTGAAACCAAATGCTGTATTTGCTTACAGGAACAAGTCTGGCACAGATGTATTTTTAACAAAACTGTATGACAATTACATTTTCTAATAGGCTTGCTGACCATATGTGTCCATGTAGTGCAATTCTTAGATGTTTTAAGCACATTCTGTCCATGGGAACAGACTTGATGCCTTTTTGCTTTATAAAGCAGAACTATTTATAATATTTGCTTTGATGCATAAGCCTATAATTTAATATTGTGTATTCCAAAATGCAATAGTCAATACATTTTAAATTAAAAAACAAAAACAAAGCGCACACAAAAACATGTGTAAAACCTGATCATAAACAATGATGTATCTACTCAGTATTTAGGGTATGTTTAACGGATGAAAATATTTTTTTATTGTGACACTTGTATTTCCCCTTTTCTCATCCACAGATTTTGCACACAAAAAAAATCTCTCCATCAAGCAAAGGGATGGGTATCATGTGGGATTGCTTGGGTCATATCATGCAATATTAAAGCTGTTGAACAATGTATTCAAAATTATTTGTTTTAAAAAGTAAAATTAAAACATTTGTTTATAATGGTGCTTAACTTTTGTTTAACTTTTGTTTTTCATTCTCCATAAATTGTTTAGTTTTTTTCAAATTAAGTTAATGCATGATTAGTAAAAAGCATGATTAATGTGAGCTATTAGTTGTACAATGACAGTACACAAAACATTTTCATAATAAGGTGTTAATGTTGTATATTTGTTTCCAATGGGACAGTCACAGAAAATTGTCAATGGCCAAAACACAGACAATTAATACATACATAATAAGATTAATAATATTAATATTTCATAATAAGAAGTAATAATCAGTCTGTAGTGGAAATGTGGTAATACACCAGAAATATGCAGTGTTAATGTAACATTACTATATTCATGGAAAATACAATGTAAAGGGTTTTCCCTTAATTGTAAACAGTCTACTTCAGAAATCTGGCACATGCTGTACTCTACATACTCAAATGAGCACACTTTATGCTTTAGTATCTGTATGCATATTCTGGATTAATTTAGGTATAAATATATCAGATATACACCTGATGTTAATCTTGCAAATTTGCAAAACTAGGCATTCGACTGAGCACATGCATGTGAATATGCTGTTTTACCTCCATATTTTTAAGTGTAATGTTTGCCGCATATGAAGCAAATGCTGCATCACCCACCCATTATCTAAGACACATGGTAAAGAACATCAATAAGTGGTCAGTTAGAGCATGATAAACAGCTAGAAATAACAAAATATGATAGATGTTTTATTAACATAGCAAGCTTCCTGCTTAGCAGATATGTTACTTCTGTCCAGTTTGTAAGAAATGTGAAATAGTTAAATAAAAATATTGACTGATAACCAGCACACATCATCATCAGTTATTTATATAGCGCCACTAATTCCGCAGTGCTGTACAGAGAACTCATTCACATCAGTCTCTGTCCCATTGGAGCTTACAATCTAAATCCCCTAACTCACACACACACAGACAGACAGAGAGACTAAGGGCAATTTAATAGCAGCCAATTAACCTACCAGTATGTTTTTGGAGTGTGGGAGGAAACCAGAGCACCCGGAGGAAACCCACGCAAACTCCACACAGATAAGTGAAAGCCTTCGCCAGACTCAAAACCAGAACAGAAACAAAATTATCTGAATGTAAATGGTGAAAAATAGTCATAATTACCAGCAGTTAACTGTCCTAACGTTTCTTCAATGACCTTCATATGGTCATTGCAAGTGATTGACACAAATGCTCTTGGCTCCTGCATCCTGATCTGTTTTGTTCCTGTCCCTGTATCAGTTCTTTTTTAAAATTTTATTGTATCATGATTTCTGGACTGCACCATACAGTTTTCCTGGTTATTGTAGTTCTCATTCTGGACATCTGAAACATCTCAACAAACGGTGGGTGACAATAGAGAAATGGTCACTTAAACATTATTACAGTGTTTCTCAATGGCTTGCTAGTCTGCCATCTACTAAACATCCCACAATTAGACCTACTTTGATTTAATTGACTAAACTTCAAGAACAAAAACACATATCTTCTACATTCTCCTATTTGACCCCACTTTTTGCCAAATAATTTTTCACTCATGGAATTCAGGATCTGGAGTTTAAGAAATGGCCTCAAGTGTGAATTGTTTATGCTGACCAACTCTTGGACTCTTTGGGCGCACATGCTTTTGAATGTATCCAGGCCAAGTGGCATACTCCCATATGCCCTCTGCATATCCTTTCATGGATTTATAAACTCTTGATATATAACCGTTTTTGCACTCTACTCAAGTTTATTAAGACTGGGAGAAGGATCTTGGTAACCTGGTTCAGGAGGGGCACTGGCATAGTATCTTTCATGGCTACCGAAGCTAGCTCACTTCATGCATCGGTACATGAGACTCATTGCAAGGTCCTTTCCAGATGTAAAGATGTCCTAATATCCTCGCCAAAACATACCCTGAGATTCGTAATACCTTTTGGAGATGCAATTCACCTATTGGGATGCCATTACTTATTTGGTAAGATTGCTCAAGATTAAGGTCATTTTGGGAAGGAGTTATTGCCATATCAAAAGAGATTATGCAGATTGATATCCCAGAGCATCCCAGGATTCTTTAATAAAAATTTACTGCAAAGAAAAAAAAAAGAACTGGGGTCTGAGAGATTTCCATTTGTCTTGGGTTTTAACTCCTAAGCGGACATTCTGATAGGATATGTATTGGACTGGCATAGTGCAAACAAAGATTAAGTTCTCTCCTTCTCATCCTTTCTTTATTAGTGAAGAGGCCCTCTGATGCTGCATGGGTTCAGGTTTGGATTCTTCTGTTTTAACTAATAAGGATTTAGGAACAGAAGTGGATGGTGACATTTACAAATTAGGACGCTGTCTTCTGCATCTTTCTTTACAATGGTGTGTAAGTTGTGAATCTATAGTCATACATCTACCCATCAGCTCTTCCAAAGTTTGGGGGTGGACTATGTTAGCTAGTACATGTTTAATATTATCATTAAGACCTTGGTTGGTAATGGTATCATTTAGCTGCAACATTCAAGTCAGTGTCCCCCACCCACTGGTGGAACTCAATAGTATAATCTAGAAATAAATGATGATGATGATGATGATGATGATGATGAACTGATGATGATGAACTGAGCATGATCCCTTGTGAAGGCTTGTTAACATAGATTCAGCAGTGGTGGTTCTGTTGGGTCATCAAAAATCTTAAACAATTGATGAGGGTTGGTTACAAATTTCCAATGGAAGAAATTATGACACCTCTCCGGCCAACATGAAAATGCTGACAGGCTAAATGCTGACATTTCTTTTTGCCTGACACTCTGAAAATGCTGACATTGTGATTGCTGACAGTCACAATGCCAACATTAAATGAGCAATGCCTGCTGGTCCAGCGACTATACAGTTGCAGAACCCACTTGGTAAAAACAGCATTAAAAATAAATAAACTTTAAAAAGTTTGACCCCCTTCCCTAACAAATTAAGCCTAGTGCTGGTAGGAGCAAAATCTTACACTAACCAGCACAAGGCTATGCCAACTGGTCAGCACAGGACTGGATTCCCTAGGCAGTTGGAGTCCATAAAACATATATGGGCATCCTACCTAGGGGTACCCAGCCCCATGGGTGGTGGGTGTGGGGCAATAAAATGCTAAATGGTAGAATAAACACTATTTCAAGTTGTAGCACTACAGGTCCAAGTAAGTCCAGGCTGCCATGAACAGTCTGGGCATGCTGGTGCTTGTAGTACTATAAGCACCAGGATACCCATGGCTACCATGTCATGCTGGCATCTGGGGAAAAACAAATGCCAGCATGCCCTGATAGCCAGGGCCCACTGGGCCCTGTAGTGCACCAACCCAAAATGTAAATAAAACAGTAATTTTTAACCACATTATTTATAAAAAAAAAACTATCATGCTCACCAACCCTGTTCTTCCTCTGTGCAATCCAATCTTCTAGGCTTTAATCTAAATGGCATTTAAAGAAAAAAAAAGACATTCCAAGTGTGATGAAAAAAAAATCGGCTGAATGATATGGTGATGTATGAGTTGATTAGAAATGTCCACCACACAGTTTGATCTGTCAGAAAGATAAAGGAAAAAATAGAAGGTTTCAGAACATACCTACAATACCGTTAACACACATCTCCTGACAGTCCACAGTAATTGTTTCACATTTGGTCTGGACAGGTGTCATTGAGTCTGAGGAGCCTGAGTCCTTCTTTTTATATACTCTTGTAAAAAAAAAAATAATCATTGCCCAGCATAGAATCCATCTCCCTTAAATCTTTCAATAGTTTCTATTTTGTGACACACTGTCAGTGCCCAGCAGGGTATTTACAACCACATGAACTATGAGATAAATCTGTCACATCTTAGGGGAGAAGAGTGAAGCTTCAAATAACCTTTGGTGTGGGCTATATCCTGTCACTGGAGTAATTTTTGACACCTAAAAAGACACCAGGGGGTAAATGTATCAAAGTCCATTTTTTTCATCTCGCGGGATATCGGCGTCTTTGCAGCTAAAATTTAAAGGGGCGATGGCTTGTAAAGGCAAACTACAGTATACAGTATACAGTTTTATATACAGTGTATATAAAACTATTTCTGTGGTACCCAAATTATGGGGTGGGAGGTCAGTAGGGGAAAGGTAATACAGGTAGCTCCCTTAGCTGAAGTCTCCCAATATTCGACAGGCTAATCACCGTTTCACGTGCAAACAAAATTGAATATTGGGAGACTGGGAAGAACGAACAGACAATAGTCCGCCCCACAAGTTTTGAAGAAAAACCCGCTGATATTATTACAGTGTACTAACTACAAAGGTTGAAGGAGGTCATTGTTGACAGACATAGGATGATATTATTGGTGAACATGTATTATTTAAATGTCATCTAAGCAAAAAGGCATGCTTCGGACAGATGACAATGCTAGGCATGAATAACTTAGTAGAATATTCTATCTTGTTGATAAATATTCTATCTTACCTTGTCTCCTTTCAGATAATGTATTACATATGTGCGTTAAGGGCATACAAAAGTGTTGAACTCCAAGCTCCAAAGGTACATGTTCCATAGGAAAAGAAAATGATTTCTATGATTGTGGCTCTCTTTTATGGTAACCTGACTGATATCCACAGACAGTGTGGTCATACGTAAAGGGGTACATACATCACAGAAAAATGAAACGTACTGCTGAGATGTTAGGGGAGTGTTAGGTGTACTCTCAAAGGGTGGAGCTGTCGAAGTCAAATAATTGGATGAAGTAAACCATATTGATTAATATTGTTTTACCGTGCGATTGCGATTAATATGCTACGTGTTATGATGCAATCGCACGGGTTACAAACATACATATTTACATTCGCACTTACACTTGTAAATAATACACATTTATTAAGGTTCCGATCCACATTTATTTATTAGTAAAATGCATTAGATTGTTTATTTATGCATATATAATACTATAGTAAAGGTATTTATGGTTCAGGTGTTTTAAAAGGTAAAGAGTTTGGTCTCATATTAAAGCTTATTTCACCAGCATTAACCCCGTTTGGACAGAGTAGCGATCGCATCTAGAGATCGCAAGATATAAGCAATATGAGATTAATACTCAAAAGTACTTTGTGTGTGGGTCAGTTTAAACTAGTTATTCAGAGTGAAGACACTAGACAACAGTTGGGGGAAGTTGCCCCTCACCCTTTGAAAGGATCAAATGAACTGACCTATGACCAACAGGCAACTGGAATATCATTAACCCTGGACCAATGAAGACCTCACTAAGTGTTATCTGTATACATAGTGACATCAACAGTGTTTTTTTTATACTGAAGCTACATATAAGCATGCTGGCCATTGTTCTCTCTCTCTGATCCTGACTACATGTGACCATGACTGTATCCTCTGGGCCTAGGTGAAGCACAATAAGGGAAATGTAATGTATTTGGTGTTTTTATACTTTCCTGCTTTATTTGTAACATCTTTAATGCGGAATAATGGCTTGCTGTAAATCCTGCTATATTTTGCAATTAATTATATTTGTGCTTTGGAACCACAACAATATCATTGGACAATGTTTTATTGGTGAGCAATAAAATTACTTTATTAATATATATATTGGGGGCAAGCTGTATTAGGTGTAAGGATTATTAGGATATCGCTGCATATATGTAAGGTGGATCTAATGCAGCTGACATGGGAATTGTAAGAAATTCTGGTAATCATACACACATGCACATACATGAGGAAGATCCTTGTACAGATTTATAAATACATTAATTGTAGAAATGTATCTAAACACAGATATTGTATCATCTATGTTTGGTATATATGATTATGTAATTGTAGATATGTTATAACATTATTGTATACTTAAAGATTTTATTTCATACATATACAACAGTCAGCCACAACATTATACCGCTGAAAAGTAATTTGAATAACATTGATTTTGTCATTACAATGGCACTAGTTAAGGGGTGGGATATATTAGGCAGCAAGTGAACAGTCAGTTCTTAAAGTTGATGTGATTTGAGCGACTTTAACAAGGGCGAAATTGTGATTGCTAGATGACTGTGTCAGAACATCTCCAAAATGGCAGGTCTTCAGGAGTGTTCCCAGTATGCAGTGGTCCAAGGAAGTCTAACCTATGACTCGACGTCAGGGTTATGAGTGTGTCTGGGTCAATCCAACAGAAGAGCTTCTGTAGCACATATTGCTACAAAAGTTAATGCTAGCTATGATAGAAGGGTGTCAGAACACACAGTGCATCACAGCTTGCTGTGTGCGGGAATGCGTAGCCTCACACCATCAGAGTGCCCAAGCTGACCCCTGTCCAACACCAAAAACGCCTTCAATGCTGTGAGCACTAACACTAGAACATGGGGCAATGAAAGTAGGTGAACTGGTCTGAGGAATCATATTTTCTTTTACATAATGTGGACTGCCTCGTGCATATGCGTCTTTTAGCTGAGAGGAGAGATGACACCAGGATTCACTATGGGAAGAATGCAAGCCGACGGAGGCAGTGTAATGCTCTTTGCAATGTTCTGCTGGGAAACCTGGGGTCCTGGCATTCATGTGGATATTACTTTGACATGTACCACCTATCTAAACATTGTTGCAGACCAAGTACACCCGTTCATGGCAACAGTATTCCCTGATAGCCTCTTTCAGCAGGATAATTCCCCCTGCCACACTGCAACAATTATTCAGCAGTTTGAAGAACATGAGAAAGAGTTCAAGGTATTGACTTAACCTCCAAATTCCACAGATCTCAATCTGATTGAGCATCTGCTGGTTGTGCTGGAAAAACAAGTCCAAGCCATGGAGGTTCCACATGCAACTTAAAGGACTTAAAAGATCTGTTGCTAACGTCTTGGTGTCGGGTATTACAAGACACCTTCAGAAGTCTTGTGAAGTCCATGCCTAAACAGATCAGAGCTGTTTTGGTGACACGAGGAGGACCTATAAAATATTAGGGAGGTGGTTGTAAGTTGTGGCTGATCGGTGTATATCTGAATTGGGATTACTGGTTTTATACTGTCTTGAAACAGTAACTATTGTACAGAGAACTCTGTGTGGGCGCTATGATTTTCATAGAGGTGGAAAGGACTGGAGTAGGTGTGCTTTAATAAATATATATCAAAGGTATATTTACAGCGCAATAACCACAACAAAATTAGCAATTGACACTCTATTGACATTTATGTTCGATCAATATGTGCTAACTGAACGTAAAATTTTTACTTGTTTTAAATTAAGTGGTTAAGTTATACAATATAACCTCGAAAAAAGTACAATTAGGGCGCTAGGATAGACCTACAAAGTGGATAACAGCTGCCCCCAAAGACTAGGATACAAGTCTAGGCAAAGACAAAACACCATAAAAATACACAAGGGGGCGCTAGTCTTTTCACTTCCCATCAAATTTATTAAAATACATTAATTTTATATATAAATGCAGATATCTTGTAAATATATTCATAGACAGTATAAAAAAAGCTCTGCATATGACATAGAAATTTGACAGTACATTCTATTGTGCCAGAATTTATATTGGACTTATAGTATTATAGTTCATGTGATATTAACAGTCCACTCCCGGTGAGGCAAAAACAATAAATAAGCATATAAATATATGCAGTGTTCGGAGATATTGGAAAAAGTTAATATGACTTCTTGCGTTTGTTTTGTGATATATTGCTCTTTGCAGTGTGGAATTACATCAACGAGATGTAGTCAGGCACAATATCCAGCCTATGGAATAGAAGATGAGTGTCACGTATGTTCCCTCGTTGTAGTATGTTGAACTATTCCACTGTTGCTATCGGTATGGCAAATAATCACTTCAAGTCAAACCACACTGCTGCAATCGATATAATAAATCTCTCCGTTTTATGTGTAGATCTGATTAAAAAGTCCCGTACAGTGCACTGTATTTTATATCTTAATGGCCAAAATGATTTCATATAAGTTTGACAGACACATAAACGGACCTCAGTCTGTATAGGTTAACTTGGAGATAATGAAAGAGTCACCTGGTTTGCCGTGCGGCTGGACAGACCCTCCTGTGTGGAGCCGTCTCTTTCGTAGTGCCGTGTAAATGCAACACATCCAAAACGCCGTATAAGTTGTTCAGATCCCCAGGGATATTGTGGCATAAAGTGGATAAGCAAAGCTTTCAGTAAAAAACAGGCTTGACGCGTTTTATCGGCTATTGCCGTTTCATCAGAAGCTCAATTGATCTCAAGTATCCTGACAGTGTATATATACACACCCTCCTGCAGGTGTCTAATTGATCAATTGACTTCATCCAGTCCAGAATCACCTTATAACCTGATTAATTTATATCTCCAAGGTTAAAGCACTTCTGCATAATCTTTCCTATTGTGTAAACTGTAATTAAATCACATGTAGTCTCTGTCTCCTTACTCTCCAGAGAGAGTTAAATATATTATAGTCCAGTGCAGTGCCGTAACTAGACATTTTAGTGCCCTGGGCGAGACAGAGCACCGGCGCCCCCATCTAAGTGGGAGTAACATTTGCCAAGTGGGTGTGGCCAACCTAATGTGGGGGTGTGGCTAGCACTTTAAATAAAAAATTTAAAATAAGGGAAACAGCCTTTAAATTCTTCCTGTTGCTAGGCTCTCTAAATAGGAAAAGGGAACACTTCCAATAAACTGCCTGTACTCATTTTAATAACAATATTGTCAACACATAGGCATAATCATAGGTATTTATCAAAAGGAGCTGCACTGGTCTTAAAACTTAGAAAAATACTTTTCAAAGCTCCTGAAAGGAGCAGCCCATCTTCATGTGAATTTGATTTATCGGCATGTGCATGCCCTCATGCAGTTTTTACTAAGTATTTGGCTAGAACATTCTGTTTTTAATCTGTGTTTTTCAGCCACTAACTTATATCATCAGGAAAAGTTTCTTTCCACTGCTCTGGCATAAGAGACAGCCCTGCTGTGCTTTCTACATTGGAAACAATTATCTCTATAGATCGGCTTCAAGACAATTCCTAGGGCAACAAAAATAAAGAACGCAACCTGATAATATAAATGCACAGCTGAAAAATACACAGGGAAACAGGAAGATAAAACAATTTATTTAGTAAAAGCTTTAGGAGAATATGTTTAAGTCAATAAATTAAAGCCTAATGAATGTGGAAAACAAATGGATTTGTGGCTCTTAGGAAGCTTTTTAACCTTGTAGTTGTATATGTAAGTTTATTAGAGACACCATGGGTGGAACAGTAATGAAGACATGGGACACAGGAAAGGTGAAGCTCCCAGGAAGTGCATGTGATGGCAGCGCTCCTTACAGAATACTACTCATTATCACTAATCTAAAGGGGACCTATTCTCATAAATGTTTCCTAATATGAAATCATTTCCACCATATGTCACAAATATATCATCATGTTACAGAATGATGGGTTAGATATGTTGGCAATGCCAACTACTAATGTGTTAGCATGAAAACAACAGTAATATTGATAAATGGGGATTCAAAAATACCTGGATGAAGCTGTTTTCCACATGTGTCTTCCACATGTCCAGAGTCTGAGACCTCCCTTTAGCCAGAGGAACACGGGATATCCCATCATATTTAAAATGCTTGCAAGTTTTCAAAAAGTGTCGAAGATGACTGTTTTGTTAATTTCACATTTTATCAGTACACTAATAATGTCTTTGTCAGGCGCCGCGCTCACACCATGCTAGGTGTCGGGAGCGGATGCCTGACTCGTCCGTCGGATCCCCGTCCCGTTGCTAGGCTAACTTCCGGGTTCATGGCCGCGCATGCGCAGTGTGCGCGTCCCGTTGCTAGGCAACGGGACGCTTTTTCTCCGTTTTCTCCACAGGTCTGATGGCTGAATTTACAGGGGTAGGTAGCGGGCGGCTGCTGCGCCCGCCTGGGGCTTGCGCCCGGGGCGACGGCACCGCCCGCACCACCCTTGTTACGGCTCTGGTCCAGTGTTATAAAAATAATCATCATGTTCCAACATTGCATCAAAAATAAAAATAAACATACATACAATAAAATCAATAGAATCCGTAAAAATGCAGACCCATAATCCTCACACATGACATGTGTGAAAACATTCTCATCTTATCAAAGTGTCAAAAACATATACATCCACTTATATATGCAGATAAATGTTGCTTTCCATTTATAAGAGTGCAACAGACAGAAAAGTTTTCTCAGCTTTTTCTTACTTTGCTCTAATTACCATGGGTATTATCCCTTACAAACATCAGACTTTTTGATCTCATTTATCTGAAAGTACTTCATCCTCATTAGATACTATAATTACATATATCAATAAGGCGAAAATAGTATTACCTAAAGAGAGGAAAATACCTATTTTAAAATTAAAATATTAGCATAGAGCAGAATCCGAATAAAAATAGAAATAAAAACAATAGAAATAAAAACATACAATATAAAGCTAAACACTAGAAGAAAAACTAGTCATTAATTTTTGTTATTTGCAAGTTACCAAGCAAATTAGAACATAACATGTGTTGCTCAAACCTAAAATAATTAAAGAAGTGAATTTGTCTATGGATATTCAATGTTGCTATGATCTTTTTATTCTGGTAATGCCTTTAAAAAATCCCAGAAAGGATCAGCTACACATTTTTGTTTGCAATGTTCTGAATAAGTTTGCAATACGTATAGACTTTGTGTCACGGCTTAGCCTGTTAACTCATATGCAGTTATCAGTTAAACAGTTATTTTACATGACATGAATGCATATACAGTAATTACATTAAATCATTGTCTGCACACAGATCTCATGGTACTGTACTGATAATCACAATCAATAAAAGAGAGGATTTCTATAGGTTGTCCAACAAAACTTCTCATCTACAAATTATGCATTGTTAGTAGAGTTGTTTACTGACCCCTGTGTTCTGGTTTTGCTTTTGGATCTGGATTAACTTCGTGTTTTGGTTTTGGCAAAACCATCCTTGTGTGTTTTGGTTTTGGTTATGGATCTTTTTTTTTTTAGAATAATTGCTAAAATATGCTAAAATTACACAATTTTGCTCTTTTTTTTGTTTCTACATTGCTATTAACCTCAATACCACTCATTTGAAGTCAATTTGCAGTCAATTTTGACCACCTCACAGGTCACAATATTATTTTCATAAACTTTCAGACAAATACTGCAGTGACCTGGCTGGATGCTAAGTGACAGAGCAATGACTCAAACACACAGCAGTTCCTAGCACATCTAGGAAACATTGGCACACAGCAGTGGCAGAAAAGAAAAGTGGTGCAAGATGGAATTGTCCTTGGATCATGAAATCAGTTATGGTTCATTTGATCGCTCCACCCTTTCCTTGGATAACTGTGGTAATTCTATAGCTAATACATGGACAGAGTGAAGCGGGCGGTCATGTACAAGGAGACCCTGAAAGGTGGGAAAGGGATCCCGGATATCCCCACCATGCTGCGAGCCTTCTTTGTCTGTAACTGTATCTGCAGACCTCTTATTGAAAGGAACATTTGCCTTGCTGGGTAGTCCATGTCTCGGTTTTTCCTCATGACTCTTTGGAGGACCCTTGGTTGGGACAAGTGGGACAGGTCCTTCCCTTACAACTGGACTATACCTTGGTTTTACCTGGATGTTGGACAATTTGTGAGAGAGCACCATCTGGGGGGAGTTAAACCAGACTTGTAGAAGCCAAAAACTGTCCACAAGCTCATCAGAGCTAAAGACATTATGGAGTCTGTTGCAGGGCTCTCTGCCGCAACAATAAAACACGTGTGGGAGAATGTGGCCTCTAGAGGCTAAAAGACACAAAGACATTGCATTGATGGCTATCCAGGGAGGTTTGCCTCTCAGGACATTCATGCACTCCCTGAACTTGTACTGATATGTCCACTGCCTGTTCTGCATCACCAGAAGGGAAACAGCACAGCGTATTTTTTGGGACTGCCCCACTGCACAAGCACTGTTGCAGTGGGACACATGAACTTAAGGACAGTGTGCCCATAACTTGCCTTTCATACCATTCGGTATTTTATGGATTATTTCCTGGGACCCACACCATTAGGGCAATCCAGGAGGCCTGGCGCCTTATGACCTGCTTTAAGGATGCTATTTGGCTTGCCAGGAATCGCCTCATCTTGAAATGGGAGCCGATGACCATCCAAGACTGTTGCAGGCTGATCCACAGCCTGCTAAGAGACTATAACATTATTGATAGTCCTGAGGAAGATGAAGATGAGTAATTTTCTGTCTCCCTATTCTCCTTCTCCCCCTATACATCTGTTTATTCAATAAAACCTTGGGCTTGTGTCTCCCCCTTCCTTACCCCCTCCAACCCATTCCCCATCACTGTTTTGTTGAATGTCTTGCCTTAATTTATGCACCCTTCCCTATATTTGTGTGTGTCTCAATGTAACTTTGGTCTTCTGTGTATTGTGGTAAATCCATTTTGAAAACACAGTACAATGTGACAGCAGATTTGCATCAAGCCTGTCAGCCCTAGTATTTGTATTTCAGCAATGACATTTAGCAATGGAGCAATGAAGCTCTCCTCTTTGTGTGTAACCTATATAACACCGTACACTTTGACTGCAAATTCAGAAGACCAAGCCTGCCAGCCCTAGTATTTGTATTTCAGCAATGACAATTAGCAATGGAGCAATGGAGGTCTCCTCTATGTGTGTTACCTATATAACACAGTACAATGTGACTACACATTTACACCAAGCCGGCCAGCCCTAGTGTTTGTATTTCAGCAATGACAATTAGCAATGGATCAATGGAGCACTCCTCTTGGTGTGTTACCCATATAACGATGTACATTATGGAACTGAAGATTTAGAAGACCAAGCCTGCCAGATCTATTAATTCTTTTTCAGCAATGACAATTAGCAATGGAGCAATGGAGATCTCCTGAATGTGACTTTGAAGAACACTGCTAGCCCCTCCTCTTTCTATTCTACCTATACCGCTGCCCAACTGCTCTACAGATTACCAAGAACTGTGCTGCCCCATCTGTGTCCCTTTGCCTTGGAGGGCGGTACTTACAGAATCCAAAAATCGCGAGATCCGAGCTCCGATGACGTACATATAGCATTATGCCTCGTTTTCAATACGAGGGCACACAAAATTACCGAGGCGGCTTGGAACTGCTAAGTTCGGGTGTTTGGTTCTTGGGGAACTGAGCCTGAGCATCTCTAATTGTTAGACCCATTCAGAATATATTCTCTATTAGAGAAAAAATGTATAATCCAAGGCTTTCCTATTTTATTCCTTAGGGACATGGATCAGAATTTTAAATGCTCCTAACCAATCACACGTATATTCATTATTAGTTTAATTCTTATAATTGAACCACTTGTGATAAAGTAGTTATTTAAGATCTAGAGTACGTGCAGTCTAAAAACTACTAATATTGCAATGTAAAAAAGAAACTACAATATATTTAGGCTTCTGTTTAAGAAAGTCCCCCTTTAACTTTTCAAGTGCCATTCTGCATAGATTGCTATAGTGTACTAGAGAAAATCTATAATATGATATTTTAGAATTAAAAAATGTTAAATCCCTTTTTTCTTATATTTTATAAATAATGATCAAAATTCACATTTTGAAGCAATTATAAAGCCATTGATTAAAATATATATATAGTCTATTGCAAGGTCATTACTGAACTTTGAAATACTGCAATAAAATAAATTTATTCAGCTGTTCCATCTGTCTTGCTCATTTTTACTATAACTATTAGTCATATGCTTGAGGTTAATCACCAAACCCACCACACACTGCTGTCCTCCATTACATCATAATTAGAGCAGGTAGCGAAAAGCAACAAAAACCTAAGACAATTATTCACATTTTCTAGTGGGAGCCAGATGTTGTAGGTTATATTTCATTTAATTTAGTGACAGATGCAATAATAGCCTCCATGTGGAGAGATCAGATAATAGCTTCGATAACAGTCTAAGGGAAAGGAAGTGAAGTATGTTACTCAGTTACTGTGAGATGATTATGCATTATTCTTAATTGTCTTTTATTATGCAAGGAGTAAAACTATCTGAAATGTTAAAACTAAAATGCAACCATTTTAAATATATATGCATGTTACATAGTTAATTACTATGCAATATTAATGTGCAACATATGTTAATTTGAACTTGAATTTCATTAAAACAATTGTTTGGTTATTCACATTGGGATATGCTATTTATATTGATTATTTGCTTTTTTAATAATCCTGAGAAGTCCATTCAGATAAGTAGTTTAAGATATTATTCTACAATTAGTTCCAAAACAGATTACCACCTGGTGAACATCGCAGTATTTTTGAGAGGCTTTTCATACAAAGCATACAATGATAAATGATCTCAATATGCTCTTTTGAATGGGTGTTTAAACTTACATCATGTTTAAGTATTTTGCTTACAACATATTTCATATGATTTTATTGCCAACAGTAAGAGTGCACTACAAACAATTTAGATGTTAAAATCATCCCCAAGCATTATAGCAGCAATACTCCTCACAGCAAATGCATTAGTATCCCATTAAAAGTATAGGATGACCCGAACTCTGCTAGCCTGCGGTGGAGAAGTGGTTTGCTAGGTGAATTCCAAGCAATGTAATACAAGACACACAATAAAAGTATCATATGTAATAAAAATAGTCCATATATACCTTGCATAAAAACTGAACAGTATTTTAGGAGAAAAACTGAAATATTTAATTATTGGAAAGGGGTGATAGAAGGCTGGACATTAATGTGACATTTTCACTCTTTCATCTACTAAAAATATTTCTGTTTCTCAGTATATTAAGGAAATTCTACAAATTATGGATGGAAAATACTAGCCTTTGATTGCTCAATTGTACTTCCACCTGATTGTGATTTTCTGGAATATCAGCTGTAGAAACTTGTCCACTGGCCAGAATTATCCAAATTTGCCATTGAAATGCTTTACTGTTCATTAGGGGTGGAAACCTGGACGCTCTCTCTCCCCTGCTGCCACATCGGCAATCTCTCTGACAGTCGGGCATGCGTGTGCAGTTAAAGTTAATTAATTAAAAGCTTCCTGGGGCTGATTATTGTAAGAGTCAGCCATGCTTTTGGATTCCAAACTTGTACTATTTATGGCAGGGAGGGCTTAGCATCCCTGCCGGTTATAGCTTTTGTGCACCACATTTGCACCAGGTTTACCTGTTAACACTTTACCTGAATTCTGACAGATGTTTTGTTGTGACCCTTGGCCTAGTTTCAGACCTTGATTGTTTGCTGATTGCCCTGACCTCTGCCTGTGGGCAGAGGGGGTAGCATTGGTGCAGTGGACAGGAAGAGTGGTGGTACAGAAGCAGTGTGTGGGCATAGTGGTGGCATTGGTGCAGTGTGTGAGCAGAGGGGTGGTATTGAGGAGGCATGCGAGGAGAACGGTGGTGGAATTGCTGTAGTGTTTTGTTGGTATTGCTGGTTGCTTTAATATGAACAGTTGGCAGGGTAAATCCGGCTGCATGGCACTCACATTGGCGGCCTGCCTCCTGTTGATTTGACCCTGTCTACTGCCAACTTGGCCACATCTACCACATGAAGCCACTTTCAGAATATTTCCAGGGCCACATTAAATTCACAATCAATCCCTGCAATTCATGTTCTAGT